>NW_006921922.1:4072446-4074249 GCF_000298275.1 Orycteropus afer afer
TGGGAGACTTTGGTAGTTAAACTATAGTCACAGTTTTCCATATAGCTGTAGTTTCTGCACAACCAAAATGGTTACGACAACTCAGGAAGTCAATCAAAATGCTTTTGTAAAATTTTTTGTCCAGTCTTCCATTAAATATAGGTTTGTAAAATATATTTTAACATTTGATGCAACAAGTGATGTAGTATTCTCCTCTCAAATAAGGACTCAATATTGAGAGACATAAGACAGTTTTAAAAATTATTTTCCTGACTACAGATATATTTCTAATAATTTGGTTGTAAAATTAATGTTGGTAAAAAAAATAAATGAGTATTAATTTTGAAAAAATATTTATTAATCAGAGCAATTGCTTTGAAAAGAATAGAAACTTTGATAAACGGATCCCATATTAAATGGCTTTTATGAAAAACATAAATATTTATAACGATATAGTTATTTACAAAGTTTTTGTTTTATGTAGAGACTTCTTAGAATAGAATATATCTTCAATAGTTATATGGGTTGTTAATAAAAGTAGAATTTCTTATTATCTGAAAAACTGGCTAGGTTTCCACAAATGCTTTACACAGTATACTATGAAAGACAGTTAATTAAAAGTCATTTGAAAAAACAGTGAGGTAAAACGACACATATTTGAGGCAATTTAAGGCACACTACTTAAACTGCATTTGTCTTATTTTAAAGACTGCATTTGCACAAAATAAGGGTGCACTGAGAATGTTTATTATCTACCATTTCCTTTTAGCTCAAGAGAGAGTACTCAATATGATGAATGACCTTCCTGGTAGAAAATCCATTCCAGCAAAGCTCTCTGAAGTGAATACCTGTTAAACTAGAAGAATTCTTAAATGAATATATTTTATAATGAGAAAAAGAAATTGAAAGATGAGACACTGAAATAAAATGCCTGATGCTTGTACAGAAAGAAAATGTGTAACAAAAATCTGATAACATGTAGAATTTAACTTTTTGAGCCATGTGTCATTAATACACACACACACATACAGACATAGGTACACACATACCATAATAGAAATAAAATAGCAAATTTTATATTCAAGATATATTTTTGCTGTATGGAATTATGCTATTTTAATTTATTTAATTACTCTACAGGACTGTAGACTACTTTGGCTTAATTTAAAGCTCTGTTCTAATCAGAGTCTATGGTAAGACATGATTCATGGGTGAAAAGCTTTAAGTTGTACCACTGAGCAATGTTGAGATTGAACTCTTCTACTTTCTATCTGCCCTTGGGTTTCTTTGGAACAAATTTTGTCAAAGAACATGCATCAGCAACATTTCTATATAAAAACAGACATTTTTGGGGTGAAAAATATATTCTACCTATAGCACTTATTTATAGAGTAAATAAATTCTTTCTGTATGTACACCCCTCTCTTTCTTTCTCTCTCTCATCTCACAAGGAAACTTTCCTCCAGATAGGTTATCTTTAAAGTGACTCAATGACTGTTTTCTCATTCAGTTCTCAAGTCACATGCAGTGGATTTTGTCAGAAGGAAAGTTATCCTGAACTGCTATAAGAAGAGGAGCCTTCCTAAGTTATAGTTTGGAACATAAAAACTCTTTGTTGTTGTTATGTGCTCTAGAGTCTGCCCTGACTCATAGTAACCCATCCTTGAGGTTCCCAGGTGGTATTACTACAGAAATAGATTGTCCACCCTTCCTTCTGAGGAGTGGCTGGTAGATTTGAACTGCCAGTCTTCTGGTTATCAGTTGAGTGCTTTCGGCACTATGCTACTATGTTGTTGTTGTTGTTGTTATGTGCCATTGAGTCGG
>NW_006921922.1:4074359-4076187 GCF_000298275.1 Orycteropus afer afer
GGGTTTGAACCGCCAGCCTTCTGGTTAGCAGTCAAGTGCTTTAGGTACTATGCTACCAGAGCTCCTTATGCTACTATAAGAAGGATTAAAATGGGAGCTGGGAATAGCACTTTAGATACTAAAGCAATACAGCAGCTGTTAGTGGACAGCATTTCTATTGAAGATGGCTATGTGATTTTTTTTTAGCCAGGGACACATCAGTGGGACATTTTGAATCTGCCAGAAGATTAAAAAATTCATTTAAACTTATTGAAAATGTCTGAGGGAACTATTTGCAGTGTAAGAGTCCTTTGTAGCTTTTATGAGGAGGCCTTTTTGGAAGTAAGAAAATTCATGTACTGGAAAGGCTGGTTTTAAATTTAAACAAACAAACAAACAAAAAAGTTCCTATTTTAAGACCAAAATATAAGAGTGAATTTTAAAAAGTGAAAAAATCTGACATTATTCTATGTGCTAACAAAATGGTTATTAGTACCAAATTATCAATAGATCAAATTATTTTTATGTTCTAACATAATTTATCTATATATCTATCTACCTTAAAATAGCACACACATGAAACATATCTGTACAAACGATTATGGTTATATATGATATTTAAATAAGAGTTTATGTTTTGCTAAATAAAATTTTTAATTTTAATTTTGAGTTTCAAAAAAATGGTAATATATAGAAAATATTATTTTCCTAGTACAGATTGGAAAAACTAAGGTTTAGTGACTTCATCTTTGGCCTTCTAAAATTGCTACAGGAATTAAATGCAATACTTCCAGCTCCAAGTGGACACAATGCCTAGTACAGTGCATAACACATAGTTGATGTTGAACTTTTCTTTAAATTACAGAGAATTATTTTTACCATTACAAATTTTAAGTAGCAAGTTGAGTTGAAATTAAAATGTGAGAAATATGAGTCTTGACTCAGGTCCATATCATAGTAGGTTCACTGGTTCACATTGGCCTACCCTGTGCTCATTTCTCTGGCATCTAAATGAACATACTTAGCAGTTAGTAGAAAATGTTCTTAACCTATAGACAGAGTGCTGGTAAGGAAAGCCGGGGGCAGGGAGGAAACACCAAAATTATACCTTCTGTTAAAATAATAAATCAAAGACATCATTAAATGAGTAACTGGCACAGGGATGGGGCCAAGTCTGTGGAGCAATTTATGCCACTGAGCTTCCCCATGGGATCAGATCAAGACCACATTGTTATAATTTTTCCCTCTGTTCTATCTTACTTCCAGCTCTCCTTTCTTCTGAGGACAGTTCTTCTATAAATCATGTGAAAATTGATCCCTGACTTAGGGTGTTTTATAGGAAACCAGATCTAAGACATTTCAATGAGCACTGTCAATTCAATACTACCTTTGTTTCTCTATCTTCTCATCCAGTTTAATTTTCATACCTTCTTCATAGGTAAAACTATTCCACACTGTATTTTCACATAATTACTTTTTTTTCATATTTAATAAAATGGGTTCCCTACTTAGATTGTTAGCTATTCTGAGTTCAGGTACTTTATTCACAGCTTTAGCACATATAGAATAGGTGTAAGCAGTAGTTGTTGTTGTTAGGTAGTGTTGGTTTGATTCTGACTCATAGTGACACTGCCTGGTCCTGCATCATCTTCACAATTCTTTCTATGGTTGAGCCCATCATTGCAGCCACTGTGTCAATTTATCTCATTGAGGATCTTCCCCTTTTTCTCTGACCCTTTACATTATCAAGCATGATATCCTCTCCAAGGAACTGTCCCTTCTAAGAGACAACATGACCAAAGTAGGTGAGACAAAGTCTGGCCATTCTTGCTTCCAAGGAGCATTCTGT
>NW_006921922.1:4078223-4078786 GCF_000298275.1 Orycteropus afer afer
TTTTAGCTTCAACCTGAATGTGCATATGAGCACCTGATCATCTGTTCCACAGTCAGCTTCTAGCCTTGTTTTGATTGATGATACTGAGCTTTTCCATCATCTCTTTCCCCAGATGTAGTCGATATGATTTCTATGTATTTCATCTGGCAAGGTCCATGTGTACAGCCACCATTTATGTTGTTGAAAAAAAAGATATTTGCAATGAATAAGTCATTGGTCTTGCAAAATTCTATCATATGATCTCCAGCGTCACTTCTATCAACAAAGCTATATTTTCCAACAGCTGATGATTCTTCTGAGGAAGGAAGATGGGGCTATCTACTTCCATAAAGATTTACAGTGTTGGAAACCCAGTGGGGGTTGTCATGACTTGGAAATGGCCCAATGGCAGTTACAGTTATTATTATTATTATTATTTATGAGTCTTCTTTTTTCCAACTTTCACATTCCAATCACAAATAAATTATTAATATACCTTTATTGCCTGTTTGATCAATTTCAGACTGCAGAATTTGGTAAACATCTTCATTTTCTTCATTTTTGGCTTTAGTAGTTCTATATAA
>NW_006921922.1:4078886-4079540 GCF_000298275.1 Orycteropus afer afer
CTATGAGTTGGCTCAATTCAATAGCAGTGAATTTTGTTTCTTGTTTTTGTATGATCAAGGTCATATTTAGACCCTTGTAGACTTATTTGAACATTTTTAGCTTGAACCTGAATGTACATATGAGCACCTGATCATCTGTTCCACAGTCAGCTTCTAGCCTTCTTTTGATTGATGATACTGAGCTTTTCCATCATCTCTTTCCCCAGATGTAGTCGATATGATTTCTATGTACTTCATCTGGCAAGGTCCATGTGTACAGCCACCATTTATGTTGTTGAAAAAAAAGATATTTGCAATGAATAAGTCATTGGTCTTGCAAAATTTTATCATATGATCTCCAGCGTCACTTCTATCAACAAAGCTATATTTTCCAACAGCTGATGATTCTTCTGAGGAAGGAAGATTCGGCTATCTACTTCCATAAAGATTTATAGTGTTGGAAACCCAGTGGGGGTTGTCATGACTTGGAAATGGCCCAATGGCAGTTACAGTTATTATTATTATTATTATTTATGAGTCTTTTTTCCAACTTTCACATTCCAATCACAAATAAATTATCAATATACCTTTATTGCCTGTTTGATCAATTTCAGACTGCAGAATTTGGTAAACATCTTCATTTTCTTCATTTTTGGCTTTAGTAGTTCTATATAA
>NW_006921922.1:4079910-4081011 GCF_000298275.1 Orycteropus afer afer
TAGAAGCTCCACTGAAACTTGTCCACCACGGGTGACCCAGTATTTGGAATACCAGTGTCATATAGCCTCCAGCCTCACAGCAACACACAAGCCACCACAGTATGACAAACTGATAGACAAGTGGTGGCAAGTGGTAGGTACTCGAAAACATCTAACAGAAAGCAAAATCAAAATGTTAAATAAATAAAAGTATGGATGAATAGGTAAATGAATTTTAAATAGTAAATGTTTGTTTACTTTTTTATCTTTCTTTAGCAGGTAGTGTGTTAATTTTTCCTAAGAGGAAAATTTAACATATATATTTTTTTTGTTGTTGTTCTTTCTAATTTATCTGTAGATTCAGCTAGGATCAAGAAAATATTTTGAATAAAATTAGATAAACTCATAAATAAGAATTTAGAGGTTTACGGAAATATAATTTTAATTTTAGTTTACCTTTAGATTATTTTTTCATAGTTACAAAATGAGTTCATCCATTTTTATGTTGATAATCTATGTTCTAGAGAGTGCCTAGCCTTGTATTTTATATTTCACCTGTTCTGAAACTAGCATGTACTGAATTGCTCCCTACTGATTAACAGTCATTTTAAAAATGACACAGTATAATCTTTAACTGTCTGAAGATGCCATCAGTCTAAAGAATTTCAAGCTTTTTTCACATTCAAGGTTGTGAAACTCAGTGTACAGTGGTAGGTATACTTAACTATACTCAGTAAATCATAAAACCTCTATAATTTTTGGAATTGAATACCTTTTGAAATTGTGGTCCTCTATGGCAGTATTATCTTTTATAAAGATTTCCTCTTTTTCACTTAGACTAATTGATTGAGCTATTTTATTACTGATTTTATAGTAGTCTTTAAAATATAGTGAAATAATATATTGTACATTAAATCAAGAATGTGGCATATATTGAAGGAAAGCAGATACTTTGAGTTTATGTCAAGCTATAACACATATTATAAACCTAGAGAAAAATCTTAAAAAACTTGAAATAGTAATGTTTTTTGGGTGACTGGAGGCAGTAACAAACAGAACAGGAACATCCATACAGTTCATTGTTGTTAAAGGTATCATCAAACAAATAAGTACAATAGAAGA
>NW_006921922.1:4081526-4082600 GCF_000298275.1 Orycteropus afer afer
TACAGCAGAACAAAACACTACCTGGTCCTGTGCCAGCCCCATGATCTTACATATACCTGAGCCCATCGTTGCAGCCATTGTGTCAATCCACCTCTTGGAGGGCCTTCCTTTTTTTCATTGTCCCTCCACTTTGCCAAGCATGATATCGTTTTTCAGGGAATGGTCCCTTCTTACAGCATGACCAAAGTAGGTAAGATGAAGTTTGGCCATTCCTGCTTCCAAGGAGCATTCCTGCTTCTCTTCTTCCAGGACAGATTTGTTAGTTCCTTTAGCAGTCCATGGTACTTTCAGCATTCTTTGCCAGCACCACAACTCAAAAGCATAGACTCTTCTTCAGTCTTCCTTTTTCATTGTCCAGCTCTCACATGTGTATGAGGTGATTGAAAATGCCATGGCTTGTGTCAAGCACACCTTAGTCTTCAGGGAGACATCCTTGCTCCTCAGCACTTGAAAGAAGTCCTTTGCAGCAGTTCTGTCCAATGATATATGATGTCTGATACCTTGACTTCTGCTTCTATTGATGTTGATTGTAGAACTAAATAATATGAAATATTTGACAACTTCAATCTTTTCTCCATTTATCATGATGATGCTTATTGGTCCCATCATGAGGATTTTTGTTTCTTTATGCTGAGATGTAATCCATACTGCAAACTGTAGTCTTCAGTCTTCATCCGTAAGTGTTTCAAATCATGTTCCCTTTCAGTGAGCAAAGTTGTGCCATCAGCATAATGCAGGTTGGTCATGATTCTTCCTCCAATCCTGATGCCAAACTTCTCTTCATATAATCCAGGTTTTCAGACTATTTGTTCAGCATACAGATCGAATATGTGTGGTGAAAGGATACAACCATGACACAGTCCCTCCTTGATTTTAAATCATGTAGTATCCCCTTGTTCTGTTCAAACGACAGCCTCCTGGTATATGTACACCTTCCTCATGAGTACAATTAAGTGTTCTGGAATTCCCATTTTTCTCAATGTTATCCAAAATTTGTTATGATCCACACAATTGAATGTCTTTACATAGTCAAACAAACACAAGTAAACATCTTTCTGATATTCTTTGCTTTCA
>NW_006921923.1:0-723 GCF_000298275.1 Orycteropus afer afer
ATCACCACTTTAATTATTTTCCAAGAAGAGCAAGATGCCATGGTAGTTTGCAAAGGCGGTATGTCAATTGGTCTGAAGAAGACAGTGGTGGCATTCACCCGTCATCTAACCCGGAGCAAGCACTGAGTGATGCCCACGTGGGCCCTGGAGTAAGATAGTAAGTGGCATGCACAGATTTATCAGAGTATGTAACCCAGCATTTAACTCTGTCATTCTTTTTCTTTCTTCTCTCCAACCTGGTAGAGTGAGGAATACTAGGAGGAGATCAATGGTTAATAAACATCCTTATAGCCTTGATATCTGTAGGGAAAGGTGTATGTTGTTGTTGTTAGGTGCCATCGAGTCACCTCTGACTCATAGTGACCCTGTGAGCAACAGAACAAACCACGGCTCTGTCCTGTGCCAGCCTCACAATTCTTGCTATACCTGGGCCCATCGTTGCAGTCCCTGTGTCAACCCATATCATTGAAGGGCTTCCCCTTTTTTGTTGACCCTCTACTTTACCAAGGGTGATATCCTTCTCCAGGGGAAAGGTTTATAGAATCCTTACTGACATTCATGGGCACCTTTCTTTTTCCCCACATCCCCACAGCACTCCGTATCCCATTCCAGCCTACAGTCAGACAAACACTTGTCATAAAGAAGAACAAACCCATGGTAACATGGAGTCAGAGTCAACACCTCCAGAGGGAGAAATGGAGGGTAACAGGCAGGATGGGACCC
>NW_006921923.1:2945-3471 GCF_000298275.1 Orycteropus afer afer
CCTATACCATGCAGAAGGCTCCCACCATCCAGAGCCTGAGCCTCTCCCAAAATGAGGTGAGACTCAGTAGATAGGGCCTTCTTTTAAGGCAAGTTGGTTGGGCCCATCAGGGTGATGACAAGATGCAGGTAAGGCTGTTTGTGGGAGAGGGTGGGCCTGGGGGTGCAGGAACTTCCAGGCTCTCTCCCTGATTCACGATACCTCCTCATATTGACAGGTGAAGTCTGAAGGGGAGTTGGACAAGGTGAAAGGCCTGGAACCAGAAGACGTGCATGAAGAAAAGAATGCTCTGTGCCCCATCGTCCCAGATAAGTCCAGCAACATAAGGTCAATTGTGCCATGTGTTGCCCCCTGGCACCCTGAGGGACCCCTGGCAATGCCCTTCTACATGATGCGGCAGCCCCAGGCCTCTGGGGGGACCACATGCCCCTCCCTCTCCTCTATGTCTCTCACCTGTGCTTAGAGGTTTCCCTGTCTCTGCTGACCTGCTCACTACTCCCTGGGATCTGGGATCTGTTTCCAATCC
>NW_006921923.1:4156-5383 GCF_000298275.1 Orycteropus afer afer
CCCTGGTCACACCCCATTCCCTCCTCCCTCCAGAGCCTTCCCTGGGCACTTGGAGGGATGTCAGTGAGACAGAGAAGGGAAGGAATCCCTGGAGCCTGCACTGTGTGTGTTGCTTCCATGTCTCTGGAGTACAGGGTCAGGGCTTTCCATGTGGGAACTTGCCAGAAGGGAGGAGAGTGGCAGAGGGGTATGGAGAGTGCCCACCAGCTCTCTCTCTCTCTCTGGGTCAGCACATGGGTGAGGAGCCCACAGTACTGAAGAGGTTGTGGCACTAGACTGTACGTAGGACACACTTGGCTGTGTTCCTACATAGGTGTGCTTGCTTCCATGAGTTGGGCCGCTCTGTTGTTACATGGTTTTCTGTTTTGTCTTGATATTAACAGCTCCTACCTGGAATTGGTCCCCAAGTCTTTATGCCAGGTAAGTGTCCTCCTGGATCCTTGACTCCTCTACCTGGCACAGATGCCACTCATGACCTACCCCAAGTCCTTTAGTTCTTGCCCAAATGAGCTTGTTGGATCTGACCCTTAATCATCATGGGTGGACAGAGCCAAGAGGAAACTTGGCAAGTACTATGGACCTTCTCTGCAATTCTGCACCGGTTTTGGGACCCTCTCACAATATTCCATAATAATTGTGCCCAGGAACTTTCAAGGGCTCTTTCATCCTGACCTCTGCCCCTCCCTGTCTCCTGGGCCCATCTTATCCCTGACCATCCAGTGCCTATTCCCTGGTCCGCACAGTTGACTTTCTCTTCCCTCCCCCAGGATGACCGGGAGTTCTCCCAAACCATCACTTCTGGCACTGAAGCCCACAAGAAGTTACCAGTCTGTAGGGTGAGGACGTGGCCTCATACAGGGCCTGTGGGGGGGGGAAGTGGAGGGAACACAAATCATGGTCCTGAGGACTCTTTATTCCAGGGCAGCATCTTTGGATCTGAGAACCTGAAGACTCCAGTCTTGCTATTCCTGAAGCAGTACGTACCACTGGGAGGGGTGGGATAGGCCGAGCTGCCCAGGCACAGGCCTGCACATGGGAGATTTCAAGTCTACCTATGGACCCAGACCACAGAGCGCCTGCCCCCTTTGCTTCCCCACAGCTATTATTGGACCTATGACCATGGGGACCGGCAGGATCTTCTGTGTGCTTACCATGACGAGGCCTCTTTCTCGGTGACCTTACCCAACAACCCTAAGGACCGGGCTCCGTGAGTATCACAGATGTGAT
>NW_006921923.1:5973-6462 GCF_000298275.1 Orycteropus afer afer
CCAACTCTTAGGGACACAGGATGTGGAGTTTGAGGCTCTCATCTTTGTCCTTTGCTCCGCTGCCGTGGGACACTTGCTTAAACTCTTGGTCACCTCATTTGCGACATGGGGCTAGTGATAGCCATCTCTTGCACTGCTGTTAAAAATGAAGCTGCTAAACCTGTGAAAAGTTTGTCACAGGGCCTGACACAGAGTAGGGGCCCTGTCACTACGAGGTGATTGTTCCTATTGTTGCCCTCCCCAACTCTGACACCACTCCTGACTCCCAGGGGACAGTTGTCCCGGTGTGCCCCCTTCAGAGTGCTGTGGGACCCTAACTGGGGTGCACTGCTGGTGAGTGTGTAAAGCGTGGGCAACTCTGAGGGGGATTGTTGATGGTTGTTCTTTAAGTGGAAGGAGCCTGTAAGGACAGAATTCGTGCCTTCACCCGGATCTTCATCACTACTCATGTTGGCAACTCCAGGTAAGTACTGTGTTGTGGGGAGCACG
>NW_006921923.1:6853-7272 GCF_000298275.1 Orycteropus afer afer
CATTGTGAATGACCAACTGTGTGTGAGGGATGCCAGCCCCAATGAGAGCTCGAGTGCCTGCTCCACCAGTGTCCACACCCTCCTCCAGCTCCATGTCCACCCTGTCCCAGGAGCAGCAGGAAATTGTGCAGGAGTTCCCCACCCAGTCTGGGATGGACCTGGAGTAGTCACAGAAGTGAGTGCTAGGAACTCACAGGTAATGTGTTTTGTTTGTTTATTGCAGTCATTTGCACACAGAGCATCTTTCCCACATAGTATGTAGTACACAACCTAGTCATTCTGAACAGGTCACAGTACTTTCTGAATTTCATGGACCCTGGTCTTTCATTGACAGACATTGGCATTCCCAGGAGTGTTCCACCTTACACAGCACTCATTCTGCTGCATTCATTACCTACGTTCTGATGCATAGATTAGGA
>NW_006921923.1:35874-37116 GCF_000298275.1 Orycteropus afer afer
CAGCCTATACAACTATGAGACCAGAAGAACCAGATGGTGCCTGGCTACCACTGTCAACCACTTGGAGGGGCATCTATGTAAGAGATCCTCAATAGAGTGGGAGAACAATGTGGAACAAAACTCAAAATCATTTGGGGGAAAAAAAAGGGGGGTGGGGACCATATTTGTTAGTCTGATAGAGCCTGATGGAACCCCTAAGACTATGGCTCCTAGCTGCCGTTCAGGTCTGGAATTGAACCCACACCTGTGGCTTCCAGCCAAACAAAACACAGGCATATGAGGTGAACATTTACACTACACATATACACTCCTTGAAAAGAACAATCATTGGAGAATAGAAGGGCTTTGTATGCACAGGGACATAGCTCAGGGGCAAGAGTGCATGGAGGGAAGGACACAGAGAATCGGTTACTATGAGGAGGAAGTGGGAGGGGAGCTGTTGCATTGTGGTAACTTGTAGTCAATGTCATGAGACAAAGTGTATGTGAACTGCTGTATAGAAAGTGAAATTGCTCTGTAAACTTTCACCCAAATCACAATTGAAAATAATAATAATAAAGCTTTACAGAAAAAAAAAGAATTGCCCCGAGGCTATATATCTTTATAGACGCAGACTATATCATCTTCTGGTTAGCAGCCAAATGCTTTAACCAGTCTACCACTAGAGTAATGTTCAAATAAAGCAAGAGAAAGCAAAGATATAACAGAGGATTGAAAAACACAGGGAAAAAAAAAACTAATAATAAAATGATAGACCTAAATCCACACATATCAATAATTATACTCAATATAAATGAGTTAAACTAAATGACTGATATCATCAGAATAAGGTTTCTTTTTTAAAAAAACTGATCAATGAAAACAACAAAAAAGTCACTCAGCTATGTATTGTCTACAAAAAACTCACTTCGGCTATGACAGAGATTGCTTAAAAGCTAAAGGATGGAAGAAGATGTACTTGCAAACACTGATCAAGTAAAAGATGGAGTAGCTATTTGTCAGCATCCCTATTTTCTGGGTATTTTCACCGGATTCCTGAGAGCTCTTTCCCAGTAGTCATGTAGTATTCCACATGGAGTATCTCATTAAATGTGAGGTGGGAATAAGAGGGTTTGAAGGGAAGTGAATGAATGGGCAAATTCAAGGGTTAAATTTGTGGTGACATGGCTCCTTCACATTAACTTTTAAACTCTCCCACGTTCCAATGAATTGAAGATTTAAATAAATCCCTCCCTGGATCCC
>NW_006921923.1:38510-39025 GCF_000298275.1 Orycteropus afer afer
TTCATGCGCCAGAGGGCAGCACAGCACAGAGCAGGGCGCGCGGGAAGTGACTGAGAGGATGGGGGCGCTGGACCAGGTTCTGGGCAGTTGTGCCCAGAGTGGCCGACAGAAGGGGGACAAAGAGAGAGTGAGGGAGTGTTTGGGTGCAGGGGTGGGGTATCAGAGTGTGAAGCCCTGCTCTCTTGGATGAGACTCCTCTAAAGTGCGGACAGGGTAGCTGACACTGATGAGGGAAGAGATAAATCATTCAAAGAGATGGAGATTTGGGGTCAACAGAAAATGGGACTGCTTTAACACTCATATAAATTTTTCAAGCAGAAGGCAAGCCATTTTATGACATTTGTTTCCCTTTGCAAAATGCACTTTTCATTCAAAAACGAAAAACGAAAATGAGTGCCACCTGGTGGCCACATCCAGGATTGCAGCTCTGAGACCTTCTGACCAAGGGGGACAGATAGAGGCTGGGATCTTGGCTTAAAGGGATCAGCCAGAGTTTTCTGGAATTGTTCAACCAC
>NW_006921923.1:39982-40872 GCF_000298275.1 Orycteropus afer afer
GTTATCTTCATTCTTCTTTGTTCTAGATGAGGAGAGACCCATTGTTGCATCTAGATGGCTGCTTGCAAGCTTTTAAGATCCCAGTCACTACTCGCCAAAATAGGAGGTGGAACAATGTTTTATGTAGTATCTCATGACAATTGAGCTTGATGTCCCCTGCAACCATGGTCCCGAGCCCACAGGTTCAACTACTTGGTCCCTCTGGGTAGCTGGCTTTGACCAAGAAGTAAATTCAACCTCACCTCTTGTCAGCTCTACTATACACCTGGGAATTCAGATCATACAAATAAACTTATAGGACCACTGTCTGCCTACCCTATACATGGTCTTGGGTACATGCCCCACTTCATGGACATACCTCCTATTGCAGCCTGTCCACCCATCTGTCCACCCATATACCCATGTTTGCTTTCACTGACAACACAGTCCTGTAAGTGCAAAAGGGTTCATCTTTCTTGTCTGTAACTCCCATGTACCTCTCTATGTCTTCCTCTTCCTCAATGCCACCATTTTGATTACTCACATTTGGTACATTGCCCTTCTCTTCACCCAAATCAATACTTATCTCTACCTACCTAATAGTATTCTCTCCCCTCCCCTCCCACCCCTGGTACCCAACAAAGAAAATGTCCTTCCATAGAAAAACCTTTTCTTGACTTTTACATTAACGGACTAATACAATATTTGTCCTTTTGTGATTGACTTATTTCACTCAGCATAATATCCTCCAAGTTCACCCACATTATGCAGTGTTTGGCAGATTCTAGGTTATTCTTAAGAGGGCCATAGTATTCTATTGTGTGTATGTACCATAGTTTGGTTACCCATTCCTCAGTTGATGGACATCTAGGTTGTTTCCATGTTTTGGCTATTGTAAATAGTGCTGCGAT
>NW_006921923.1:43551-45814 GCF_000298275.1 Orycteropus afer afer
AAAGTCTGATTTATGTATTTTGGGGGCTCTTTCATTGGGTCCATAGATATTTATTATGGTTATATCTTCATGTTCAATTGATCTTTTAATTATTACATAATGTCCTTCCTTGTCTCACATGGTGGTTTTTGTCTTAAAGTCAATTTGATCAGAAATTAATATTGCCACTCCTGCTCTCCTATGGTTGCCATTTGCTTGATATATCTTTTTCCAACTTTGATTTTTAGTCTATTTTTGTCTTTGTCTCTAAGGTGTGTGTCTTGTAGACAGCATATGATGGATTTTGTTTTCTTATCCAATCTGCAAGTCTCTATCTCTTGATTAGTGCATGTAATCCATTAACATTCAGTGTAATTATTGACAAGTATGAATTGACAAGCTGTCATTTTGTTATGTGTTTTTTCATGGTGTCCCTGGTTTCTTTGTTCCATATTATGTTTTTGTGCTGAGATCATTATGTTTATGAATCCTTTAATCATTTCATTTTTTGCTGTTGTTTTAGTATTTGCTTAATATTTGTGCTTGTCCTCTTTTTTATTGTAATATGAAGGTTTATCATTTTTCTTTGGGGTTACCCTGTAATTTATAATTTTCTCCCAGAGATTAGAATGGCCCATTCTATCCTGCAACTCTCTTGACTTCCTCAACATTTAGAAGTTCTGTAACTACACAGTCTTTTCCCTCTTTTTGTTTGTAGTTGTCCTCACTTGCCAATTGAAGTCTCTGGTTCCCTGTTTAAAATCTTGTAAGCTCATTTTACTTTGGATATGTCCATAGCTGTGGTTTCTGGGTTATATCATCTTGTGTACTAATGCTTGGTTGTTATTTACTATTTTTGGTTCTCTGTTCAAAGGACTCCCTTTCGTATCACTTGTAAGGTTGGTCTGGTTTTAACAAATTCCCTTATTTTCTGCTTATCTGGAAATCTAATTTCACCCTCATATTGGAGGGACAATTTTGCTGGGTATATAATTCTTCGTTGAAAATTTTTCTCTTTCAGGGTTTTATATATACCATCCCATTGCCTTCTTGCTTGCATGGTTTCTGTTGAGAAATCAGAGCTTATTCTTACTGGTTGTCCTTTGTTGGTAACTTTTTGTTCTTCCCATGCTGCTTTCAGGATTCTTTCTTTTTCTTTGGTTTTGATGAGTTTGATGATGATATGTCTTGGTGATTTTCTTTTGGGGTGTATCCTGTTTGGGCTCATTGGACTTCCTGAATGGATATATTCCCATCTTTCATCATATGAGGGAAGTTCTCCTCCAGCAAATCTTGTACAATTTTCTCAGTGGTCTTATTTTTCTCCTCTTGTTCTGGAATTCCAATGACACATAGGTTAGCCCACATGAACTTTAGGCTTTATTTATTTTGTTTTGATCTTTTTTTCTGATTGATACCTTTCCAAAGGAGTATTCAGGTATTTGTCTTCAATCTCAATATTTCTGTCTTTCACTCCATCAGTTCTGTTACTTTGTCCTTCCAATGTGTTATCTATTTCTGACAATTTAGTATTAATCTTCTGGATTTTTATATGTACATTTAGAATCATTTCTAATTTTTCATTTATTTTGTCATTTTTGTTCTTGTGTTTTCTTCCAAAATTCTTCTAGGGTTTCGTCTGTGTTCTCCTTGGTCTGTCTCTCAATCCATTGAGGATAACTAAATATAATTCTTTTTGAATTATACCAATTCAAATATATCAGAGAGTTCCAATGCTGCTTCTTCCTCAGGGATGTGTTCTGGGTCTGTATACTGCTCCCTTGTTTCTACCACTTCATCTTGCTTTGTGTGTGGACTGTGATGGTCTGTTGTTTCCAAGACATCATGACGTTGTTGTATTTAGATCTCTGTTAACTGTTTGTGAAGAGTAGCCAAGGGTGAGTCAGGCTCTTCTTGATGGTTTTATGTTTTTATCATTGGCCTTTTTGGGAGAAAGAAGTGCTGGCTGTACCTCAGTAAGTGTAGGTGCATGAGGCGTGGGTGTAGTTCTGTCGTATGTGGACTGTTGCTGTCTTAAACTCCATTAGACAAAAATTAAAATTGAATAATCATCAAACAAGTAAAAATACATGGACAAAAAATACATCATGTAATCACACAGGAGCAGTAACCAAAATTTGAAAAAAAAAGAACAAGGAAAATGGAATTTTCAAAATCTGGGGATAGGGCAATAAGAGAAAAAACATAGAGAAGGAGAATAATTAAGAAAAAAAATAGGAAAAATGCAAAAAGATAAATAAGGAATGGGGTTAACCATGAGAAA
>NW_006921923.1:46691-49030 GCF_000298275.1 Orycteropus afer afer
GTCTCCTTTTTTGGTGTTTTCATGCAAATTCTTCTGCTAATTGGAGTTTAGTCCACTTCTATATCTTTCCCTTTAAGGCTCAGGGGTACAGGATTATCTTCTATATCTGTGTTAATTGGTTCCCCTTTGCTTTGTTGAAGAGGGTCTGTGCAGTCTTTCTGCCTATTCCGCCATCTTTCCAGAACTCTCAACTCATATTCTTTTGAAACATGTCTTTGCCACTTAATATAATCTCAGGATTTATATTTGCCTCTTATTAGTTCTTGTGGTCCTGGCATATTTTAACATGTTTACTGTTGATGTATATTTTAATGTGAATTCTCGGTAGAAATTACTTGACAATATCTGTTTGCTAGTTTCCTGCACAAACCTTGGATACTAACCCAGTATCTGAGATGGAGTTTGCAAATGTTTTCTCTCAGATTCTCACACAATTCTTGGTGAGTTTTTAAAGTTCCAATAGTATCGGGACAGGAAAACTATACAGGTTATCATTTTAAAAAGTTTGAACATCACTCCAGAAGTTCTGGATGCTTCAAGACAAAATATGGAAGTTTGAGAATAATTCCCATTAGGTGCTGATCAGGAGACAACAAAGTCATTTCCTGATTTACTTAATCTACCCTAAAGTCAGTACCAACACTTGAATAAAGGTTATAATAAAGGAGAAATTGAAAGCTATTTGGTTAAAGGGGGATAAGGTATAGAACACATCTTTCCAAAAGTATTTCTGTCCATATTGGTGTCCTTCCCTCTAGAGCACCTGCCTCAAAGGCAACACCCATGCTTCTGCCTGAGGTCCACTCAGCACTCCAGGGATCAGACCCTTGATGTTGGCCCACCTCCAGGTCTCTTGGCACAGAGGGTAGCAGCTCATCTCCACTATCATCTTGTTCACTAAGTGGTTGAGGGGTGCTCATGGGGGCACAATAGCACAGGCTATGAAGGACTATTTCTCCATTCCTAGAAGCCCATGTTCTAAGGCCCACATCTTCTAGGGAGGACAAGGGATGGAACCTCATTGCAATCCTGCCACTTATCTGGAGAGTGACTCAAGTTCTTCTACTCTGGGCACATTCTTCTGTGAAATCCCACTCACCATACCTTCCTCACAGAGCTGTTCTGTGGGACAGATGAGAAAACTTAGAGCAAAGATTGTGTGGCATGTAGCAAGACTTCAATTACTTTCAAATGTGGAGACACAGCAGTAGGGGCTGATTGAGCCTCAGGCTAACACAGACCATGGAAAAAGTCCTTTCTCATTGTTTTCTTCAGATGCAGAATACGGGCATCCAGACAGAGGAAGAAAGAACTGTAATACTCTAGAGGGTAAAGCTGTGAAGAGAGAAGGTTCATTCTTGGGTGTTTCAGAGTCTCCTAAGAGCTGTTCCACATGATGCCTCAGAGCAGACCCAAACCCACTTCCCCACAAGGAAGGCAGGCTTGTGTCTGAACTCTCCTGGTGATGTCAGTGATGGATCCCAACAGGGAAGCAAGGTGTGGAGGGTGGTCTTCCCAATGTCTGATCCTGAGCTGCTCACAGGTTAACATACATAGAGAGCAATTTTTGGACCCATCTCAGCCATCAAGGCAGAACCACCCACCCCCGGAGAGCATGCATCCTCAAGCCACATCGCAGCATGACATCATCCAACCCTGCACAGAGATGAAAGTCCACGGATCACTAGCATTTCTTTGACACACAATTATCCATTCTTCCATTCAGTGATAACTAAATACGTACTGAGCTCCAAACCCAAAGTGTTCCATTGGAAGGGTTTCATCAACTCTAAGGTGGAAATAAGAGGGTTTGAAGGGAAATGAGCAAATAGGGAGTTTCAAGGGTTAACCCTGTGATAAGATGGCTCCTTCACATTACCTTTTAAATTCTCTCCAGTTTCAAGGAATTGGAGATCTCACCACAACTCTCCTTGGATCCCCGATCCCCATTCAGCCCCCATTCAGGTGTCTCTATCTCCCCCTCCCGCATCCACTGCCCGTTCAAAGTCAAAGTTCCAAAAAGTGTCTTCTTCATTCCCTTTCAACATTCTTCCCTTCCTGTTCATGTCTTATCCCATTGCAGTACAGCTGCTGTCCCCACGACTGTGATGAAATGCCCCATCAAGGTCCAACTATTTGGTTTAAATGCACTAAAGGACGGGGTATTACTTTTGATGATCTCCTAAAGTATATATGGTTTTGGAGACTGGTGGCATAATGGTTAAAGCATTCTGCTGCTAACCAAAAGGTCAGTGGTTTGAAATCACCAGGCACTCTGTGGGAGAAAGATGAAGCAATCTGCTTCCGTAAAGATTTACAGTCTTGGAAACCCTATGGGC
>NW_006921923.1:50216-51404 GCF_000298275.1 Orycteropus afer afer
TTGGTGCTCCCTTTGGCGTATTAACTCAGAAACAGGTGTGTGTCTGTTTCTGGAACCAAAGAGAGCACACACGGTAGGGAAGGCACAGATAGTCCCACTGCTGAGACGTTCGTTCATGTGTATTTGTGCTCCCTCAGTCTCTTCCTTCCTCCTTTTCCATCAGGGAGCCAGGCATACAGAGACAAAAATATGCAACAGTCCAATATCTGTGGGAAAACTATCAAGAAGTGTCCTAAGAACAAAAACCCTAAGGTCTTGGTAGTGGGTAACTCTGGAGAAGGAGAAGGGTGATGCACTCAGAGAAGAGTACAAAGTGAGTTTCAAGTGTATGTGTACTGATTCATTTCTTAATATGAGCATACACTAAGTAGTCTGTGATTATTTTCTAGAAATTTTTTATATCTGAAATATTCTATAACAACAATATTTCTATGAGCTATAATTCTAATTTTGAAAAAGATTCATATTAATTTAGCAACTGTGGAACATGTGGGCAAGTCCAGAGATAAATAATCAGCAACCTCACCAGTCAATTTTAAAAAAAAATGTGTTGTGTATGCATTTGCAACCATGATTTTCCCTATGCATGCATATGTCATGTGAGAAGCATTGATGCCTTTGAATACAGGTGCTTGCAAATAATATTGACTGCATCATGGGCTGCCAAGAATAAGCACGTCTGTCTTGGAAGACATACAGCCAGAATGCTCCTCAGAAGCAAGGATGGTGAGTCTTTGTCTCACATACGTTGCTCATGTTATTAGAAGGACTATTCCCTGAAGTAGGACATAGTGCTTGGTGAAGTGAAACAGAGGAAGACCCTTAACAAGATGAACTGACACAGCAGCTGCAACAATGGGCTCACACATGGCAATGACTGTGCAGATGGTGCAGGACCACGCAGTGTTTTGTTCTGTTGCACACAGGGTTGCCATGAATTGAAATAGACTCAAGAGTATCTAACAACAATATATATTACATGTGGGCTTCATATATCCAGGAGTCAACGTGTGCTAAAGGCCATGAAACAAGGAAGTAAATGAACTCAAGTTGACATCTCACTTTATCTGACTTGAAAGCCTATCTCCCTAACCATTGGTATATATCATCTTTTACTGTTTAAGGGCTGAAGGCATTACAGGGGAAGTGACTATGGTCCTGTAGGCAAGCATGGATCTGGTAGGTGGA
>NW_006921923.1:52026-53648 GCF_000298275.1 Orycteropus afer afer
CAAAATGCACAAACAGCAGAAGAGAAACTAGATGAATGGGACCTTCTAACAATTAAATTTTTATGTACTTCCAAAGACTTCTCCAAAAGAGTCAATAGAGAACCTACAGATTGGGAAAAAATATTTGGCTATGACATATCTGACAATGAATTTATCTCTAGAATTTATAGAAAACTCCAACACCTCAACAACTAAAAGACAAAAAGTCCAATTCAAAAATGAGCAGAAGACATGAAGAGACACTTCACCAAAGCAGATATTCAGGCAGCCAACAAACACATGAAGAAATGCTCAGGATCATTAGCCACTAGAGAGATGGAAATCAAAACAACAATGAGATACCATGTTGCCCCAGCACTAATAGCAAAGTTCAACAAGACAGAAAATAACAAATGCTGGATAGTATGTGGAGAGATTGGGACTCTCATACAAACAAACAAACAAACAAACAAAAAAAGATGATAGCCCTCCTCAAATTGAAATACAGTTTCAGGAATTCCAGTAAGATGGCAGAATGTGCAGAAAAATTGCACAGACCTTCTTCAATGAAGCAAAGGGGAACCAATTAAGACAGATACAGAAGATAATCCTGGAGCCCTGAGCTTTGAAGGGAAGTGTATAGAAGGTGACTAAACTCCAACTAGTAGAAGAAGTTTCTTGAAAACACCAAAAAAAAATAAAAAATAAAAAAGGAGACATATGGAGCTGTGGTCTAGCGGGAATCCTGATGGCACAGAGACAACTTGGATATTTCTGGGAGGGTGTGGAGAATATCAATATCTTAAGCAGGACCTAAGAAAGAACCTAAAAATTGGCCCTGCTAGCCAGGGGCTGCATGGAAGACTGCACTGGTGGCTGGTGAATAAAAGAGGAAGCATCAAAGAGGAAGGTGGGCTGAGCTCTGGACTTTTGCCTGTCCAGAGTGCACAGCCATTTGGAATGTTTACCAGTGTTCAACCATTTTGGGTATTTAAAGCGAGAGCATTTT
The DNA here is from genome assembly GCF_000298275.1 of Orycteropus afer afer. Lineage (NCBI taxonomy): Eukaryota > Metazoa > Chordata > Mammalia > Tubulidentata > Orycteropodidae > Orycteropus > Orycteropus afer. The sequence continues at coordinate 53,015 of NW_006921923.1, forward strand.
CCCAGATTCCAGAGAACTAAGAATAGGCTCCACTTGACAGGAACCACAGGGACATTCCAGATGCCAATATCCGGAAAGGTGTGATATTCCCCTTGATATTCTTATACCCCATGCCCTCTTGGTGAATGGAGGTGCAGCCATCCTTCACTCCCATCCACCTTCTGGGCCGGCAGGAATTCTCTACCAGTCTGTGTGCTCCGATGGAGCCTGGGTGCCCTGCCCCCGCACTGCCTAGATTTATCTTTCTTTCTTTCTTTCAGTTTTTTTTGCATGTTTTAAAATTATTATTATTGTCCTCTTTATTATTATTCTTTATTCTTCCTTTCCCAGGTTCAAGTTCTCAGCTTTTTCTCTCTTCCCTGTTCCCGGCTCCATTTTTTTTCTTTTTTGTGGTTAACCGTGTTCCTTGTCTTTCTTTTTGTGTTTTTACCATTTTTTCTTCATTATTCTCCTATTCTACTTTTTTTTCTCTTATTGGCCTCTCCCCAGATATTGTGGGTTTCTTCATTTCTTTTTCCTTTGTCTGGTGATTGTTCCTGTGAGATCATGCAGCATGTTGATTTTGTCAGCTTGCTTTTATTTGTTGATGTTTATTCAATTGTTGTTTTTGTCTAACTGATTGGGAGCAGAAAAA
>NW_006921923.1:59234-59882 GCF_000298275.1 Orycteropus afer afer
AAACTTCTGTCACCAGGTGGCGCCGAGGAACCACCATTATCAGACCTCTCTACCAAACCCAACACACTGCCATCAAATCAACTGGGCTCATAGGGACCCTATAGGACAAAGTAGAATTGCCCCCATAGGGCTTCCAAGGGTGGAAATCTTTAGGGAAGCAGACTGCCTCGTCTCTCTCCCGCGGATCCGCTGGTGGGTTCGAAGTGCCACCCTTTTGCTTAACAGGTGAATGCTTTAACCACTATGCTGCCACAGCTCCCTATACTTTGCTACAGAACCAAACCCAAACCCACTGCCATCGAGTCAGCTCCGACTCATAGTGACCTCTAGGACAGAGTAGAACTGTCCCTTAGGGTTTCCAAGGCCACCAATCTTTACGGAAGAGGACTGCCTCATCTTTCCCCGATGGAGCAGCTGGTAGGTTCCACCAGCGATCCTACAGAGGGGTTGATGAAAGGAGCCAAAAAAAACCCACAATACTTTCTCTTAAAACCTAACTTATGAAGCTATGCACAGAATGATTCTAATTACGTCTGACAAAGGGATGGGCATTAGAGCATAGAAGCACATCCTCTGGGCGCACAGAGGCTGAACCACCAGGTAGCTGTAGGGCACGTTCATGCGCCAGAGGGCGGCACAGCACAGAGC
>NW_006921923.1:59982-70484 GCF_000298275.1 Orycteropus afer afer
AGTGAGAGAGTGTCTGGGTGCAGGGGTGGGGTAACGGAGTGTGAAGCCCTGCTGGCTTGGATGAGTCTCCTCTGAAGTGGGGACAGGGTAGCTGACGTTGATGAGAGAAGAGAGAAATCAATGAAAGAGATGGAGATTTGGGCTCAACAGAAAATGGAACTTCTTGAACATACATATAAAATTTTCAAGCAGAATTGGTATCATAGTAAACAAGCCGTTTTATGACTTTTGTTTCCCTATGCAAAATGCACTTTTCATTCCAAAAAGAAAAATGGAAATGAGTGCTACCTGGTGGCCACAGCCAGAATCGCAGGTCTGGGAGCTTCTGACCAAGACGGACTGATAGAGAGAGGCTGGGATCTTGGCTTAAAGGTATCAGCCAGAGTTCTCTGGAATTGTTCAGCCACTAGTGGCAATTCCTTTGTATCCATCATATGCTGAGATATTAAAATCTGGCACTGGAAGTAAACTGTCTAAACTGAATGTAAAATTGCACCGGTGTCTCTTAGGAGTGAGAGAGGTAAAGGAGACAGAAAGAAACACACGTGCGTGTGCGCGCGCGCACACACACACACACACGTAAAACAATTTTATCTACTTCGTTTCCACATAAAACTCAGCACAGTGAACCTATATGTGCATTACTTTTGTCAATCTATTCACAAGTATTTGCTGTTTTCAAATTTTTGTCAAATACTTTTTTCCTGAGTGTAAGATTTCAAACAATACACAAAAGTGTATTCATAAATTGAAATTATGCTGCATCTCTCACTGGCCAGACTCATGCTCCCTGACCCCAAGAGGTCTGTTGTCAGTAGCAGGCTGCATATTCTCTGGAGTGTTCCTGTCAGTCAGGTAGACACGCCCCTACCCACCTACACCTCAAGGGGAATCACATGACTCATATTCCTTTTGCGGTGAATTGCTTGATGTGGCCCTTCTAGCCACTGATTTTGTGATGCATTATCAATCCTGTTATCCATGCCTGTTTGGGGGGGTGTGGTAGTTAAGGTCCGGTGTCAACTTGACTGGGCAACTGCTAGTAGTTGGCTCTGTGACTGGCAATCGGCTCTGTGGTAGGATTTGCCAGTGAGCAACTGAGTAACTGCTGATTGTTAAAGCCATCCACTCAGGTTATTTCTGTTGGAGCAGCACAGGTGGGATATATCGAGTCCTGCCTTGCTGGAAGGTATAACTCAAATCCCCACCCTTAGCTTCCTTGAGGGTATACCTATGAATCTCCTGGGAGGGTTCGCCCTCTTCTTGCTCCAGTTCTGTGTTTAGGCTCATTGTCATCTCACTCCTGGATTTGGGACAGCAGCCATCACAGATCTGCTGATCGAGATTCCTCAAACCCTGAGAATTGGGAGGATCCTCCAGACCTACTCACAGGCCTGAGACTTGCCAGCCTGCCAGCCTCCACCACCACTACGTGAGATGATCCCTTGGGTGTCTGTGAGGCGTTACAGTGAAATACAGAACCTAAGGGAACCGGACTTGTGCTGATCTTTCTGAGAGAATTTGTTCAAGCATTTTTGCAACGTTGTCTTTGCCCCTTACTATAAAGTCTCAGGATTTATATTTGCCTCTTATTAGTTCTTGTAGGAGCTCTGGTAGCCTAGTGCCTAAGGCACTTGACTGCTAACCAGAAGGCTGGCGGTTCAAACCCACCAGCCACTCCTCAGAAGGATGGTTGGGCAATCTACTTCTGTAGTGATACTGCCTTGGAAACCCAACCATGAGTGGAATCCAACTCCACGGCTGTGGGTTTGGTTTGGGTATTTTTCATCCAAATACTAGGTAATATCGAATGAACCACTGAATGGTAGAGGCCTGGGGAAAGACTTGGAAGAAACACCCTCTTCCTACCTTGTGTGCCACTACAATTGAACATGAGGAGGTAAGTAAGGGTGGCAGGAGGTGAGTTTGGAAAGCTCCATAGGGAATGGTAAAGAAATGTGCCCTTTCCCCAACCCAAACACTTTGCCTCCTCAGCATCTCCCCTCTCACCCACCACGGAGGTGTCAGGAGGTGCTTTGTGACATCTTAGCCTCATCTTGGCCTCGCCCACATGAGTGTCACGGTGTCCTTGTGATGTCAACCCTCTCCACCCGAGCTGCCATTGGCTGGGGTGCCTTGGTGACCAAACCAAACCAAAGGACATGGCCTTTATTTAATTACATTACGTGAATTATAGTAATTACAGGCACAATGTTCATTTGCAAATGATTTTATCACCTTAATCAATAACTTCCCATTTTCCCCTATCCCTAGCCCCTGGGAACCACTAATAAATATATGGCACTTTTGGTTAGCCACCATGCATCAGAATGTAATTTCTCTGTATGGCTGAATAATATTTCATTGTTTGCACACACCACATTTTGTTGACCCATTCAATTGTTGATGGATACTTGGCTTGTTTCTACCTTTGACTATTGTGAATAATGCTGCAAGGAACTTGTGTACAAGGATCTTTTTGAGTCCCTCCTTTAAGGTCTTCGGAGTCTATACGTTAAGAGTGGTTCTCCTAGGTCATATGCTAACACAATTCAGCACTGAAAATGCACAGAGTTGCCATGCGTCAAAATCAACTCCATGGCAACTTTTTTTTTTCTTAATGATGTTTTTATGTTTCACTTTGGGAGGAACTGCCAAACTGTTTTCCATAGCACAATATAAATAAAATGAAGAGCCAAAATCAACACCTTAGTCTAATGTCTCTAACAAATAGAAAAACAGCAATAGAATCAACCTACAGTCAACAGAAGAAAAAAAAATTAAGATTGGAGCAGACATAAATGAAACAGAAAAACAACAGAAAGAATCAACACTAGAAGATAGTTTTTGGAAAAGACTAATAAAATCAACAAATCACTGGCAAATTTAACAAAAGAGAAAGATGCAAGTGATACAAAGAAGAAATGAAATGGGTGACATCACAACAGAACCAACCAAAATAACAAGGACAATATCAAGAATGTGTATGGACAGTTGAGTGGGAAACCAATTTGCTCTGTAAAGTTGCAAAATCACAACTTAAAACTATTGACAAAACAATGAGCCCAGCTGACAACCAAGGGATTGGATGTTGAGTCCAACAGAGGTGCTAGGGAAGAAAGGCCTGGCTATTTCCCACAAACCAGCCACTGAAAATCCTATAGAGCACTGCTGTCCTGGGACACACCTGGGATCGCCATGAGTCACAGACTCAATGGCAACTGGCTGGTTGGCTTGTTGATGGGTAGGGATCCCTGGGTGGTGCCAATGGTAAATGAACTAAGTGGATAACAAAATGTTTGGAGGTGGAGACCACCAGAGGCACCTTGGAAGAAAGGCTTGGTTATCTACTTCTAAAAAAAATCCCCACTGGAAATCCTGTTGAAGGGTGTTCTACTCAGGGTCTACTCTGGCTCACAAGTGGTTGTCCCGAGTTGAATCCAACTCAGGGCCCACTGGTTGGTTGTAAGATGGGATCGGAGGCCCTGGAAGCTGCAGACAGTTAATGTGCCAGCTGCTAACCAAAAGCTTGGAAGGCAGGTCCACCAGTGGTGCTGTGGAAGAAAGGCATGGTGATCAGGTACCAAAAAATTAGCCATTGAAAAATCATATAAAAATATTTAAAAATGAAAAAAAAAAGGGACTGTTTTCTGGTCTGATAGACCCTGGTGGAACCCTTGAGACTATGCCTCCTAGCTGCCCTTCAGGTTTAGAACTGAACCCACTCCTGTGGCTTCCAGCCAAACAAAGGACAGGCATATGAGCTGAACATTTACATTAGGTAGATACACTCCTTGGAGAGATCAATCATGGGAGAAAAGAAGGGCTGTGTATGCACAGGGACATAGCGCAGTACACAGGAGTGCATGGAGGGAAGGACACAGGGAAGAGGTAACTATAGGGAGGAAGTGGGAGGGGAGCTGTTTCATTATGGGAAATTGCAGTCAATGTCATGAGACAAAGTTATATGTGAGCTGCTGTTTGGAAAGTGAATTTGCTCTGTAAACTTTCACCCAAATCACAATATAAAAAAATAAATAAATCGGATGACGTATTGCAGTAGGCAAAAGACCTCTTTAAAGCACCATTTGGCTCTGACACATAGGTCATCATGACTTGGAATCAATTCAATGGCCACTCGTTGGTTGGTTGGAAGGAGCATGGGATAGTGGGGTGAATGGTTAATGTGCCCACTGCTAACCAAAATTTGGAGGTTGAGTCCATCCAAAGGTGCTTTAAAAGAACATCCTGGTGATCTCCTTCAAAAAAATCAGCTAATGAAAATGTTGTATCATGCAGTTCTACTAAGGCATGCACTACGCTACCAGAGCATGTGATTATACGTTGTGAAACGTCCACACTGGTAACAGCAAAGCGTTGGGGATGTGCTACCTTACTTTAACAGACATTTTCCAAGTACGGATTAAGTAGAAAACACAGTGCTAGGGGTCTTAGGAGGACCTCTGGTAGCATAGTTCCTAAGGCACTTGACTGCTAACCAGAAGGCTGGTGGTTCAAACCCACCAGCCACTCCTTGGAAGAAAGGTTGGGCAATCTACTTCTGTAATGATAACACCTCGGAAACCCAAGGAGGGGTCGCTATGAGTCAGGTCCGACTCGATGGCACATAACAACAACAACAACAAGGGGTCTTAGGAAAGTTCTATAAATAAAAGACATTAAGGTCCCAACCATTTAGGAGCTCACACTCTAGGGGATAAGGGAGATAGTCACACATTTATAAATAATAATCATGTAAGTTAGGTTATGAGATGTGCTGCCATAGAATATAGAAGAATGTAGGAATGCTAGCTAAAAAACATCCATGGAGCCCTGGTGTCACAGCGGTTAAGCACTCCACTGCTAACCAAGAGGTTGGTGGTTCAAACCCACCCAGCAGCTTCGCAGGAGAAAAGACCTGGCAATCTCCCCCCATAAAGTTAACAGCCCAGAGAACCCTGTGGGGCAGTTCCACTCACCAATATGGTCTCTATGAGTCAGAACTGACTCGTCACCCAAAGGCTTTGGCTTTCTTTTTGTACAGAGCACGGAGGCCGCCTTTGCTATATAGACAATCAGTGCCTTCTACCCTCCTATCTCTGGCCCTTCCACTTCTCTGATCCTCTAATTCTGGTCACCACAACTTCACTTTTGTCCCGTAAACATGTTCCAGACATCAGGCCAATTTTTTCCCTTTCTGCTAATTAAACTTTTTTAAAAAAATTAGGAAATGTTTCAAAATCACATAAACACACAGAAAATATTGTAACCATTTTCCCACCACCCAAGTTAAGAAAACATTACAAATACACTTGAAGTCTACTGTGTCCCTCTTGGCAATTGAATTCTCCTCCTTCTCACTGCACAAGATATAACCACTATCCTAAATGAGGAGTTTCTTATTCTTATACATGCTGTTCTACATACAATATATGCATAACTCATATGCATGCCTTTTACTGCATGTATTTGTATCCATGATCCGTGGTGATTGCTTGCCATGTGTTAACTGTCATGTATCTGGTATCATATAGTTTGTATCCTCCTAGAACTAACATTTTCCTTAATCAATCAGTTTTTCTACTGCCACCACCCAATCTTTGCTCCTCCACTTGCTCTCTGTCTCAGGCCTCTGGAATTCTAGTATGTTTCCCAGCCCAGTCTTTACTGCCCGGTTGTGTTTTCCTGCAACCATCCCTAGTCAGTAAATAAGGCAGATCCTACCTCAGGTGACACCCTATGCTTTGCCCATTGCTCTAAACCAGTGGTTCTCAAACTTGAGTGGGCTTCAGAATCACCTAGACGACTTAACAAATTGCTGGTACCCAGGCTTCAAAATTTCTGACTCAGTAGGTCTGGACTGAGGCCTGAGAATTTGCATCCCTAACAGGATCCCGAGGTGATGCTGATGCTGCTGGTCCACAGCAGCCTAGGAGGACCATCTGGCCTCAGCTGAGCTAGGCCACCTATTGGTTTCCTTCAATAGACTACAGTAGACACTGCACTTTGTTCTCCGTCTTTTGGGAAACTGTTTATAATTTGATAGTTTAATTTCATGTAGACTGCAATAAAGAACTTAAAGCAGACCTTCCAAATAGTCAAAAGGGATCCCTTTCAGTAACAGTAAGGTGGACCCAAACAAAAAGAAAATACACAAAGACAGATAGCAGTGTTATAAAAAGGAAAAAAAAAAAACGGAAGCATATTTATTAGAAACAGACTTTTATTTTTAAAAAATAAACTTTCAAACATATCTGTAAATGGTCAGAGGACAGTCAGATGTTAATAGATTTTAATAGATGGGTCATGAACTTGGGAATGAACCAGTGTTGAGTAAAGGTCTAGGGGTTACTGAAAAGTGGAAACTCTGTGAAGAACGAACTCATTCTTTCTCCAACCGCTTCTTTCTTTGCCTCACAACTCTAGGGTGGAATAAGAGAACATTAACAATTGCACACCATTAACAGGTACCAGAAACTTTCTAAAGCTGAGAAACGGTCAATTTTATGTCTGTCTGCCTGAGAAAGAGAAAATGACAGCTTTCTTCTTATAATCCAGACCCTTGGATATCAGGCTGCTTCTGCATCCAATGGCTTCAATCATCTACCTGGTAACACCATGCTCACCTCCATCCCTTCCAAAACCATGAAGCCTTGTTTTTCTTTTTTTTTTAAGGTAAGTTCCTTACCTTAAAAGCCTGTGTTTTTCCCACAACCATACTCCCTTAATCTCCAAGACCTTCATTTTCCATATCTGTAAAATGAGAATGAGGCTGTTAGGAGACACCCACAGCTGTGAAGATGCAGAAAGGGAAGGAGAAAGAGGGAGGGGGAGGAGGAAAGGAGATGGAGAAAGAGAGGAGAGGACAGACAGCAGACATGGACAGTAAAATGTAATGACCAATTCAAAGATCAACATCACCTTACTACGACTAGTTTCCTTTTCTTTCCATTGTCACATGAAATATGAAAATCTCAACTGCAGTACTCTTAATGTCTTAATCACTTAAATGTCATCCTACTTGCACTTCTTAACTTTATCCTACTTTGTAAGTAGTCATCTTCTCAAAGGCATTATTAGCACAAGAGATTGCATTTTGTGAACAAAATATAGACACAGCAAGTGCATGGTCCAGCTGGTTTACTCGCTGTTTCTGGTAACCATATGCTATCGTCTAATAAATTTCCCATCTGTAGTAGTCTGACAGCTACATGACAGTGGACTTCTAGGTGTGAATGGAGTACATTAGAGAACACAGTGCATTCTATGCTATCTCGAATGACAGCACTTTACTAACATTACACTTAGTTTTGATACTAAATTTTAATAATTATTTTTCTTAATTAGTTTAATAAGAAATAATAATAATAAAAAGCTGTCAGTAACAGGTATATGTATCAGTAATGACCAGGTAATATTCAAGGCTGTACACAGATACCTGGATTATCCAGACTTACCCTCTGCTAGGTCCAGATACATTGTGATTTCTTCTTCTAGGTCTTCACTTTCTTCCTCTTCTTCTTCCTCCTCCTCACTTTCAGTTTCTTGGGCCTCTTCCTCAGAGCCACCACACTTACATCCAGTCGATTCTTTAGCGAAGAATAATACAGACTCTGGGTACGGGTTTGTGCAGAGAAAACGTCTCCCTTTATAACTAGTAGCGCCCTCCAGTACTCTGCCCTTCGGGAAATCCAGAGGATAAAAACACACTGAAAAAGAAGAGCTGGGCACCTTCCTACCGGTTAATGGAACACTTCCACGGCCCTCACATTTCTGCACTTTCTTAGTATTCGTGGTGGCCTTTTCGCCTTTCCCATAAATCTCACACCCTAACGTGCTGCCTGTTTCTGGACCTTGAGAGAAAAAGAGACCTGAATCATCTGTGTCTGATCTTCTTTTTCAAAGTTTTCATCAGAACTTCATTAAAAATAATAGTTTAACTCAAAGAAAAATTCTATGGTGAAGCCCTTGGGTCCTGAACCCCAGATAATTGAATTTTCCCCTCTTTCAAGTGCTCTAGTACCAGTGCATCAATTTGTCAGGTGAACTTCCCAAGAATCTTTACATTTCAAAAAGCCATCAACCAAAACTGGGCTTTGCCACTTGTTTGCACTTTTCCTTCTGTTTTTCTCTTTTCTTCTTACATTTTTCTCTCAAGCTCCACCTGAACACCTACTTTCCCCTAACATTCACCTTCAGTGGGCTCATGAATTATGTTGATAACACCAGATTCCTTATCAAGCCAAAGTTGGAAGAAAGCATACTTTTTCTCTGGACAGTAAAGGTCTTTATAGAATTGGGCTTCTGCTTGGCAGCAGCTTTCTGAGAGCACTAACCAGTGGACACAAGCGCTGAGCATGGCCTGCAGATGGGCCCGCTGCCCCAACAGGGACTGCAAGAGCCTGAGGACGGTCCTTCACTTGCCAACCTTGCCCCCCCCCCCCGAGATGCACAGGGCCTGCCTCCTGGGACATGGCCGCATCACCCGGAACGTCTCCCTCCGGGACCTCGGGCTCTGCCGCTGGCTCCTCTGCCTCGCGGGATGCAGCCCCCTCCACAGGGGACTCCCGCCCTCGGGTCCTCTGCCTCCCCGGGCTGTGGGTCCCTCTCCCAGATCCTTGGGCTCCTGGGGCGGTGCCCCAGCCCTTTGGGGTTTCCAGGGGGCAGACTATGATGTGATTGTTAGAAAAGACAAGGTGGAGAAGGGAATGGAAGGGATCAGGGTACCGGGACCTAACTCCACCATGGGGAACTCAGGGACTTCTGGGTTCTGCTCACCATACTGATCTTCCTCTTCATCTTCGTCATCATCGTCGTCCAAGTCAAAGTAGTAGTAGTCTTCCTCCTCCTCTTCAATCTCGTTCATCATCTCCTCCTCGTCCTCCTCGTCCTCCTCCTCCTCCATGGCCTCCTGGGAAGCCCGAGGGTAGCTGGTCCCCTCTGCTCCCACCGCCCCTTCCACGGGCACCACCAGGTTCCCGATGAGCCCAGGGCCAGTCTCGCTGATCATCTCCTCTTCCTCCTCCTCTTCCTCCTCTCCCGGCTGAACATTCCAGTTCCCCTGGGCTGCAGGCTGGGCCACCTTATGCCCACCCTCCTCCTCCACTTTCACGGCCACCTGGAAAGCCTGAGGGTAGCCAGTGTCGTCTGCTCCCACCGCCCCCTCCATGGGCACCACCAGGCTCCTTCCGACCCCAGGGTTAGGGCCTGCCTCGCCTTCAGCTCTGTTCTGGTCATGTGGGACCAGGTCTTGTTCCACTGTAGGAAACATGGCAGGAGGTGGGGAGCAGGCGTCAGTGCCGGCGGCGAACATGGCGGCTACTGTAGCTCAGGGGAGACCTTGGCGGTGGGCTGTCTCTTCCCGATTGGGGCGGCTGAGGAGGCAGCTAGAGAGAGGAGAACAATCTGTGAAGGTGCTTGTGGAGGCCCCGCCACAGGAAAGGCAGGAGTTTGGCCCGGGGAGTGTCCCACCAAGACTGCACCCGAGATGGCACCAAATCAAGCGGGAATGATTCTAGCTGGTGGGCCAAGGGGGCGGAGCCAGTGAGGGTCATCTAAGGACGCCCTTTCTGGCCACAAGTTATAACCTCATTTGCTGAGAAGGAAGATTGACATGGGCTCCTTCCAATGAATTATCAAGTCCCTTACCTTCAACTACTCAGTCTCACCTCTTTGCCTTGAGGTTATAGGATCCTGAGCTCCCCTCTATAGCCACACAAGTTCTGTTCTTTCCATTGAACCATTGTGTGCAAAACTGTAGTGTTCCAATACGGTCAGGCCTTGAGGCGTGAGAACTGTGGTTTGTTCCCTAATATTCACCTGAGCACAGCTCATGCCAGTAAGAACAGAGTCAGAAACAAACAAACGGCACTGTTGAGATATCAGCCATTGAGAAAACCTCTGATAGAGAGAGAGAGAGAATTTTTAAGCTACTTAGAAAAGGAGACATAAGTTGACATGGATGCCGCCAGAATGGAGAGTTCAAGAAGTGATAAAAACGGAAGCTGGAAACTGTTTCATAAACTGCCAAATTCACTTCAAGTCCCCCAAGAGTGAATGAAGAAAGCAGTAAACTTCTTTTAGAGGCAACCATGACAGAATCCCTTCCTAGGATGATGTTCAAATAAAAGGCCCAATAGTTTTTGTTGCTTTCAGCCCCACTTAGCTATGCCCTCAAGTGTACATAACTCTTAAAATGATGAAGAAATCAACAGCTACTACATACTGTCTCCATTCTCCATTGCCACTGGGCACAGAAGCACCTGGCTCCCACCCTGAGCCACTCACTTACTTAGTTGCTCAATACCGCAGGCATGCTTAACACTATCGGAATTGTAATTGTGTACCTCTGTGGAAAACAACTTCATCCACATAGAAGACAGTGCTGACGTTAAGTTTCTTTTGTGCTAGTCTTAGTGTCCTGGAGGAAGTGCAGCTGAAATGCTCCTTGGAAGTGAGAATGGCCAGACTTTGTCTCACCTATTTTGGTCATGTTGTCAGAA
>NW_006921923.1:70584-71515 GCF_000298275.1 Orycteropus afer afer
GGACCATTCCCTGGAGAAGGATGTCATGCTTGGTAAGGTGGAGGGTCGACATAAAAGGGGAAGGCCCTCAACAAGATGGATTGACACAGTGGCTGCGGTGATGGGCTCAAGTAGAGCAGAGTTCATGGAGCCAGTGCAGGACTGGGTGGCACCTAATAACAACAAAAGTCTTACAGACTTCACTAATCCCGCCAAGTTACTTAGGTCACCACCATTTCCCCACTTCCTTCAGAGCTGTTACTTCATAAATTTCTAATACACCTCCAGTTCTGCAAAGTGACTTCATCACTTTACAGTTCCCACCAGCAGTGTGTGAGGGTCCCACCTGCTCCACATTCCCGTCAATACATGCTTTATCTGACTTCAGAAGTCTGGACGTCCTAAGAAGGTGGGAAATGGTATTTTATTGTGGTTGGGATTTCCATTTCACAGCCCCAATGAATAATGAGGTCAAATGTCATTTCATGAGCTTATGAGCCATTCGTTAATCTTCCTTAAAGGAATGTGTATTCAGATCCTTTGTCCCCTTTCCTGTTGAGTTGCCTGTTTCTTATTAAGTTGTATGAATTCTGTACGTATTCTAGACTCAGATTCCTTATCACATACATGATTTTAAATATTTTATCACCTTGAGTGGGCTGTCATTTAAACTTTTTTGCCATGGCATTTGAAGCACAATAGTTCTTAAATTTAAGGAACATGAATTATCTATTTTGTTGTGCATGGTTTTGGTGTCAGAGCTAAGAATCCATCTCCAAATCCAAGGCCATGGATGTTTACCACCATGTTTTTCTCTAAGAGTTTCATAAGTTTACCTCTTACATTTTGGTATCTGATGCATTTTTAATGAATGTTTGTAAAAGTTGTGAGCTTAAGGACCCTACTTGATTCTTGTGCACATAGCTATTCTACTTTTTTTCCAGCACCATTT
>NW_006921923.1:71615-74233 GCF_000298275.1 Orycteropus afer afer
ATCCTACTTCTGTAGTGATACTGCCTCGGAAACCCAAGGAGGGGTCACTATGAGTCGGGGCTGACTCGACGGCAAACAACAACAACAACAACATAGACATATGGGCTTATTTCTACTATCTTGTTCCGTTTCAAAATCATTTTCAGTATTCTGGGTCACATGCAATTCCACGTGAATTTTACCATCATTTTGTCTGTTCTGATAAAGTTGTTAATGGCAGATATACATATACCAAAACCAAAAGTCAGGGCCATCGAGTCGTTTCCTACTCATAGCGACTTCCTTTGGGTTCCTGAGGCTGTAAATCTTTATGGAAGTAGATCGTCCCATCCTCTTTCTGTGGAGTGGCTGGTAGGTTTGAACCACCAAACTTCTGGTTAGCCACCAACCTTCTGGTTAGCATTCAAGTACCTTATCCATTATGCCACCAGAGCTCCATGATATACATACATACATACATACACACACACACATACATACGTACATATGTGGTATTATATAATTCCTTTTTAAATTAGTTAGAAGAAGAAAGCAGTTATCAAACCAAAACCAAACTCATTGCCATCAAGTCGATTCCAACTCATAGCAACCCTTCAGGACAGATTACAAGTGCCCCATATGGTTTCCAAGGCTGTGAATATCTATTTTGAGTAGTCCTGGGGGCTCAGATGTTTAGCACTTGGTTGCTAAACAAAAGGCTGGCAGTTCAAACTCACCAGATAATCTGTGGGGAGAAAATGTGCCAGTCAGTTTCCATAAAGATTGCAACCTTGGAAACACTGTGGGGCAGCTCTACCCCATCTTATAGCCTTGCTATGAGCCAGAAAAGAATCTATGCTGATGGGTTTTGTTCAAGAAAATCAATACAGAAGCAGACTGGCTCTTGTTGCTCCCACAGAAGGTCTGGTGGGACTGAACTGCTGACCTACTAGGTAACAGCTGAACACTCAGGCAATGAACCATCAGGGCTCCTTCTGCTTGCATATAAGCCACATTTCACAATTAGACAATTACCATTACCAGTGCTCTTTGTTTTTTTCTTGTGGTTTTCAATTACTAATTGGGGTCACTTGCTTTTTGTAGGTTAAACTCCCTTTAGTGTTTCTGTTAAGATGGGTCTACTAGCAGCACATTGACGTTTTGTTTATTTTGCTTTCGTTTTTTAAAGATAACTTGTTTGGATACAGAATTCCTGGTTAGTTTTTTTCCCTTTGAGCACTTTGATTCCCTGCACACACCCCCACACTGTCTTCTGAAATCCATTACTTTTGATGAGAATTGCGCTGTTAATGTTATTCCGGTTCCCTTATCAGTGATAGCATAGTGCCTAAGGCACTTGACTGCTAACCAGAAGGCTGGCAGTTCAAACCCACCAGCCACTCCTCAGAAGGAAGATGGGGCAATCTACTTCCGTAGTGATACTGCCTTGGAAACCCAAGGAGGGGTCACTATGAGTCAGGTTCGACTTGACGGTACATAACAACAACAACAACAAATTATCAGTGATGAGTCATTTTCTCTTACTGCTTCTAAGGTTTTCTCCTTTTCTTTGGATTTCAGCATTTTTATTATCATGCATCTGCAACAACCTGAAAATTGGTTCCATTTGCAAAGGACTGCACTGTCTGGTGACCAGAAAGGTGTGATATCCCCCCTAGTACCCCATCCCTTCTCAATGAACAGAGGTGTGGCCATCCCTCACTTCACCCACCTTCTGGACTGTGTGGAATTCCATCTTGGATTCAGCATCCTGCTACCAGTTGATTTCTGGACAGGCAGGAAATGGTTCTGGGACTAGGCCCCCTGATGCCAATCACCTTTCTAGCCAGTAGGAACATTTTTTGTTCCCTGAAACCCAGCACCCTGCATCCAGCTGCCTTTTAGGATGGCAGGGACTTTTTCTAGAAACAGAGGACCTGCACCCAGCTGCACTGGAAAGGCCAAACGAGTAGAATGAAATCCATAGAGAACAGAATTGTTGAGATTGAGATAAATGTCCCAGTACTGATTTGTTAAGGGAACAATCAGGAAAAAAAATGAAGAAAACCTAAGATTTCCATGTGACACCATCAAGAGGAAAAAATTACATATAAGCAGAATTCCAGAACAGAAAGAGACAAATAAAACCACTGAAAAAATTGTAGATGATTTGTTGAGAGAGAACTTCCCAAATATGATGAAAGGTGGGAAAAAATGCATTCATCAAACCCCAAACCGAATGGATCCCAAGAGAAAACCGACAAGATATAGCATAAGCACACTTTCTAAAAAAAGAGAAGACAATGAAAGATTCCTGAAAGCAGCACAGGAAAAAAGAAAAGTTACCTGCTAAGGGCAACCAATCAGACTAAACTTTGATTTCTCAGCAGAAACCATGCAAGCGAGAAGGCAATGGGATGGTATATATAAAACCCTGAAAGAGAAGTAGTTTCAACCAAGAATTATACACCCAGCAAAAGGATTATACACCCAACTGCTAACCCAAAGTCTGGAGTTTGAGTCTACCACAAGCATTTCAGAAGATAGTCCTAGCAATGTACCCCCTGTGGTAGTTCAGTTTGTGTGTCAACTTGGCTAGGCCTGGTTGAGTGGCTGGGCAGCTGGTGGTAGTTATTCCC
>NW_006921923.1:74873-76162 GCF_000298275.1 Orycteropus afer afer
TATACTCTCTCTCTCTCTCTTTCTCTCATACACACACACACACACACACACACACACACACGGATGCCTTGAGTCGCAGTTGCTTGGATGACAACTGGTCATTGGTTGGTTAGAGATGGGATGGAAGTCCTTGGGTGGTACAAATCTGTATTGTTCCCAGCTGCTAATGGAAAGTTTGGAGGTAAAATCCCCACAGAGTTGCCTTTGAAGAAAGACCTGGTGATCTACCTTCAAAAAATAATCTGTTGTAAATTCTGTGGATCACAGTATGGACATGGCACACTTATTGTAGTTATGAGACAGAGTTGAGTCAATGGCATTTATTGGCTTGTGGGTTTGGTGCTAATTGTTAATGTGTCCAGCTGCTAAGCTAAATTTGGAGGTGGAGACAACCAGATGTGCTGCATAAGAAAGGCTTGGTGAACTGTTAAAAATATATATATAATCTTTGAAATTCCTATAGAGCATAGTTCTACTCTGATCACCAGGATTCACAGTAGAGTTGATGGCAACAGCTTGGTTATTTAGAACATGGGATGGTGTCCGTGGGAAAGCAACAGGTTCATGTGCCCAGCTGCTAACTGACAGGCTAGAGGTCAAGTCCACACACAGACATGCCTTGGAAGTAAGGCCTGAGGATCTACTTCCAAAAAACCAACACTTGTAAACCTATGAGTCACAGTTGCACTCTGGCACATATTGAGTCGTCATGTGCTCTAGTTGACTCGATGACCACTGTCAGTCAGTGTTTGGAAGATGGGATGGGGTCTCTGGGTGGTGCAAAATGTTAATGTACCCAGCTGCAAACTCAAACTTTGAGTCTGAGTCCACCAGAGGCCCTACAAGAAAAGCCTGGGAATCTAATTCTAAAAAGTTACCCACTAACAATCTTACAGTCCTACTCTGACAGAGGATCCCCATGACTCAGAGTAGACACAATGGCAACTGGCTGGTGGTTTGGTGATGTGACTGGATTCCACGGGTGATGTAAAACTTAAATGTGCCCAGCTACTACTGAAACGTTGGAGGGGCAGTCCACCCAAAGATACCTTTGAAGACAGGCCGGGGGATGTACTTCTGAAAATCACCCATTGAAAGCCCTGTGGACCACAATTCCACTCTGGCTCACATGGGGTCATGAGTATCGGCCGACCCGATGACCATGGTTGGGTTGGGTGGAAGATGGGATTGGGATCCCTGGGTGTGCCCACCTGTCATTCAAATGATTGAAAGTTGAGATCACTGAACGGCAGCAGGTCTGCTGATCTAGTTCCATAAAATTAGGCATT
>NW_006921923.1:76682-83481 GCF_000298275.1 Orycteropus afer afer
CCACCACCCTCCAGCCTTTTGACCATTTCTGACACCAACCGTCCCTCCCTTGGCACTCAGTACTCCTCTGCTGGGTTCGATAATTCATTGCAATGGCCACACAGGGGGAGTGCTGGTAGTCTAGTGCCTAAGAAATTTGACTGCTAACAAGAAGTCTGGTGTTTCAAACCCACCAGCCACTCTTCGGAAGGAAGGTTGGGCAATCTACTTCCATAGTGATAGCACCTCAGAAATCCAAGGAAGGGTCACTTTAAGTCGGATCCGACACGATGGCAGTGAGTTTGGTTTTTGGTTTGGCCACACAGAACTCACAGACAATACTCACAATTAGAAGGTTTATTAGGGAAGTAACAGGCTACAGTTCAGGTTCAAGAAGATACTCAGGGTACAGTTCTTGGATCAGGACAGTCTCCCCTCTACTATACCCCCAAGCACATCTCCTTGGCCTTTGGCTTCTCGGACTGGCCTCTGTCCTGCTTCGGCAAGGGTTACAAAGCTCTCTCAGCTCTGCCGATAGGGGGGCCTAGGTGCACCCCATTCAGTCACCAAGCTTCCTACTCTAAGGCATTCAACTGGTTCAGTCCTTGTGCCAGCAAGCCTGTCGTTCTGTCTCATGCCTCTTGATTCCTCAGCCTATTGTTTCAGCCGTCTTTCTGCCAGGGAGGGCCAGTGCAGGGATCTTGGGTCCAGGCATACAGTCTGCTCCACATACAGCTCTTCTGTCTTGATGGCAGTGAGATCTCCCCCTCTGCCTCTCAGAGGGCTCATGTTAAGCCAGGTAGAATGATTAAATTTACCAATCTCAATACTTGGTACACCTTATTTACATGGTCCCACTCCCACAAGGGTGCATGTACCTTATTTACATTATCAGCAAGCTATCCAATCCCCTGGGTGGGTCATAAGCATATCATTATTTGCAAAGTTCCACCCAGTCATCTGGTGGGAATCACAAAGACCATGGATAAAAGAGCCATATCAAGTAACTCAAAGTCTGGAGACTGATTACACACAGTTGCTTTGGAAGAAATGCCTGCCGATCTATTTCCACATAATCAGCCCTTGGAGCACACTTCTCTGACACACGAGCTTTCCATGGCTCACAGTAGACTAGATGGTAGCAGGTTGGCAGGTCTGGTGATGGGACAGTGGTCTCTGGGTGGTGCTAATGATTAATGTGCCCAGTTGTAACAGAACTTATGGTTACAGGGCACTGCAGAAGAAAGGCCTGGCAATACATTTCCAAATAATTAGCCACAGATAATCCTATAGGACACAGTTCTAACATGACCCACATGGGATCGACATGAGCTTATGGCACCTGATTGGCTTGTTTGATAATGCGAGTAGGGTCCCTGGGTGGTGTAAATGTTACCTACAAAGTTCTGGGTTCGTTTGACCTGTGCCACTGAAGCCAATAAAGGCACACCAAGGTGAAGAGTAGAAAGCACAGTTTTCATTAAGTTCATGCATGTGCTAACAGACAGGGGAGTCCCACAGATTCTGGCTATAAGCGCTCTCCAAGCTTCTTTGCAGACCAGGGATTACATCATTATCATGTTATACGTATACAATTTCATATGATTACAGCTTATGCATGCGCAGTGAAGGATACAAAGATTATGACCCTTATCATGTCTCATCATAAAATTAAATCCCCACCTAGGGGTTTGTGATTTACTATGCTACTGAAGTCTTTTACCAGATTCAGACTGTTGCTGGCTCAGGAACTAGTCATCTATGGTGGATGACCTTCCTCCAGAGTCTGCAAACCTTTCCTTAAAAGGTACTACTCCCCTTTTCTCATTGGGAGAAACCTTAAGCAACTTTTTAAGGAAGAGTGAATTCTTTTGCTGAATGCTCTCAGAGAAAAAGAAGACCCTCAAGGAGATGGAATGACACAGTGGATGGGCTCAAGCAGAGCAAATACTGTGAGCATGGCCCGGCACTGGGCATTGTTTCATTCTGTGGTACACGGGGTCACTATGAGTTGGAGCCAGATCAATGGCACTTAACAACATGCATCAGAAATGGCTAATGTGCCCAGAGGCTAACTGAAATTTGAAGCTTAAGTCCACCCAGAGGCACCTTGAAAGGCCTGGTGATCTACTTCTGAATCAGCCATTAAATATCCTATGGAGAGCAGTTCTGCCCTGGAAGACTTGGGGTCTTCATAAGTAGGAACCAATTCAGTGCTCACTCGGTTGTGTGGTTGAAAGTTTGGACAGTGGTCCCTGGGTGATGCAAATAGTTAACATGCCCAGTGGCTGCATGAAAGGTTTGGGGTTGAATCCACCAGAGGGGGTGTGGAAGAAAGGCCTGGTGATCCACTTCCAGAAAATAGCCACTGAAAGAAACCCCAGAGAGCACAGCTCTGCTCTGACACCCAGGAGATCTCCATGAGTCAGAGCAGAGTCAATGACAAGTTGTTGTTGTTTGTAAGATGGCACAGAGGTCCCTGAATGGCACTAATGATTAATGTGTCCAGCTGCTAACCTAATGTTAGGAGGTCAAGGTCATCAGAGCCATTGGAGAAGAAAGGCCTGGTGATTTATTTCTAAGAATTGCCCACTGACAATCCTACACAGCACAGTTCTACTCTGACACACACGGTTTTTTCATGAGTTACAACAGACTCGACAGCAACAGGTTAGCTGTTTACAGATGGCTTAGGGAGTCCACAGATGGTGCAAAAGTATAATGTGCCCACCTGCTAACCTAAAGGGTGGAGGTCAAGTTCACCCAGCTGTGCATTGGAAGAAATCCCCGGCAATCTACTTCTAAAAAAGTAGGCCTTGAAGATCCGATGCAGTACAGTTCTGCTCTGGGACAAAAGGGGTCATCATGGGTCGAAGTGGATTCAACAGCCACTGGTTGGTTGGTTAGAAGACAGGATAGGAGTCTATATTTGGTGCAAATGTTTAATGTGCCCAGTTGCTCAGGGAAAGTTTGGAGCTTGAGTCCAACAGAGGTGCTGCAGAAGAAAAGCCAGGCAGTATGTTTCCAAAAATATAGTCATTGAAAATCCTTATAGTGACAAATGGTGTCACCATAAGTTTCAGTAGACTCCATTCAACTGGCAGGTTTGTTCAAAAGATGAGGTATAGGATAATACTGGTGGACAAATCTCATGTGTCAGCTCCTAACTGACGGATTGGAGGTTGAGTTCTCACAGAGGTACCTCAGAAGAAAGTCCTGGTGACCTATTTCAGAAAAATCCTCCATTGTAAGTCCTATGGTTCCCATTTCTGCTCTGGGACACATGGGGTCTTCATAAGTCAGTACTGACTCAATGGCAACTGGTTGTTTGTTTGCTTGGAAGATGGGAGAGCAGTCCCTGGGAGTGCAAATGGCTACTATGCCCGGCCACTCACAGAAAGTTGGGGATCAATTCCACCAGAGGAACAGTGGAAAGAAGGCTTGGCAATCTACTTCCAAAAAATTAGCCATTGAAAATCCTATAGAGCACTGTTCTGCTCTGACAGCCATGGGATTGCCATGAGTTGCAGTCCACTCAATGGGAACTTGTTGGTTGTTTTGATGATGGGATAGGAGAAGCTGGGTGGTGCAAATGGTTAATGTGCCCAGCTGCTAACTGAAAGTTTGGAGGTGCGTTCCCCCCAGAGACACCCTGGGAAAAGGTCTGGCAATCTGCTTCCAAAGAATCAGCCATTGAAAACCCCATGGCGTATAGTTCCACTTTGGATCACAATGGGGTTCATCATGGGTAGGATCCAACCCGATGGCCACTGGTTCCTTGGTTGATTTGTTGGAAGATGGGATAGGGATACCTGGATGGGGCAAATGGTTAATTTTCCCCCTGCTTCCAAAAATTTAGAGATAGAGTCCACCAGAATCACTGCATAAGAAATGCCAGGCAAACTTTACAAAATAATAATAATACAGAAAAAAAAAAGCCATCAAAACTCACTGCCATTGAGTCAGATCCAACTCACAGCGACTCCTCCTTAGGTCTCCGAGACAGTATCACTACAGAAGTAGATTGCTCAATCTTCCTTCTGAGGAATGGCTGGTTGGTTTGACCTCCAGCCTTCTGGTTAGCAGTCAAATGCCTTAGGCACTAGGCCACCAGAGCTCCTTAAACAAATAATAATAATAATAATTAGTCATTGAAAATCCTATAGAGAACAGTTGTATCTTGACACACATGGCATTGCTTGAGTCACAGGAGACCAGATGCCAGTGGACTGGTTGTTTGGAACATTGGAGAGGGGTCCATCCTGGGGTAAAAGGTTAATGTGCCCAACTTCTGATCTATACTTTGGTGTTCACATCAACCTAGAGGCCCCTTAGAAGAAAGCCTTGGTGATCTACTTCCGAAAAATCAGCCCCGACAGTCCTATGGAGCACAGTTCTGCTCTGGTCCACGTGGAGTATTCATGAGTCAGAGTCGATTCAGTGGCCACCGATTGGTTGGTTTGAAGATCTCAGGGTGGTGGAAATGGTTAATGTGCACAGATGCTAACTGAAATTGGGAGGTCAAGTCCACGCAGAGGTGCCTTGGAAGGAAAACCTGATTTACTTCTGAAACATCAGCCATTGAGAATCCCATGGAGTGCATTTCTGCTCTGGTAAACATGGGGTCACCATGAGTATGACTCAATTCGATGGTAATTCATTGGGTCGCTGGCTGAAAGAGTGGACGGAGTCCCTGGGAAGGTTAAATGAATGGTTAATGTGCCCAGCTGCTCAGTGAAAGGCACAAGGTCAAATCCACACCGAGGCACCTCGGAGGAAAGCCCTAGCAATCTACTTCTGCAACATCCGCTGTGGTAGTTAAGGTTGTGTGTCAACTTGGCTGGGCCTGGCTGAGTGGCTGGGCAGCTGGATGTAGTATTCCCCATGATGAGACTGGTAATCAACTCCATGGTGGAATCTACTGTGAGCAGCTGAGTAGCTGCTTTAGGGATGTGGTCTGCTTCCTGTATATAAGGAGAAGCCTTGGGGGAATGGTCTCTAGCTTCTGGCACACTTGAACCTTGCATGTAGCCATGTCATTGTTCAGCAGTCTGCCATGCTCTGTCGACCTTGGGACTTTCAATAGACTTGAATGAATGGCCTGCCGTGTGGTTTGGTAACATCAGGACTGTGCCATTTTATTTGTCGACCTTGGGCTTGTCAGCCTCAGCAGCCAATAGCTCCCTGAGTGAAGAGACTCCTATAGCTTCAGTGGGCCGGAAGCAAGAGGCAGAGCTGAAGCCCAAGGTCGAAGGGCTTTCACACAGCCCCTAGAGCCTGGCACTTTGAACTTGGGCTTAAAGCCTTCAAACTAAGAGAATAAACTCCTGTTGTTAAGGCCATCCCATTTGTGGTATATTCCTGTCAGAGCAGCACTAGGTAACCAGAACAATTGGGAATAAGGTATAAGGCCAAATCCACACAGAGGCACCTTGGAGGAAAGGCCTGGCAATCACTTTTGCAACACCTGCTGAATGTTGTTCTGAAAATCCTGTAGAGGGCAGTTCTGCTGTCAGAATGCACCTGATGCCCATAAAAGAAAGTTATATTCTGACACACATTGGAACACCGTGAGTCCAAGTAGACTGAATGAGAACTGGTTGGCTTGTTGTTTGGAGGATGGGATAGGAGTTTTTGGGTGACACAAACGTGTAATGTTCTCATCTGCTAACCGAAACTCTGGAAGTCAAATCCATGCACAGATATCCTCTGACACACATGGGTTCACCATGAGTCATAGCAGACTCCATGATAAGTGGTTGGTTTGATAATGAGATAGGGTTCAATGGGTGCTACAAATGGTTAATGTTTCCAGCTGGTAACTGAAGGGCTGGAGGTCGAGTTCACCTAGAGGTGACCTGGAAGAAAGGCCTGGAGACCGACTTCTAGAACACCAGCCATTACAAACCCTATGGACAGCAATTCTGCTTTGGCACACAGGGGGTTGTCATAAGTAGGAATCAACTGGAAGGAAACTCATTGGTTGGTTGCTTGGTTAGAAGATGGGATGGGGTTTGTGGGTGGTACAAATGGTTAACGACCAGCTACTAACTGAAGGTTTGGTGGTGGAGTCCAGCAGAGGCAACGTGGAAGCCTTGGCAATTTATTTTCAAATATTGTTGTTGTTGTTAGTAGATGCTGTCGAGTCACTTTCAGCTCACTGTGACCCTATGCCCAACAGAACGGAACATTGCTCACCCCCAAACATGCTCACAGTTGATGCTATGGTTGAGCCCACTGCTGCAGATACTATATAAATCCATCTCATGGAGGGTCTTCTCCAGTGGTATTTTGAGTGCCTTCAACCTGAGGGGCTCCTTTATTGGTACTATATCAGAGAATGATTCACTGCTGTTCCAAAAGATTTCAGTGGCCAATTTTTAAATTAGCGAACTGCCTCTTCCATCTTGCTACTCTGTCTTAGTCTGGAAGATCCAATGAAAGACATTGAAGAAAGATGATCTTGCTGATGTTTGAAATTCCAATGTCGAAGTTTGCAGTATCATAGCAACACAGAAGCTACCACAGTATGACAAATGTACGGTGGTCCAAACCTTTAGCCATTGAAAATCCTTCAGAACACAGATGTATTCTGACACAAATGGGACCATCAATCACAGTAGACTTAATGGCAACTGACTGGCTGTTTGGAAGATGGGCCATGGGTCCCAAGGGGTACAAAAGGTCAATGAGCTCAGCTGGTAACCGAAAGGTTGGATGTAGAGTCCAACAGAGGTGCTACGGAAGAAAGGCATGGCAACCTATTTCCCATAAATCAGCCACTGAAAATTCTATAGAGCCCTGTCCTACTGGGACACAC
>NW_006921923.1:84219-87056 GCF_000298275.1 Orycteropus afer afer
GGGTGGACAGGTTGAATGATTAAGTATGTCTATGCAGAGGGGAGTGTGCCCATGACCATGTACAGGGTTGGCAGACAATATTTCTATAAGTGCTTTTGTATGTTCCATAAGAATTCCCAGGTATGTAATAGAGGTGACAAGGGACAAGGTTGTAGTCACTTCTTGGCCACAACCAGCTACATAGAGGGAGCAAGTAGATGGAACTTTGGGCTTGGGACCATGGTCACAGGGGACATCAAGCTCAATTGGCATAACATACTACACAAAACATTGTTCTACATCCTACTTTGGTGAGTAGCGACTAGGATCTTAACAGTTTGTAAGAGGCCATCTAGATGTAACGATGGGTATTTCCTCATCCAGAGCAAAGAAGAATGAAGAAAACCAAAGATGCATGGAAACAATTAGTCCAAGCGACTGGTACACCAGGCAATCCTCAGCCTATATGACTATGAGACCAGAAGAACTAGATGCTACCCAGCTAGAACTGTCAACCACTTGGAGGGGGATCAAGGTAGGAGATCCTTGATAGAGTGGGAGAACAATGTGGAACAAAACTCAAAATCATTAATTAAAAAAAAGGACCAGTTTGCTAGTCTGATAGAGCCTGGTGGAACCCTTGAGAGTATGACTCCTAACTACCCTTCAGGTCTGGAATTAAACCCACTCCTGCGGCTTCCAGCCAAACAAAAGACAGGCATATGAGCTGAACACTGACATTAGGTAGATACATTCTTTGGAGAGATTAATCACGGGAGAACAGAAGGGCTGTGTATGCACAGGGAGACAACTTGGGGCAGAAGTGCATGAGAGGGATTGACACAGGGAAGAGGAAACTATGGGGAGGAAGTGGGAGGGGAGCTGCTGTATTGAGGGAAATTATAGTCAATGTCATGAGCCAAAGTGTATGTGATGGTGTATGGAAAATTAATTTGCTCTGAAAACTGTCACCAAATCACAACAAAAATTGGAAATCCGATAGAGCACAATTCTATGCTGGCACATGTGGTATCACCATGAGCCGCAGTTGACTCAGTGGCATCTGGTTGGTTCATTTGGTGATGGATTGGGGTTCCTAGGTGGTGGACATGGTTAATGTGCCAGCTGGGAACCCATATGTTGAAGGAGAAGACCATGGGGAGGTACCTTGGGAAAAAAAGCACTGGAGATCAACTTCTAAAAAGTCAGGCACTGAAAATCATGTGGGGCACAGTTCTGCTCCAGGACAACGAGTTAGAGTCAACACTATGGCCATTGATTGGTTGGTTGTATGGAAGATGGAACAGGGGTCACTAGGGGTGCAAATGGTTAAATTCTCCAATTTCTAACAAATATCTTGAGGTCGAGTCCAGCAGAGGCACTGCAGAAGAAAGGACTGGTGATCTATTTCCCAGAAATTAGTGATTAGAAACCCTATAGAGTTCAGTTCTACTGATAACACGTGGGATCTCCGTGAGTCACAGTAGACTTGATGGCAACTGGTTGGTTGTATGGAAAACATGATAGGGGCCCCTGACATAAAAGATTCATGAGCCCATCTGGTAACTGAAATGTTGGAGGTCTAATGCACTCAGAGGCACTTAGGAGAAAAGCCTGGCTTCCTAGTTCTGAAAGGCAAACCTGAACGTCCTGTGGACCACACCTCTACTCTGAGACACATGGGTCCTCAGGAGTCAGAGTTGACTCTATGGTCACCATTTGGTTCAATGGTTTGAAGATGGGATAAGGGTTCCTGGGTTACTGAAATGGTCTATGGGTCCAGCTGCTACCTGAAAGTTTGGAGATTGAGTCCACCAAACACACTGCAGAAGAAAGGCCTGGCTATCTACTGCTGAAGAATAAGCCTTTGGAAGTCCCATGGAGCACAGTCCTGCTGTGGACACATGGGCTCGTCATTAGTTGGAATCAACTAGATGGCCAATGGTTGGTTGGGTGGCTCGAAGTTGAGATAGAGCACAGTTCTACTCTGACACACATGGATTCATCTGGGGTCCCACTAGACTTTATGGCTACCAGTTGGTTGACTGGAAGATAGGATGTGGTTTCTAGTGGGGCAAAAGGTTAATGTATCCAGCTGCTAAGTCAAAGATTAGATGTCAAGTCCACACAGAGGCACCCTGGAAGAAAGGCCCAGTGATCTATTTCTGAAAAATTAGCCACTGAAAATCCTATGGAGAGCAGTTCTGTTCTTGTACATATGGGGTCATCATGATTCGGAGTCTACAGGATGGGTTCTGGTTGGTTGGTGGGAAGATGAGATTGCACCTTGATGGTGCAAATGTTTAATGTGCCATCTGCTGACTTGAACTTTGGGGGTCGAGTCCACCAGAGGCACTGCAGAGCCATCAACACTTTGTCTACAAGAGACACACCTGAGACACAGAGACAAAAAAACAGACAAAAAAAAATAAAAGTTTACAAAAAGATATATCACACAAATGACAATCAAAAAAAGAGCACGAGTGGCAATCTTAATTTCTGATTAAATAGACTTTGAGACAAAAATCACCACACAAGACAAAGAACATTATACAATGATTAAAGGGTCACTCAAACAACAGGCCATTATCATAATTTTACCTATGCACCTAATGAAAGAGACCCAAAATACATAAATCAAACTTTAACACAAATTTAAAAAAGAAACAGACAACTCTACAATAATGTTGTTTGTTGTCATGTGCCGTCGAGTCGGACCTGACTCATAGTGACCCCTCCTTGGGTTTCTGAGGCAGTACCACTATGGAAGTAGATTGCCCAATCTTCCTTCCAAGGAGTGGCTGGTGGGTTTGAACAGCCAGCCTTCTGGTTAGCAGTCAAGTGCCTTAGGCACTACT
>NW_006921923.1:87681-94562 GCF_000298275.1 Orycteropus afer afer
AGTCACCAAAAGGAATGAAGTACTAAAGATTCAAGCAGAAACAAATGAAATGGAAAAAATATAGATAATCAATAGGACTAGATGTCTGTTCTTTGGAAAGATTAATATAAAAATCGACAAATCACTGGAAAATTGAACAAAGGAAAAGAAAGAGAAGATGCAAATAACACAAATAGTAAAAAACATGCAACATCACAACAGGAAACAATCGAAATAAAAAAGATATTATCAGGATACTATGAAGAATTATACTCCAACAAATTTGAAAATCTGGAGGAAATAAATGGACAGTTTTCTAGAAACACACTACTTACCTAAATTAATACAGAACAGAAGTAGAAAATTTGAACATACCTGTTTTGGTGACCTCTGTGCTACTCTAACAGAAAATATACCACAAACGAGATGGCTTTATCAAATAGGAATGTATTCTCTTACAGTTTTGGAGGCCAGAAGTCCGAGTTCAAAGTGCTGGGCTCTAGGGGCTGGGTTAAAGCCCCTTAACCTTCGCTTCACCTCTGCCTCTGGCTCCTGGCCCACCAAACTGGAGGCTTTCTTCACTCAAGCAGCTGCTCCCTGCTAAGGCTGACAAACCCAAGGTCAACAAGTAAAAAGGCACAGTCCTAATGTTACCAAACCACACGGCAGGCCATTAATTCAAGTCTGTTGAAAGTCCCAAGATCAGCAGAGCATGACAGGCTACTGAATGAAGACCCGGCTACATGCAGGGTCCAAGTGTGCCAAAAAGCTAGAGACCATTCCCAAGGCCTCTCTTTATATACAGGAAACAGACCACTTCCCTACCACAGCTACTCAGCTGCTCACAGTAGATTCCACCTTGGAGTTGATCATCAGTCTCATCATGGGGAATACTACATCCAGCTGCCCAGCCACTCAACCAGGCCCAGCCAAGTTGACACACAACCTTAACTACCACAACACCCATAACAAAAGAAGAAATTAAGGAAGTCATTAAAAAACTACCAACCAAAAAAGTCCTGGCCCAGATGGCTTCACTGGTGAATTCTACCTAACATTCAGACAAGAGTTGATACCAATACTACTCAAACTATTCGAGAGCATAGAAAAGGATGGCCTACTCCCAAATTCAGATTATGAAGAAAACAGAACCCTGATACCAAAACCAAGCAAAGATAACACTACAAAGACAATTATAGACAAACATGAGCATAGGTGCAAAAATTGTCAACAATAGCCTAGTCAAGAGACCCTAACACCAAATAAAAAATATATACACAAAATAACCAAGTGAGATTCATACCAAAGAAGCAAGGATGATTCAACATTATAAATACAATCAAGGTAATCCATCACATAAATAAAACAAAGGAAAAGAACCACATGAGCATATGAAATAACACAGAAAAGGCATTTGACAAAATCTAACTTCCATTCCTGATAAAAATGCTGAACAAAATAGGAAGAGAAGGAAATTCCTCCACATAATTAAGAGCATATATACCAAACCAATGGCCAACATTATTCTCAATGGGGAGAGACTGAAAGTATCTGCCTTATGTCTGGGTACTAGACAAGCACTACTAAAGAAGAAGAATGCTGGAGGCCTCATATTCCCAGATCTCAAAATTGGTACGGGTGCAATGACAGACACATAAGCCAGTGGAACAGAATTCAGAACCTAGAAATAAATCCATCCACATAGGGGCAGATGATCTTTGACAACGGGCCAGATAGTCATTACATGGGGAAGAGATAGTCTCTTTAATCAAAGACACTGGCAAAACTCGATATATATTTAGATACAAATGAAACAGGACCCATATCTCATACCTTATACAAAAACGAACCCCAGTTGGGTCAAAGACTGGAACGTAAAACCTAAAATGATAAAGACCATTAAAGAAAAACTGGGGACAAACTTGGGGGCCTTATTGTAGAACATAAATACATTATCAAATATAACTAAAACACACAAACACCAGAAGACAAAATAGATGAGTGGGAATGCCTAAAAATTACACACTTATCCATCATCTAAAGATTTTACTGAAAGAGACCACAGACTGGGAAAAAAAAAATGGCAAGGACGTATTAGACAAGGTGCTCATGTCTAAAACTTATAGAAAACTTCAACAACTCAACAGCAATAACACAAATAATCCAATTAAAAAATGGGCAGAGGATGCTACCACACTTAACCAAAGAAGAAATCAGGCAGCTAACAAACACATGAAAAAATGCTCATGCAAATCAAACAACAATGAGATACCATCTTGCCCCAGCACTAGCAGCAAAGTTCAACAAGACAGAAAATAACAAATGCTGGAGAGGATGTGCAGAGACTGGAACCCTCATACACTACTGGTGGGACTGTAAAATGATGCAACCACTGTGGAAAGTGGTATGGCATGTCCCTAAAAAGTCAGAAATAGAAATACCATTTGATCCTGCCATCCTACTACAAGGTATATATCCTAGATAAATAAGGGGTGTGACACAAACAGATATATGCACACCCACAATCACTGCAGCACTATTCAAAATAGCAGAAGACAATCTAAATGCCCATCAAAGGAGGAACGGATCAACTAACTATGGTACATACACATTATGTAATACTACACAGTGTTGAAGAGCAATGATCAATCTGTAAAACATGTCATAACATGGATGAACTTAGAGGCCATTACACTGAGTAAAGTTAGTCAATCACAAAAGTATAAATAATGTATGATACCGCTATTGTAAAAAGTCAGGAAAAGATTTAAAGAAATATGCTTTCAAGGTTATCATGGGTAGATGGGGAAGGGTGGATAAATCACTAACAAGAAGGTAAAACCAAAACCAAAATCACTTCCACTGAGTTGTTTCCTACTCATAGTGACCACCAATGGGTTTCCAAGGTTGTAAGGCTTTATAGAAGCAGACCACCTCATCTTTCTTCCACAGAGCAGTTGGTGATATTGAACCCGTGACCTTTTGGTAACAGCCAAATACCTTAACGACAACACTACCAAAGCATAAATAAATGACTTCATACCTGTAAAAATAACTAAATAAAATGTGGGTCACACAGACTTAGTGAATCACAATCCCTAGAACTGGAGCCCAGGAATCCTCATTTTTAACAAGTTCTGTGAACTGACCCTTGGATATGTTTAAGAGACACTGGAGCAGTGGAAAAAATAAAGACTTAAGAAGTCTGGTGGTGCCTGCTCCTGGTGTAGAAGGAGGTTAGAAGAAAATGTCAGAGTCTTTGAAGGGGGTGGGATCTATGGCAGGGAGGTACTCAAGATCCATAAAACACTGCTATGTTGAAGTTTGTAGACTGTCTCTTCAGCCTAATTGTCTTCATGGAGAGCATGTCCCCACACTGACATATGCTCTTGCCTCCACACCTCTGAGACAGTTAGTCTGTTCTCTTGTAAAACACATCCCAGTCCTATGCATCTTTGTGATCCAGACCTAAGCACCAACCAGCCATCACTGGGAGGCTATCTAACCTTCCTTTGTGGTCCCACCTCCTATGGGAAGAGCACTCAACCAGGAAACCAGGGATCAAGATGGTGGAGTACTCAGATGCCTCCTAATGTCCCTCTTTCAACAAAGACCTGAGAAGACAAAGGAATCAAATAAATGTATATTGTCATTTGACAATTTTGGAAGCCTGACTATCACATGCACAGCTGAAGAACTGCATCGAGCACCAAATGGAAGAAGAGATTGCACAAACACAGAGGACACAGATTGCTGGTGCACTGCCAAATGTATCTGCACAGCACAGTTGTAGTGAAACAAAGAAAGCATTCCCAGTGGAAGCTAACCAGAAGTTTGGCAGTCAATTCCACCAGAGGCAATGGGGAAGAAAGGCCTAGCAACCTATTTCCAAAAAAAATTAGACATTGAAAATCCAATAGAACATAGTTCTATACTGACAAACACACCATCACTATGAATGCAGTAAAAACCAAAACTAAACTCACTGCCATTGAGTTCTGACTCACAGTGACCTGTCTGGGGTTTCCGAGGCAGTAAATCTTTACGGAAGTAGATTGCCCCATCATCCTTCCACAGAGCGGCTTGTGGGTTTAAACTGCCAACCTTTTGGTTGGCAGTCAAATGCCTTAGGCACCACTCCATAAGAGCTCCATGAATGCAGTAGACTTGATAAAAATGGGTTGTTTGGTTTGGTGATGGGATAGAGGTCCTTGACTAGTACGAATGGTTATTATGTCCAGCTTCTCACTGAAAGTGTGGAGAACAAGTACATCCAGAGGTGTGTTGGAATAAAAGCCTGGTAATATACTTTGGAAACACCAGCCATTGAAAATACTACGGAATGCAGTCTTTTCTGGCACACATGGGGTCGTCATGAGTGGAAGTCGACTCCACAGCCACTGGTTGGTGGATTGATGGAAGATGGGACAGGAGTCCCTAGGTGGTGCACATGATTAATGGGCCCAGTTCAAACTAGAAAGTTTGAAGGTCTAGCCCACCAGCAGCACTGGAGAAGAGCCTGGGGCTCTATTCCAAAACACTGGCCATTGAAAACCATACAGAGCACAGTTTCTACTCTGACATATATGGGATTGCCAGGAGTCAGAGGAGACTGGACGGCAGCTAGGGGGTTGGTTTGGTAACAGAAGAAGGATCCTTGGGTCATGCAAACGGTTAAGGTGCCCAGCTGTAAATCAAAAGGTTGGAAATCAAGTCCACAGGGAGGCACCTTGGAAGAAAGGTCTGGTGTTCTACTTCCAGAAACCAGCCATTCAAAATTCTATGGGGTGGAAACATTGTTCCACCTCCTCTCCTACTTTGGTGAGTAGCGACTTGGATCTTAAAAGCTTGCAAGCTGCCATCCAGATGCAATGATGGGTCTCTCCCCATCCAGAGCAAAGAAGAATGAAGAAAACCAAAAATTCAAGGAAACAATTAGTCCTAGTCACTGGTACACCATCCGATCTGCAGCCTATACAACTATGAGACCAGAAGAACTAGATGGTACCTGGCTACCACTGTCAACCACTTGGAAGGGGATCTATGTAGGAGATCCTGGATAGAGTGGGAGAACAATGTGGAACAAAACTCAAAATCATTTGGAGAATAAAAAAAGAGGGGGGGACCAGGTTTGCTGGTCCTATACAGCCTGGTGGAACCACTGAGACTATGGCCCCTAGCTGCCCTTCAGGTCTAGAATTGAACTTACACCTGTGGCTTCCAGCCAAACAAAAGACAGGCAGATGACGTGAACATTTACCTATGGTAGATACATTCCTTGGAGAGAACAATCATGGGAGAAAGAAGGGTTGCTTATGCACAGGGAGACATCTCAGGGGGCAGGACTGCATGGAGGGATGGGCACAGGGAAGAGGTAACTATTGGGAGGAAGTGGGAGGGGAGTTGTTGCATTGTGGTAAATTGTAGTCAATTTCATGAGACAAAGTGTGTGCGAACTGCTGTATGGAAAGTGAATTTGCTCTGTAAATTTTCACCCAAATCACAATTTAAAAAAAAATACAATATTTACAAAATATAACATTTTGGCATTAAACTAAAAAAACAAAAATCCTATGGTGTGCAGTTCTCCTATCATCTACATAAGGTCAGCGTGGATCTTGTGAACTTAGCGAATCACAAGCTCTGGAGTTGGAGCCCAGGAATCTTCATTTTTAACAAGTATCGTGAAGGACTGTGAAGACACTTTTAACAAGTACTGTGAAGCACAAACATTGAAAGCAAAGATAAAGTAATTGAAGATTTCTACCAACTTCTGCACTCTGAAATTGACCAAACATACGATCAAGATATATTGATAATTACTGGGGATTGCTATTTGAATGGTTGAAACAAAGAATGAGCATTGGTAGTTGCAAAATATGGCCTTGGTGAATGAAATGATTCTAGAGATCACATAATAGAACTTTTTAAAACCAACAACTTCTTCTTTGCAAATACCTTTTTTTTAACAACATAAATGGCGACTGTACACATGGACCACACCAGATGGAATATACAGGAATCAAATCGACTACATCTGTGGACAAAGGGGATGGTGACGCTCAAGATCGTCGGTCAGGATGAGGTCAAATGTGGACTGTGGAACAGACCATCAATTGCACATATGCAAATTCAAGTTGAAGCTGAAGAAAACTAAAATAAGTCAACGAGAGCCAAAATGTGACCTTGATTATATTCCACCTGAATTTAGGGACACTCCAAAGAACAGTCTGACGCCTTGAACACCAGTGACCAAAGACCAGATGAGTTGTGGGATGATATCAAGAACATCATATACATGAAAAAAGCAAAAGATCTTTTTAAAAAAAAAGGAGAAAAGAAAAGACCAAAATAGTTGTCAGAAAAGACTGACACTTGCTCTTGAACAGAGAATAGAAGTAAATGGAAAAAGTGATGATGGAAAAGAGCTGAACAGAAGATTTCAAAGAAGATCATGGGAAGTATTAGAATGAAATGTGCAAAGACATGGAATTAGAAAACCAAAAGGGAAGAACATGTTCAACACTTGTCAAGGTGAATAAATTGAAGAAAAAATTTAAGCCTTGAGTTACAATGTTGATGGATTCTATGGGCAAAATATTGAACGATGCAAGAAACATTAAAAAAAAAAAATGAAAGGAATACACACCGTCACTGTACCAAAAAGAACTGGTCAATACTCAACCATTTCAGAAGGTTGCTCAAGAACCAATTGTATTAAAGGAAGAAGTCCAAGCTCCACTGAAGGAATTGGTGAAAAACTGTTGTTGTTGTTATGTGCCATGGAGTCGGACCCAACTCATAGTGACCCCTCATTGGGTTTCCAAGGCAGTATCACTACGGAAGTAGATTGCCCAATCTTCCTTCTGAGGAGTGGCTGGTGGGTTTGAACTGCCAGCCTT
>NW_006921923.1:94662-95676 GCF_000298275.1 Orycteropus afer afer
ACGGAAGTAGATTGCCCAATCTTCCTTCTGAGGAGTGGCTGGTGGGTTTGAACTGCCAGCCTTCTGGTTAGCAGTCAAGTGCCTTAGGCACTACGTTACCAGATCTCCTGGTGAAAAATTAGGCTCCAGGAATTGATGGAATATCCATTAAGATGTTTCAACAAATGGATGCAACTCTGGATGCACTTACTCATCTATGCCAGGAAATTTGGAAGACAGCTACCTGGCCAACTGACTGGAAGAGATCCATATTCGTGCCCAATGCACAGAAAGGTGATCCAACAGAATGTGAAATTTATCGAACAATAGTAATAATATCACATGCAAGTAAAATTTGGCTGAAGATAATTAAAAAACAGTTGCAGCAGTATATTATCAGGGAACCTCCTGAAACTCAAGCTGGATTCAGAAGAGGGTGTAGAATGAGGGATATCATTGCTGATGTAAGATGGATCTTTGCTGAAAGCAGAGAATTTGAGAAAGATGTTTGCCTGTGATTTATTGACTCTGCAAAGGCATTCCACTGTGTGGATCATAATAAATTGTGGATAAAAGTGAAAAGAACAGGAATTCCAGAACACCTAACTGTGCTCATGAGAAACCTATACATAGACCAAGAGGCAGTCATTCAGCCAGAATAAGGAACTACTACTACATGGTTAGGAGCTCTGGTAGCTATGAGTCGGGGCCGAGTCGACGGCACATAACAACAACAACAACAACTACATGGTTGAAAATCAAGAAAGGTGTGCATCAATAGGTTGTTGGTCCAAGTTGGCAGCATAGTCAGATGCCTTGTAAAGTTCCTCTTTCCACAAAGAAACAAGTAGTTTTCCTGAGAAAACAAATGAATTTAATATAGATGACAATTTCAGAACCCCGAGCATCAAAGGCAAAGCTTAAGGACTGGACCAAGTGCCAAGTGAAAGGAGAGACCATACAAACACAGTGGGCACAGATTGCCAGTGCCCTGCCAAATGAACCTGCACAGCACAGCTATACTGAGACAAAGCT
>NW_006921923.1:95776-98633 GCF_000298275.1 Orycteropus afer afer
TGGTGTAGCCAAAGAAAAGCAACTCTGCACCCATGTCCAGAGCCATTTGTGCCAGGGGCCCAAGGGCCAGGGACACACACTCCCCTGCTTTGCCCTCTACCACACTGGGTCACACCCTCCTAGCAGTACTGCTGACATCCCCCCTGCCTCGTCCCTTGTACTATCCTCCCGCCTGCAACCAGTGATCTGTGCTTGCTCTGACCTCCCCTGCACAGCCCTGCCTGCCTGGGACCAGCAGTTAGAGATTCCATATCAGGGCCATCCAGGTAAGTGGAGGGACCCAGGCTCCAACCCCCAAGAGGCATGAAAAAGGGAGGGGTAAGGAAAGGAAAGCCAGGGCTTACAGGACAGAGTGACCAAGCGGCAGAGGCATCCAGGTAAGGGGCGGAACATGGGCCCCAACCCCCAAGCAGCAGGAAAAGTGGAGGGAAAATGAAAGAAAAGCCGGGGCATCCAGGACAGAAATCATTCAGAGCACAGTTCTACTCTCAGACCCATGGGAACTGATTGGTTGTGTGAAAGATCACGTAGGGGTTCCCAGTGGTGGAAAAGGTTAATGTGCCCAGGTGTTAACTGAAACTTTGGATGTTGTGTCCACCTAGACCCTTGGAAGCAAGGCCCAGAGATCAATTTCTGAAAAATCAGGAACTGATCATCTTATGGACTGCAGTTCTCATCTGGCATACATGGTGTCGTCATGAGTCTGAATCGACTCCATGGCCACTGTTTAGTTGGTTGGTTCAGTGAAAGACGGGATAGGGATTCATGGGTGATGCAAACAGTAATAAGCCCAGCTGATAACTGAAGGTTTGGATTTCTGGCACACATGGGATCACAATGAGTGGCAGTAGACTCAGTGATAAGTGGTTGGTTGGTTTGGGGATGGGATGGATGTCCCTGGGTAGGTTCAAAAGCTCACTATGCACAGCTGCTGACCAAAAGGATGGAGGTAGAATCCACACAAAGACACCATGGAAGAAATGCCTGGAATATACTTTGAAATATCAGCCATTGAAAATCCTCCCAAACTGTAAGAGAATAAACTCCTGTTTGTTAAGGCCATCCCATTTGTGGTATATTCCTGTCAGAGCAGCACTAGGTAACCAAAACACTTCCAAACCTCAGCCACTGAAAATCCTCCAGAGTGCAGCTCTGCACCGGCAATCCTGGGTGTGACACGAGTTGGGGTCAACTCGATAGCCACTGGTTGGTTGGTGGGTTTGATGATGAGACAGGAATCCACGGGTGGTTCCAATTTTTAATATGCCCAGCTACTAATCTAAAATTTGTAGTTCAAGTCCACCAGAGGCACTACAGAAGAAAGGGCTGGTGATCTATCTTAAAAAAAATTAGCCATTGGAAATGCTATAGAGCACAGCTGTGTTCTGGCACACAGGGAGTCAGCATGAGTCATAGCCAACTCGATGGCCATTTGTTGGGGGTTGGTTGGAGCAAAAAGCTAATGGGCCTATCTGCTAACCAAAAATTTGGAGGTCAAGTCCACCAGCGACACTTCAGAAGAAAGGCCTAGTGATGTATTTCCAAACAATGTTGTTGTGGTTGTTTTGTTACGTGTTGTCAAGTCGGCTCTGACTCATAGCGACCCCATGTACAACAGAACAAAACACTGCCTGATCCAGCTTCAGCCTCACAATCCTTGCTATACTTGAGCCCATCGTTGCAGCCACTGTCTCAATCCATCCCGTAGAGGGCCTCCCCCTTTTCTGCTGACGCTCCACTTTACCAAGCACGATATGCAAATGATATTATTCCAAACAATAACCATTGAAAATGCTATAGAACACAGCTCTACACTGACACACGAGAGACAGCCTCGAGACACAGTAGACTGTACTGTAACTGCTTGGCTTTTTGGGAGAGGGCATAGGGGTCCCTTCTGGTGCAAAAGTTAACGTGTTCATTTGCTAACTGAAAATGTGGAGGCCAAGTCCACCCTGAGGCCTCACAGTCTACTTCCAAGGACCAGTCATAAAAATATTCGATGGAGCACAGTGGTGCTCTGGCACACATGAGTCGGAGTCTACTCAGTGGCTACAGTTTGGTTTGTCGCTTGAAGATGAGACAGGGTTCCCTGGGTGGTGCATATCGTTAAAGTACGCATCTGCTGACTGAAAGTTTGGAGGTGGAGTCTACCAGTGGTGCTGCAGAAGAAAGGCCTGGCTACCTAATTCCGAAAATTTAGCCATTGAAAATACTACAGAACAAAGTCCTGCTCTGACACACGTGGACTCTCCGGGAGTTGCAGTAGACTTCATGAAAACTGGTTAGTTGGTTTGGAATGAGATAGCAACCTTGAGTTCTGCAAATGTTAAGGCACCCAGCTGCTAACCAAAGATTGGAGACCGAGTCCACCCAGATGCACTTTGGAAGAAACGCCTGGAGTTCTCCTTCCAAAAGTCACCATTAAAAACCCAGTGGTGTGCACTTCTATTCTCTACCACATGGGGTCATCATGGTAGCTACTGCTGGGTGGGTTAGATGAAAGATGGGACTGGAGTCTTTGACAGGGCAAATGTTTTATGTGCCATCTTCTGACATAAAGTTTGGAGTTACATCCACCAGAGGCACTGTGCTGTCTACACATGCTGTCTACAAGAAACTCACTTTAGACACAAAGACTAACATAGCCTAAAATCAAAGGTTGGAAATATATATATATATCCCCCTATGGCAAAACATGGGAGTGACAATATTAATGTCTTATAAAATAGACTTTAACACAAAAATCATCACAAGAAACAAGGAAGGACATTATATGAGGATGAACGGGTCAAATGAACAAGAGGACATAACCACTATAAAAACTATACACCCAATGAAAGACCCCAAAATACAT
>NW_006921923.1:120854-139036 GCF_000298275.1 Orycteropus afer afer
CTCTACAGAAGTAGCTTGCTCAGTCTTTCCAAGGAGTGGTTGATGGGCTTGAACCACCAGCCTTCTGGTTAGCAGTCAAATGCCTTAGACACTATGCCACCAAAGCTCTTACATTTAAGTATCTGATGTATTTTTAATTGATGTTTGTAGACTATGTGAGGTAAGAATCCAACTTCATCCTTCTGCATGTAGCAATGGTCCCAATTTATTGAAAACACTATTCTTCATCCATTGAATAGTCTTGGCAATCTTGTTGACCATAGATGCATGAGTTTATTTCTCACCTGTGCATTCTATCCCATTGATCTATATGTCTCTCCTTATTGCCAGTACCACACTATAGTCATTATTGTTGATATGTAGCAAGTTTTGTAATTGGGATGTGGGATTCTTCCTATTTTGCTCTTCTTTTTCAAAATCTTTTAGGCTAGTCTGGGTCCCTTGCAATTCCATATGAATTATAGAATCAGTTTGTCAGTTTCTGTAAAGAAATACCCTCACTTGTTTATGTCAAGAAATTTGGAAAACAACTACCTAGATAACCGATTAGAAGAGATCTATATCTGTGTCCATTCCAAAGAAAGGTGATTCAACAGAATGTGTAGATTTTCTAACAATATCATTAATATCACATGCAAGTAAAATGTTGAAAATAATTCAAAAACAATACTGCGTTATCAGTAACTGTAAACACTAATCTATGGGGGCATACCTAGGTACCCAGGCAAGAAGATCAGGTATGGATAGATGAATGAGATGATACCCATGACCATTCATAGGCTTGGCAGACAATATTCCTATACATGTATTTGTATGTGCTAAATAAATGTCCATATGCACTTTAAACCTAACAGGAGGCAAAGTTAGGATAACTTCTTAGGCACAACTAATCACCTTGAGGGAGTGAGTTGTTGGATTTGGGCTGGGGACGATGGCCACGGGGAACATCAAGCTTGTGTTGGTTCCCTAGTGCCACTCTGACAGGAATATACCACAAATGGGATGGCTTTAACAAATAGGAGTTTACTCTTACAATTTGGAGGCTTTAAGTCCGAGTTCAAAGTGCTAGGCTCTGGGGGCTGGGTGAAAGTCCCTCAACCTTGGGGTTCAGCTCTGCCTCCTGCTCCCCGCCCACTGAAGCTAGAGGCTTTTCTTCACTCAGCTGCTGGCTGCTGAGGCTGACAAATCCAAGGTTGTCAAGTAACAAGGCACAGTCCTGATATTACCAAACCACACAGCAGGCCATTCATTCAAGTCCATTGAAAGTCCCAAGATCGGCAGAGATGGCAGGCTGCTGAACAATGACACGGCTACATGCAGTGTTTAAGCACACCGTAAGCTGGAGACCATTCCAAAAGCTGCTTCTTATACACAGGAAGCAGGCCTCATCCCTAAAGCAGCTACTCAGCTGCTTGTGGCAGATCCCACCACGGAGTTTACTGGCAGTCTCATCATGGGGAATAACTACTACCAGCTGCCCAGCCACTCAACCAGGCCCAGCCAAATTAACACACAAACTGAACTACCACAAAGCTCAATTGGCACAGTATAGTATACAAGAACATTGTTCTATATCTTACTTCAATATTATTGTTCTATATCTTGCTATATCTTACTTCAAGGAGCTCTGGTGGCGTAATGTCTAAGGCATTTGACTGCTAACCAGAAGTCTGGTGGTTCAAACTCACCAGCCACTCCTCGGAAGGAAGCTTGGGCAATCTACTTCTGTAGTGATACCACCTTGGAAACTCAAGGAGGGGTCGCTATGAGTCAGATCCGACACGATGGCAGTGAGTTTGGTTCTTTTTTTTTTTTTTGGTATATCTTACTTTGGTGAGTAGTGACTGCAGTCTTAAAAACTGGCAAGGGGTGATCTAAGATGCAACTATTAGTCTGTCCTTGTCTGGAGCAAAGAAGAGAGAAGAAAATCAAAGACGCATAACAACAGTTAGTCCAACAGACTAATAGACCACAAAAACCTCAGCCTATATGATCTCAAGACTAGAAGAACTAGATGGTGCCTGACCACCAACACCAACCACTCAGAAAGGAACCAAAACTAGAGATTCTGGATAGAGTGGGAGAAAAATGTGGCACAAAACTCAAAATCATTTAAAAAAAAAAAAAGTCCAGGCTTACTGGTTTGATAGAGACTGGTGAAACCCTGAGACTATGGCCCTGGGTCACCCTTTGGACCTGGAATTGAACTCATTCCTATGGCTTAACTCTCAGCCAAACAGTAGACATGCCTACAAGCTGAACAACTACCAAAACAAAAAACCAAACCCACTGCGATCAAGTCAGACCCGACTCATAGTGACCCCTCCTTGGGTTTCTGGTATCACTACGGAATTAGATTGCCCAATCTTCCTTCCAAGGAGTGGCTGGTGGGTTTGAACCTCTAGCCTTCTGGTTAGCAGTCAAATGCCTTAGTCACTACGCTACCAGAGGGCAAACTTTCACTGAGATAGACTGACGCAGTGGTTGCAACAGTGGACTGAAGCATAGCACATTTGAGGATGCGCAGGAGCAGGCAACGGTTCCTTCTGTTGTACATGAGGTTGTTATGAGTCCAAATAATCATCATGGCTACTAAGAACATGAAGAGGTATCCTGATATTCTGATAGAGATTGCGTTGAATCTATAGGTCAATTTGGAAAGTATTGCCATCTAAACACTATTAAGTCTTCCAATATATAAACACAGTATATTTTTTCCATTGATTAAGATCTTCTTCAATTTCTGTCAACAATGTTCAATAGTTTTCAAGTATAAGTTTTGCAATTTTTTTATAAGTTTATTAATGAGTATTTTTTATTCTTTTTGATGCTATTGTAAATGTAACTGTTCTCTTTATTTCATTCTCAGATTATTTATTGCAAACATACATAAATATAACTGAGATTTTTGTACTGAACTTGAATCCTGTAACTTTGCTGAACTCATTTACTAGTTCTCATAGACTTTAGTGGGTTCCTTAGGATTTTCTATATACAAGATGAGGGCACCCGAAAACAGAGTTTTACTTCTTCCTTCCCAAATGAAATGATTTCTGTTTCTTTTTCTTGCCTAATCCCTTTGGCTAGAACCTCCAGGAAATGTTGAATAAGAGTTGGTGAGAGCAGAGTTCTCCTCTTCCTGATCTTAGGAGGAAAAGTTTTACTCTTTCCCCATTGACTATATTAGCTATGGGATAGTTTTAGATGGCCTTTACCAGTTCAAGAAGCCTCTTCTACTCTTGCTTTCCTGAGTGTTTTTACCATTAAAGTACATTGGATTTTGTCAAAATCTTTGCTGCATCTATTGAAATGATTGTGTGACTTATTTTTCTTTTCTTTTCTTGATATGATATAATCATTAATTGATTTTTGCATGTTATACCAGCCTTGCACTCCTGAAATAATAAATCTCAATTGGTTGTGGTGTATAATTCTTTTTTATATGTTGTTGGATCAGATTTGCTATTTTGTTGAGGGCTTCTTATGCATTAGATAATTACCATTACCATTTTTTTTTCTTGTCGCTTTGAATTAGTAACTGGGGCCACTTGCTTTCAGTCTGTTGAGCTTCCTTTAGTATTTCTTTTAAGGTGGGTCTGCTGTTGTTGTTGTTGTTGTTATGGGCCGTCAAGTCAGACCCAACTCATAGTAACCCCTCCTTGGGTTTCTGAGGCAGTATCACTACGCAAGTAGATTGCCCAACCTTCCTTCCGAGGAGTGGCTGGTGGGTTTGAACCTACAGCCTTCTGGTTAGCAGTCAAGTGCCTTAGACACTACGCTACCAGTAGTAATGAATTGTCTGAGGTTTTGTTTATCTGGGAATGTCTTTATTTTCCTTTCATAATTTAAAGATAACTTTTCTGGATACAGAATTCCTGGTTGACAAGTTTTTATTTTCCCTTTGAGTACTTTGATATTTTATTGCCCTGCCTTCTGAAATCCATTGTTTTTGATAAGAAGTGAGCTATTAATGTTATTTTAGTTCCCTTGTAAGTGATGAATCATTTTTTCTTGTTGCTTTTAAGGTTTTCACCTTGACTTTGGATTTCAGCATTTTTGCTGAATTTCAGCATTTTCACTATTATGTGTCTGTTCATGAATCTCTTTATGTTTATCCTCCTTGGAGTTCATTGAGCTTCCTGGATGTGTATAATAGTTTTTTCTGTAAATTTGGGGAGTTTTCAACCATTATTTCTTCAAATATTTTTTCTAACTGCTTTTTCTCTCTCTTCTCCGTCTGATACTCCCAGTATATGTATGTTGGTGCAAGTAATAGTGTTGCTCATTTCTATGAGGCTCTATTCATATTTCCTATTAGTTTTTCTCTCTGATCTTCATACTGTATAATCTCTATCAATATATCTTCAATATATTGCCAAATTCTTTCTCTTCTTATTCAAATTTACTGTTGAATTCCTATAGTGTATTTTTCATTTCAGTTATACTTTTCAAGTCTAAAATTTCCTTTTGCTTTATTTAAAATAATTTCTGTCTCTTGATTAATATTTTATATGTGATACAATGTTGTCTTCATATCCTCCTTTATATCATTCATCATTTTCTTTAATTCTTTGAACATATTTAAAATGGCTATTTTGAAATCTTTGCTAAATTTTGCATCTGGTTCCTCTCACAGTTTCTTTTGCCTACTTCTTTCCATATTGTATGACTCATGCTTTCCTATTTCTTTGCATGCCTTTTAATTTTTTTGTGTGAAACTGGACGTTTTAAATGACGTATTACAGCAATTGTGCATACTGATTTTCCCTGGGGCTTGCTATTGTTATTTGTTTAGTTATTACCTGGATTATTTTAATAATGTCTACCCACATCACCACTCATCTCATAGGTAACCTTTTTATGCCTTTTGTATTGCTCCTAAGGAGGTACAGACTTGGAAGGTTGGGCAATCCTACTTCCGTAGTGATACTGCCTCGGAAACCCAAGGAGGGGTCGCTATGAGTCGGGTTTGACTCGACGGCACATAACAACAACAACAACAACAACAACAGTCAGTTTGAGATAACAATGGTTTCGGCAGGGCTCTTTGACTTTCTCTTTCCCTGACCACATATAACTGTTGAGCTCCACTAATGGCTGGCTTATTGCTCGACTATTTTCAACAGTGGACTGGGGCATAAATTGTTCCACAAACTGCCCCAATCAAATCCAGGCTCCTTTGAATGGAGAGTTTTGAGGTCACTGTTTGAGATTTGATTTGACCTCGTGAAGGTTCCTCCCAGCTGTTTCTTTTCCCATCTCTCTCTCAGGCAAACTAGGAAGACTTTTTAGCCTGTATCTCCACAGAATCTATTAATCTCCTCCCAATTGCCCTTCATAATAACCTTGACACTTTTTGAGAATCTTCGTACTCTTGAATTTCTCCATATGGTGCTGCTTATGATTCCGAGCTCTTGGTTATACAGCCTGATTCTCATTCAAGAAAAAATATCTCTGAGCCATAGCTCTGGAACTGGGGATGGTGAGAATGGTGCATTTTTCTCTGAGCAACACTTTGACTTTCAGAGCTACATATTTGGCGTAGCGGGTGTCAATAGGCTCAGTTCTTCTCAGCTTGCTTCTCTCAGCATTGAACCACCACTTTATAACCCAGGGAAAAGGCTCTTGTATTCTTACAGGTGCTACAACTGAGGTAGAGCCTCCATCCCAAGATTAGAATCTAGGTGAAGAAGGGAGCCACCATCTCTCAGGAACACTTGCCCAGAATACAGGTTCAGCTGTGGGCAGGATGAGAAATGCTGACATCCTGATCCTCCAGGAGAAATATCATTCTAACTGGGAGCTAGATGTAAAGGGAACCCTGTATTCTTGCCTGTAGCAGTCTGAAGTGAAGTCTCCATTTTGATGGATTGGCTGTAGATCCAAGTGTCTGAACTGTATCATTTCCTTCAGGCTGAAGACTGAATTTTAACACTTATTTCCAGGCAGATATACTGGCAATGACTTCCCTCAGTTTTTGTTTGATAAAATCTTTATCTTTCAGTTTTGAAAGATAAGTTTGTTGTATATAGAATTACAGGTAGATCTTTGGTTTTTCTCTTCAACACTTTGAATATTTCATTCCATTCTCTTTTTTTAATGTGGATTTTGATGAGAGGACAACTGTAATTATGATCCTTATTCCTTGATAGTTGATGTGTTTATCCCCACTCCGGAATTCTTCAGGAGTTTCTGTTTATCTTTTCTTCTCTTCAGTTTGAATACAATATGCCTGGTACATTTTTAAAAGTTATTCTCCTTGGGGTTCTCTGAGTTTCCTAGATATGCCGTTTGGTGTCTGTAATCAATGTTGAGAAGTCATTATTTATTTATTTTACAATGGATTGATTTGTTTTATTTCATTTTGTGGTAAGAGTCATTTTGTCATTTGTACCATAACAATTACTTTATAGATTAAAATGTTTGAAAGTCTTCTAGTTTCATTTTCCAATTGCAGTTACTTTGCTGCTATTGTTATTGTTAGGTGCTGATGAGTGAGCTCCGACTCATAGCGACCCTTTGTAAAACAGAATGAAACACTGTCCACTCCTGTGTCAGCCTCACAATCCTTGCCATATCTGGGTCCATCCTTGCAGCCACTGTGTCAGTTTGTCTCATTGAGAGCCTTCCCCTTTTTTGTTGACCTTCCACTTTACCAAGCATGATACCCTTCTGACAACATGACCAAAAGTAAGTGAGATGAAGTCTGGCCATTCTAGCCTCCAAGGAGCATTCTGGCTACACTTCCTCCAGGACACATTTGTTCATTCTTCTGGCAGTGCATGATATTTTCAGTATTCTTTGCCAACATCACAACTCAAAAGCATCAGTTCTTCTTTAGGTCTTCCTTATTCATTGTCCAGCTTTCACGTGCATATGATGAGATTGAAAATATCATGGCTTGGGCTAGGTGCACCTTAGTCTTCAAAGAGACATCTTTGCTCTTCAGCACTTGAAAGAAGTCTTTTGCAGCAGATTTGCCCAGTGCAATATGACATCTGATTTCTTGATTGCTTCTCCTAGAGCTAGCGCCCTGGGTTCATACTACTAGCCTCCTAAACAGTGAGAAAATAAATTTCTGATTTTTAAAGCCATAAAAAGAAAGAAAAAAAAAGAAATAGGTTTAGAGAAACACTTCTGGAATTGCAGAATGAGGACTTCTGAAAATCTGTCCTTCCAT
Organism: Orycteropus afer afer; assembly: GCF_000298275.1. Lineage (NCBI taxonomy): Eukaryota > Metazoa > Chordata > Mammalia > Tubulidentata > Orycteropodidae > Orycteropus > Orycteropus afer. Next base: position 128,035 of record NW_006921923.1, read on the forward strand.
GAAAACAATGAGAACCCTGGCAAAAATTGTCGAAATCAACTTTTAGAACCCTGGAAATTAACCAAAGGCTAGATCTAAGGAACATTATTCAAGAAATGTGGCACAATTTCAGTGAAAACAATGAACTTTGTGACATTTTAACTTGCCCTATTCCATCCCCTTCTCCTCTGATAGGTGGTAGCCTTGAAAACTAACAGCTTAGAAACTATGCAACTATGAACAATAACAGCCAAGCAGCCAGTGAAGGGGTAGAATAGGTTTGAAGCCTTGAACAGCCCATCCTCAGAGAAATGTCACTACTTTCTCTATCTTGCAGCAATTTGAAAGGCTCCAATCTCAGACATGACTTCATTTGACATGACCTAGAACTTACTTTTTGTGAATTTATTTAGAGTTTGGCAAAAACATTTAGCAGCAATTGTTTACCACTGCAGCTTCTAAAATTGGTGAGACTAGTTGTGACTCATCAGAAGTTGTCCAAAAACTTAAAGTGAAATGTAAGAAAATGTCCACAGGGTTCTTTGAAGAGCTCCAACTGAGATATATAAGGAAAAACCTGAGACTATCAGTAAGACTCTTCTTGAGCAGCAAATGAAAGCTTAGGTAGAGTTGCAAACTTCCTGTCTGAGCACTGAATGCATACTGAGACACACACAGAACTCCTTGGCAAAGGTTGGGAGATTTATTGTTTCATGCCATTTAAGGGAATTTCTGCCCAATTATTAGATAGCCACTATCACAGCAGAGACTTCAGGGGCTCCATATGACAAAGATTGCTACATTTATGAATTATTCCCCAAATACCATGAAACAAATCAGCAGCAACAACAAACATCAAAACCCAAAAGATATCTAGGGCAGGAGGCAGAATCTGGTTTCCAGAATTGCCACATTATACATTATTTTAAAAGTCCAACTTAAAAACATTGTGAAATATGCAAAGGAACAAGAAAGTATGGCTCATATACACAGAAAAACAAAATCCATAGAAACTATCCCTCATGAAACCCAGATGTTGGACTTGCTAGAGAAAGATATTAAATAAACTATTTTAGATATGTTCAAAGAACTAAAAGAAATCATGTCTAAAGAACTAAAGGAAAGTATGAGAATGATGTCTCAACAAATGTTGTTGTTGTTATGTGCCATCGAGTAGGACCTGACTCATAGCGACCCCTCCTTGGGTTTCCGAGGCAGTATCACTACGGAAGTAGATTGCCCAACTTAAATAGAGGATATTAATGAGAGATAATCCCACTGTTGTTGAGTTGATTCAGACTCATGATGACTCCAGGTATTACAGAGTAGGATTGAGTTCCACATGGTTTTCTTGACTAATTTTTACAGATGCAGATCACCAAGTGTTATGGATTGAATGTGTCCCCAAAATATGCGTTGTAGATCTTAACCTCTATGCCTGTGGTTATAACCCCATTTGGGAATGGGTTGTCTTTGTTATGTTAATGAGACAGGATTAGGTAGGATATGTCTTACTTCAATCTCTTTTGAGATAGAAATGTGTTAAGTAAGCAAGTGAAAAAAGCAGAGATGAGGAAAGAGAGATGCCCATCCATGTGTAGATTACCCAGGAGCAGAAGGTCAAAAGAGACCAGACCTCCCTCCAGAGCCAACAGAGAGAGAAAGTCTTCCCCTTGAGACAGCACCCTGAGTTTGGAATCTGGCCTCCCAAACTGTGAGAAAATAAATTTGTTTGTTAAAGCCACCCATTTGTAGCATTTCTGTTATAATGGCACTAGATAACTAAGGCATAATATTTGTCTTCCTTGGCACTGCTGAGAGGTTTTGAACCACCAATCTTTCAGTTAGTTGTTGTTGTTGTTGCTATTTGCCGTCAGTTAGTAGTTGAATGCAAAACATTTTCACCACCCAGGAACCTAAGAAAGAGATAAGCATTATGTATACAAATAAGATAGAAGTTCTGGAGTTTAAAAAATTCAATTGAAATACAAAACAACCTGTTGTTGTTATGTGCCCTCGAGTCAGACCCGACTCATAGTGACCCCTCCTTGGGTTTCCGAGGCAGGATCACTATGGAAGTAGATTGCCCAATCTTTCCTAGGAGTGGCTGGTGAGTTTGAACCGCCAACCTCCTGGTGAGCAGTCAAGTGCCTTAGGCACTACGTTCCCAGAGCTCCTAGTAGCATCTTAGGGGTTATTTATTATAACAGAGGGCTTTATCTTATAGAGGACTAGCAGATGTTGAGTGCAGTTTTGCAAGGTATGTAATGTGCTTAATTGGGCTATTTTTACAACAGTTTGATGTGCACAAATTTGTATTTGGTGCTGACAGGCTTTGAGGGCTAAATGGCCTCAGCTTACTATGAAGAAGTAAACAATCTTCAATAGATCAATACCTGGCATCTCACTACAAATCATGGAGGAGTGAAGGCAGTGAGTTGGCATATTCAAAACACTGAGAGAAAAAACTGTCAATCAAGAATTCTGTATCTAGCAAAATTATCTTTCAAAAACGAAGGAGAAATTCAGATATTCCAAGATAAACAAAACTTGAGAGAATCCTTCACTAGCAGAACTGCCTACAAGCAATAATAAAGTCCTTCTGGCTGAAATGAGAGGACACCAGACAGTAACTTGAATATATATCAAGAGCCAAGAACATTGGCAAATTAATTAGATAGGTAAATTTAAGGACAATATAAATGCATTTCTGTTTGTACCTATTTTCTTCTCCTGTCTTGATTAAAAGGCAGTTATAGAAAGCAATAATTATAAAACTGCACTGATGGTCTCCTAATATAGAAAGTTATAATTTGTATGGCAATAATAGCCCAAAGAAGGAAGGAGGAAATTGAACTAATAGTTACAAAGCTTTTGTTTACTAGTGAAATTATGTTGACTTATAAATTTAATGTGACCTAGATTGTTTTAAACTAAATGTTCATTGCAATCCCTAGGGCAGCTATTAAGAACATTATTCAAATCTTATAGTAACATTGACAATAAGGCAATTAAAATGCTATGCTAGAAAATACCTCTTTAACAAAAACTAAAGCAATAATGGAGGAGTAGTGAAACAAAAAAGACATAAAATGTATGGAAAACAAATAACAAAAAGAGCAGACTTAAATTCTACATTATGAATATCATTAAATATAATAAATGTATTGAACACTCCAATCAAAAAGGAAAGATTTTTAAATGGGATTGAAAAAAATAATAATATGATGATATGTTCTGTACAAGAGAAACATTTTAGATTCAAAGACACAAATAGGCTCAATATAAAAGTATGGATAAATATGCACCACAGAAACTATAACCGAAAGAGAGCTAAATGTCTATAATGTTAGACAAAATTGAGTTTTATACAAAATTTGAGCAGAGACAAAGAAGTAAATTTTGTAATGATACGTTAACTAATCAGGAAGATATAGAAAATCTGATCATACAGAATATTACACAGAATATTAATTGAATAATGTATATAAGAATTCATAAGACATTTTAAAAATATGTCTGGGGAAGGATCTAATGAATGAAGAGATATCATAATTTTAAATTCTCATTTTACACATTTCCCTGCCTTTACAATATTTTCAGAATTAATTACCCTTTTAATCAGAAAAAAATAACTATGATTTACAAGTTTAAGATATTAACAAATATTTTTCAATGTGGTGCTCAAAAGATGATGAATCTTTAAAAATAGACTATTAAATTTAAAAGTATAAAAACTTTCCCAATAAAAATATTCAAACCTTGGAAGTTTATAGAACCAAATATTATACTAATTGTATGACCACTGATGATGTATGTTTTCATAATTTTTAGCATTTATTAAAATTATTTAATGATTTTTAAATCCATTTTTTAAACTAAAACAGATCTGCAAATAGCCTATCCCATTTTATTAGACACATGGATGCTGTTTGGAAGAGACTGAAGATTTTTCCACAGGCCAGAGAGCTTTGTGTACACATGAGTAATTACCCAATTGCTTTTCATTTGTTTCCTTTGCAGAAGGAATGCTAGCTCTGATACAATGCTAACTCTGGTCAGCAGATGGCACTAATCTATTTTCTAACAAACAAAATAAGCAAGACAAAATACTATGTATTTTTAAACATGTTGTTGTTATGTGCCGTCGAGTCAGACCCGACTCACAGCGACCCCTCCTTGGGTTTCCGAGGCAGTATCACTACGGGAAGTAGATTGCCCAACCTTCCTTCCGAGGAGTGGCTGGTGACTAAACAGTACATGGCATGATATGTAGAAACAAACACAGATATATTAAATGAAATACTAATGTATCATTTTTAAACAATTAGATTGAGTTCTATGTAAAATATATCTTGATGGATAAAGAAAAAAAAAACCCACTCACGTCGAGTTCATTCCGACTCATAGTGACCCTACAGGACAGAGTGGAACTGCCCATAGGGTTTCCAAGGCTGTAAATCTTTTCAGAAGCAGACTGCCTCAGCTTTCTCCTGCTGAGCCGCTGGTGGGCGCAAACCTCTGATCTTTTGGTTAGCCGCTGAGCACTTTAACCGCTGCACAACTAGGGTGCCTGATGGTTAAACACTAGAATTAACAATGGATACCTCTGAGTAAATGGGCTTATGAACATTTTTCTCATAATTGTGTTATTTTCTGATTTTTAATAATGATCATGCACTGTTTTGATATTTTTAAGAATCAAGTAATAAAGCATCAAAGGAGTAATTTTTAAAACCCAAGAAGGTTGAATTCTATAATGTCATACAGAATGTCATGTTACATAAAATAAAAATAATTGCAGAAATGTATGTATTTAATGAATACATTGGGAAAATAGCCTGACTGTAAAATAACAAAATTAATTATTAAAAAAATTTAAATGTACACCCCTCCTCTTTACCTAAGTATAGTGGAACTTTCTGTCAGCTCAAGAAGGTTTGACTATAGATGTGGTGGCTGAAGCTGACTGGTGATGAGGTATCCGATTTCTTGTCAACTGGCAATGCAGGCTGCAGTTCTCAGTGTCAGGTGACCCAGTAAGCATAGCAAGCACAGGTTTACTTGTACTTATTTACTAACCTGTAGTGAACGATTTCAAATTTTTGCACCTCATCAAAGATTCTTCTTCTAGGTATGGCTGGCATCTGTCTCTCTCCCAACCCCACAGCACCATCCTACAGAATCAAAGCCTCTTTTCAGATTTACAATCCTTGATAGGGACAGACTGAGCCATGATGGTGTAGTGGTTATAGCATTCCACTACTAACCAAAAGGCTGGCCATTCAAACCCACCAGTCTAACTGCAGGAGAAAGACGGGGAAGCTCTGCTTCTGTAAAGATTTACAGCCTTGGAAACCCTATGGGACAGTTCTACTCTGTTCTTTAGGGTCTCTATGTGTTGGGATCTATTATCTAGGGCAGTGGGGGACAAGGACAGAGTACCCAATACACAAGGTAAACACAAGTAAGCCCTCTTTACCATGCTTATTGGGTAATCCGTCCATCTGTCTTTGACATTTGGAAGTATTTATTTGTTTATTTGGAAGGGAAATCGTGAGAGAGGGGCTTAACGTTAAAAAAATACCTCTGGTTAAAGCATTCAGTTGCTAACCAAATGGTCAGTGGTTCACATTCACCAGCTGCTCCAGGAGAAAGATGGAGTAAAAGAGAAATGATATAATACAGTGTTAGTAAAGGTTGAAATAACGAAATATCATTGTTGTTTATATTTGCGCTTTATTCGATTATTGCTGAAGAGAAATATAATGGCAAATATTTACCGGCCACTTTGTGTGGGTGTTGGAGATATGAGTGGGTCCAATAAATACTGCCCCATTCCCACCATAAAACTCACTGCCATAAAGTCGACTCCAACTCACAGAGACCCCCGTAGGGTTTCCAAGACTGTGAATTTTTATCAAAGCAACCTGCCTCATCTTTCTCTTACTGAGTGGCTGGTGGGTTCAAACCATCAACCTTTTGGTTAGCAGACCAATGCCTTAACCACTGTGGCACCTGAGCTCCTTCATTCTCACCATAGTTATAAACAAATTTATATATACCACAGAGTGTGTCAATTGGAGACCACAATATCTAATCTGAAACCAATGCACCAATGTTGTTGTTGTTGTTGTTATGTGCCGTCGAGTCGGCCCGAATGCACCAATAGACCATATTTATTTATGGATCTTCTAGGATGAATTTGTACTTCTTTGATTCCATTTATCAGCCTTCCCATGTCTTCATACTGCCTCTTGCTATATACTTAAGCTAGAACAAACACATTCTTTTATCCATTTTATAGCCCTATAATATATGTCTTCTCACTTTACATATCTTTTAGAGCATTTTCTGGTCTATTCTCCCATGTTTCTTTTCCCAGACAAACTACAGTGTTTTCGTGTGTTTGTTCTTTTTAAAACCTATGAGGAAGGCTTTATTTTAATCCACATTTGATATAGATTGTGCCAAGACAGCCCACTAGAGCCAGGAAAGGGAGGGAGCAGGAGTGGCCTGGGGACCTCAGGAGCAGCAGGATATCCAGGTAGAGGAGAGGGAGGCAAGGGAGGCCCCAAGCCCCCTAGAGCCTACTTCTGAGTTATTCCTGAACCTGAGTTGTACCCTGTTACTTCACCAATAAACCATGTATGATTTGTGCATTCTATGAGAAGTTGCGGAGCTCTGGTGGCATAGTGCCTAAGGCACTTGACTGCTAACCAGAAGGCTGGTGGTTCAAACCCGCCAGCTACTCCTGTTTAATAAATGGTGCTGGTATCCATAGTGATACCGCCTTGGCAACCCAAGGAGGGGTTGCTATGAGTCGGGTCCGACTCGATGGCACAAAACAACAACAACACATGAGAAGTTGTAGCAAATTACCAAATACAAAGACTGGAGGGAGAGTACTGAGAGGAGAGTGATTGATATTAGGGATGATGTAGCTGTACAGCAATTTAGGAAAGTTGGACATTTGGGACATCTTTAACTTTTGCTTCCTAGTTACCAGCTTTGTGCTGATACTCAGAAATTGTTCATTTATATCCTTTTCCAAGGAGCCATGGTGGCACAATTGTTAAAGAGCTCTGCTACTAACCTAAAGGTTGGCAGTTCAAACCCATCAGTCACTCCACAGAAGAAAGATGTGGCAGTCTGTTTCTCTAAAGATTTACAGCCTTGTAAACCCTATGGGGCAGTTCTACTCTGTACTATAGGGTTGCTATGTATTAGAATCAACTTGACAACAATGAGTTTGCTTTTGCCCTTATACATGGCAAATGATATTGTTTTTTCCTATTAGGATATCACTACAAGGATATGTGTAGAAAGATTTGTACAAATGTCGCAAAAGTGTGACAAATGGATGCAGGAGAGGACTAGAATTGATGCAAGTAGTGTAATGGGACATTATTATCACTGTACTATTGTAAATTTAAAAATGAAGTTATTAATGTTTTGCATACATAACTAAATATTTAAAAGATGATACAGTCAACATTAGGAATTGAACTGTACATAAAATTATAGATCCTGAAGCCATACAAAGTATAATAAGATGACTTCTACTTCCATCCCAACAAGTATGGGACTTGAAAGTCATCATTTCCATCCTTAAGATGAGGAAGAGGTAGACAAACTGAAAACCTAGGGCTTTCCTTGACTTATCAAATAACTGATGTCACAGGGCAAACCACCACACTAAAATCTGGGGAAAGGACACATCCAGAGAGATACAGAATCTGAGTTTCAAATGTTTACCTGAAGTAGAAGCAGTGAGACCACTTACTTCATTGTTGTTGTTATGTGCTGTCCAGTCGGACCCGACTCATACCAAGCCATTCTTGAGTTTCTGAGGCGGCATCACTATGGAAGTAGATTGTCCAACCTTCCTTCCGAGAAGTGGCTGGTGGGTTTGAACCGCCAGCCTTCTAGTTAGCAGTCACAGTCAAGTGCCTTAGGCACTATACCACCAGAGCTCCCATTAGTAAGTTGGAGGCTGTGTGTGGACTAACATGAAAGTGAGAAACTCATGGGGGCTACAATTATACTCTCACACATTTTTATGGGTTTTCCCTCCAGAAACTTCTCTCTCATATGTAATACCTTATACCTAGCAGAGGGAAGGGAAGAGTAAACATTGTGAAAACCTCGCAGGGCCTTCTACACAACAAAAGTCTTTCTTCTAGGGGAAAACTTCACCAGAGTATAATAAAGCAAATTTATCTCACCATGAGGAAGGGAATTTTGCCCCATTCTAGCCCTTTCTAACCTTCTCTTCTCACCTAAGGTCGACATGCAGGGGCGACACAGAAAACAGAACTTTCAAGAAATAGATTGGGGCCACTAAGCCAGCAAAGGGAGTGGGACAGACAGAAACACTTGTGGAAACCACACCTCACAGACGCAGGTTCACTAAAGAAAAATGAGATTTAATCAGATTATAGAATGCTTCCCCTCCCTTAAAATCAATCATCACACTAACACTTTGTCAAAGACACAAATTAACAAAACTCACTCAAGGAGAAATATATAACCCTAATACAAGCTGGGCATTTCTTAAGCTGAAAGAACTGAAGAAAAAATTCAAGTCTTATTGAAAGATTCTATGGGTAAAATATTGAACAATGTAGCAAACAACAAAAGAAGATGGAAGGAATACAGAGAGTCACTTTATCAAAAAGAATTCCTCAATGTTTAGCTATTTCAGGAGGTAGCATCAAGAACTGATGGTTTTGATGGAAGAAATCCAGTGTTGTTGAAGGCACTGGTGAAAAACAAGTTTTCAAGAATTGATAAAAATACCCATTAAGGTGTTTCAACAAATGGATGCATCACTGGAGGTGCTCACTCATTTATGCCAAGACATTTAGAAGACAGCTAACTGGCCAACTAACTGGAGGAGATCAATATTCGTGCCCATTCCAAAGAAAGGTGATATAACAGAATGTGAAAATTATGTAAGAATATCATTAATATCACATGCAAGTAAAATTTTGCTAAAGATAATTTAAAAATGGTGGCAACAGTTTTTGACAGGGAACTTTCAGAAATTCAAACTGGATTCAGAAGAGGACACGGAACAAGGGATATCATTGCTGATGTCAATGGATCTTGGCTGAAAGCAAATAATACCAGAAAGATGTTTACCTGTGTCTCCTAGCGTCTGAAGTGAAGAAGAATGCAAGCACACACACACACAAAGGGCATTTAGAAGCAATCAGCCCTAGGACATGATAGACCTCAAGACCAGAACTAAATGGTGCCTGGCTACCAATGCTAACCACTCAGGAAAGGATCAAATCTGGAGGTCCTGGATAGAGTGGGAGGGAAAATGTGGAACAAAATCCAAAAACTCAATAATCACCAGAATTACTGGTCAGATGAAATCTGGTGAGAGTCCCAATACTACGGCCCTGTAATACATTATGTGCCTGGAATAAAATTCACCCCCAGGGGCAGGCTCTCAGCCCAATAGTTAACAAGATGTACATGCAGACCACTCAACCCAGGATGATGCACCCAGATTCTCTATGGTAATACATCCCTTAGAGCAATAGACCATGGGACACCAAAGGACCAACATTCAAACTGAGGAAATGCAGGACAAACAGGAGTGCATAAATATGAGGGGCACAGGGGGAGGGTTATAGGGTAGGGAGGGGAGGAGACTGGGTTAGGGTTGGACAGGGTGAATGGGGAATGGAACTAAATGTACGCATTCCTTTGAATGTAAAACAAGCTCTTAAAATAAAAAATAAAGGAAAAAAAGAAAGTCCAGCATCCCAGGAAACCCATCACCACTGGGGGCGGGGAGGATAGTTACCTGTATTTTATTGACTAGGGGAAGGCATTCAAATGTGTGGATCATAACAAATTATGGATAACATTGCAAGGAATGGGAATTCTAGAACACTTACTTGTGCTCATGAGGAACCTGTAGATAGACCAGGAGGCTGTCATTTGAACAGAACAAGGAGATGCTATAAAGTTTTAAATCAAGAAGGGTGTGTGCCAGGGTTGTATGCTTTAACCTTACTTATTCAATGTGCATGCTGAGCAAATAATCTAGAAGCTGAACTATATGAAGAAGAATGTGGCATCAGGGATTGGATAAAGACTCATTAACAACCTGCAATATGCAGATGACACAAACTTGCTTGCTGAAACTGAAGAAGACTTGCACTTACTGATGAAGATCAAAGACTACAGCATTCAGTACGGATTATACTTCAACATAAGGAAAACACAAATCCTCACAACTGGACCAATAAGTAGCATCATATTAAATGGAGAAAAGATTGAAATTGCCAGGGGTTTCATTTTACTTGGATCCACAATCAACACCAGTGGAAGCAGCAGTCAAGAAATCAGACAATGCACTGGGTAATTCTGCTGCAAAAGACTTTAAAAGTGTTGAAGAGCAAAGAGTGACTTTGGGGACTGAGGTATGGCTGACCCAAGCCGTGGTATTTTCAATCGCCTCATACGCAGGTGAAAGCTGGACAATGAATAAGGAAGACTGAAGAAGAGTTGATGCTTTTGAATTGTGTTGGTGGAGAAGAATACTGAACATACCATGGACTACCAGAAGAACAAACAGATCTGTCCTGGAAGAAGTGCAACTGGAATGCTGCTTGGAAGCGAGAATGGCCAGACCTTGTCTCACCTAATTTGGTCATGTTGTCAGAAGGGACCATTCCCTGGAGAAGGATGTCATGCTTGGTAAGGTGGAGGGTCAGCAATAAAGAGGAAGAGACTTAACAACGTGGACTGACACAGTGGTTGCAAGGATAGGCTCAAATGTAGCGAAGATCATTAGGATGGTGCAGTACCAGACAGTGTTTTGTTCTCTTGTGCACGTTGTTGTTGTTGTTGTTATGTGCCGTTGAGTCGGCCCCGACTCATAGCGACCCCTCCTTGGGTTTCCTAGGCAGTACCACTACGGAAGTAGATTGCCCCATCTTCCTTCCGAGGAGTGGCTGGTGGGTTTGAACTGCCAGCCTTCTGGTTAGCAGTCAAGTGC
>NW_006921923.1:163388-168915 GCF_000298275.1 Orycteropus afer afer
ATCTTCTGTGTCTGTGTTAATTGGTTTCCCTTTTCTTTGTTGAAGAGGGTCTGTGCAATCCTTCTGCCTAGTCCGCCATCTTGCCCCCCCAGATTTTCTTTTAATGTATCTTGTAAGACAGGTCTAAAACCAAGACCAAACCCACTGCCAATGAGTTGATTCCTATTCGTAGAGACCTCTATTGGGTTTCCAAAGCTATAAATCTTTACAGAAATAGATTGCCTCATCTTCTACCCTTGAAGAAGCTGGTGGGTTTGAACTGCTAACCTTAGGCATTGTGCCACCAGAGCTCTTTACTATGCCGCCAGAACTCCTTAAAACAGGTAGTGCCTAAGGCATTTGACTACTAACTAGAAGGCTGGCGTTCAAACCCACCAGGCACTCCTCGGAAGGAAGATTGGGCAATCTACTTCTGTAGTGATACCACCTTGGAAACCCAAGGAGGGGTTGCTATGAGTCAGATCCAACTTGACAGCAGTGCGTGAGTAGAGGTGAAAAAAAAACCTAAATTTCTGTTTGTCTGAGATACTATTTCACCTTCACTTTGAAAAAAAAGTTTTATTTTGGTAAGCTATATATAACAAAACTTGCCATTTTAACCTTTTTAAGTGTACACTTCAGTGGCATTAATTAATTACATTGACTGTGCTGTGCAACTATCACCACCATCTATTTTCAAAACTCTTTCATAATTCCAAACAAAAAAACCCTGTATTCATTAAGCAATAATTCCCCATTATATCCTTCCCCAGCTGCTGGTAAACTCTAATCTACTTTCTTTGTCTATAAATTTGCTTATCCTAGATAGTACATATAAGTGGAATCATACAATTTGTGTGAATATGTGTCTGATTTATTTCACTTAGCGTATTTGAAGATTCATCCATGTTGTCAGCTGTATCATAACTTAATTTCTTTTGATGGTTATATATGTATGTATGTATGTATATGTATGTATGTATGTATAGCTAGTGTGGCTAATGCTGCTATGAACATTGGTGTAAAGGAATCTGTTTGAATCCCTGTTGTTCATTCTTTTGTGTGTATATATACCTAGGAGGGGAATTGTTGGGTCATACGGTAATTCACCAAAGCTCATTTTTACCATTAAGCTCTGCTATGTGTCATTTTAGGACATGAACATTGGGGAAGGAAGGAACCTTGTTTTGGTGACTTGTTTGGAATAACAGGTATGATTCTGATATGAGTCTGACCTGAGGGGAGTCACATTGCCTATCTAGGTTTGATACCTCATCAGAAAAATGAGTAAATTAAATTAACTGACTCCCAAGGTCCCTTCTAGGTCAGACATTCAAGCACTCTAATCTACCAGTTTACATTAGAAAGTTTCAAGCCACTGCCTTCTGCAAGTCCAGGAAAATCAGCTTGGTCAACAAAGGCATCCTGGATGCTCATTTCTGGAAAGATGACTCCAAGGTCATTCAGAAATGGAAACTTTGTAGCAAACAAGTAGACCCATCTGTGGAAAAAGGGCTGGTGGTGGGAACACAGATGACCGTCAAGGAGCTCATGATGTCCTCATTTTCTCAAAGCTCACCATGGCCTCTGCTCTTCTTCCCGGTATTGACAACCATTGCTGTGTAAGTCAACCTATGGCACCAAAACTTCCGAAGTTATTCTGGAAGAAATGAGTTCTAGATCAGCCAATGTTGGGATGGAGCACTGTCAGTAATGTGATATAGCCCCATTATAATAAAAATAAAACATGGCTGGGATGTTGGACAAGGTTGAGAAGCCAGTGGTGTGAAGGTCAACGGGTAGCACCCAGGGAAGCCTCATGTTTTTCATATGGCACTCTCAGCCCAGAATGGCTGCCCACCCAACTCTCAACATCCAAATATTACCTAATCCCCAAGCTCTAGTTCACCTCTAGGAAGGGATCAATTGACTATCTGACTGACACTGGAGAACTCACTTATCTTTCAAGCCCTGATTTTCTCATTTGAAACATACTGATGACATTATTGCCTCTTTTGCAGGTTTGTTGATGTGCTTAAATGAGACAAAGTACATAAAGTGTCCTGCATACAGTATGACATGGTATGTTCTCATCAAGCTCTCATGGTCCTCACAACGCTGTTATGTGTCTCAGGGTTATTCTCCTGCCTCTGGGTTTCTGTTGAACTTGATCTCAACTGCACTGTTATGTCCACCCTCCACCCTTCACATCCTCTAAGGAATTTAGCCCTTCTGGAGTAAACAGTTCCACTTCTTCAGTGTTTTAGATGACATGGATCCTTTCAACCACTCCATCTAGCCTTTCTTGGGAAGAACAAAGAGTGCCAGAGCTTTCTCACTGTAGTCCATTTACAGTACTGTCTAGTTAAGCTCCGTATCCATCAGATGATAGTATTGCTCCATATGGTACACAGTAGGCACTTGCACCATGGTAGTCTTGTCCACTAAGAAGGTAGAATCTTTGTCTTAGATGGATCAAAAGGATTTGCCTAGTAGACTTATAATACAGAGAGAAGAGGGGTGGTTTTTTCCAATAAGAATTAGTGCCTACATGAGCTTAGTCATCACACCTAGTAATTAAGTCATCACACCTAGTAATTAAGGCAGAGATAAGTGTTAACTGTTAACTAGTTTTACAAGTGAGTAACTGAGGATCAAGGAGAGAAAGTGACTTGACTATAGTCACCCAGTGAGCAAATGGCAAAGCCAGGATTCACACTCAGGGCTGTTAGACTCTAGGGTATGTGTTCAAAACCACTATACTACACTAAACCCATCAGAGTCACAGGGTCTTCTTCCATTAAAAGTTGTAAGGACATTCAACACACAGGATGAAATAATAAAACAGATTTGTTCACTCCTCCGCCAGAAGTGGCCGAGATGTGTTGCAATGCAATCAGGTGGAATCCTTTGGGCAGTCAAGTAAAGTGGTTCTTCTTGTTATAGGCACCAATTTTTGAGTCAGACAGACCTGAGTGGGAATACCAACTCCGACACTTACTAAATGTGTTAACTTGAGCTCTCGTGAGGATTAGATGAGACAATGTGTGTAAACCACAAATGTAACACGGTGCTTGGTACATAGAGACTGCAGATTATATGACCTAAGCATTCATGTAAAATGCTGAAGAGTGCACAACAAGTGAGGGTTGTAGTGGGGTTTAAACCCAAGTCTATCTGCCTGCAAGCCCAGGCTTCTTTGGGAAATGTGATGTTCTAGCCAGATGTGAACAGGACTTTTATGCAATTGTCACCTGCTTCCTTGAAAGTGCCCTCTCCCTAGAAATTTCCTGGGGTCATCCACAGAGATGTATATCCCTTCTGGGAGAGCCAGCCCTATGCCCAGTGGAGCAGGTCACTGCAGTATGAGGGACACCTGCTGTTGCCAAGAAAAAAAACAAAGCTTCCTCTCCATCTACCAATCCTTAAAATTACATAAACCCTGATTCTGAAATAAATATCTTAGAGTCTTACTTTAAGGCAAATATTGTTCACCAGGACCATGAGGGTGTTTGGTCTTTGATAAAGCGCACAATTTTCCTTTTGGTTTGCTTCTCCACATGACTTCTCATCTCCTTGGCTGCAGAAACATTGACCAAGTCCCAAAAAAAAAGAGAATTCAGTCTCATTGAGACTCCTGACATTATCTGCAAACTTTGCCAATGGTTTCAGCTACTTCACAACGAAGAGAGAATTTCCCATCTATGAGTCAGATTCCCTCTTTGGAAAATTCAGTGAATAAATCAGGTACTGGAAGCCCACCTGGATCTCTGCTGGGGTATCTGTGAGATTGAACCCCAAGCCCTCAAGTATCTGAGTTTTGGCACTGGAATAGGCCCTTAGGGATAGCATAGTCAAAGCTGGAGAGATGTTCACAGGAGTAAAGAAAGTGTTCCTAACTGAGATTTCCACAGTGAGCCTCTGGTTGAATGTAAAATCGGCATTACTGGAAGACATAGAGAGTGGCATTTTGTTGGGAGAGAATGGCAGGTAGTTACTTTGCTTTCACTTGCTGTCCATTGTTATACAAATTAGTTGTAGCATGAAGCCCAGGTATCAAGAAAACAAGATAGTGAAACAGTGGCATTTTGGAAGAAAAGTAATCAATAAGAGAGATGAGAGAACCATTGGGGGAGTTTAGTTGGATGAAACATTCTATGAACCAAGAACACATAATAATCACCCATTGTGATTAATAAAACAATAGCAAATGTTTGATGGTGTAATCACCAGGGCCTGGGTGGAGGACTCTGATCCTTGGCAAACTGATGACGCATGCAATGGAGGCAGGGAGTAGAAGTGGCTTGCCAGGGCCACAGAAATAATGCCATGGACTCTCGTTCAGATATAATAGTGACATTATGAACATGCTGTGAGTAATTGAATTTATGGAAATTGAATTATTTTTATTTGAACCAGAGGAAGCCTATTGGAGACAGAGAAATCCTTTCTCTGCATACATTATTCTTTGTAGACCAGAATTTTGGACTCTGTTATTTTTATTAATTTGGCACTTAAAAAGAAAAAAAAATAAATGACTTCTTTTAACTAATTTTTTTTTCATGAAATATGTGTAGCTTCAATAGAAGGTTGGTAGTTTATGAAGCCACGTACAAAGTCAATGGCTGAAATCTATGCATTTGTACACTAATGTATAGATGCCAGAGGAGTATTTCCGAACACAAAATGTAACTATCTGCATTTTATCTCTCTCTTGATATCAGCATCATCTAAAGAGTCATTTGTAAATTATAAGGGCATCTTAACACTATTATTCTTACACCCATCAACATTATTTTTAAATGAATTGGAGAAGGACCAGAAATATATGGGGTAAGATGCTCAGAGCCTGAAAGAGTGGAAGGCAATGGAGTAAGTGGTCATCTTTGAAACCCCAATGACAGTGGCCATGCCCAGATTCCACATGAGCACAATTAAGTGTTCTAGAATTCCAATCAATCCTAATGTTATCCATAATTTATAATGATCTACACTGTTAAATGCTTTCAAATAGTCAATAAAACACAGGTAAGCATCTTTCTGGTATTCTGTTTCTGGCCAAGATCCATGTGACATCAGCAATGATAGCCCTCATTCCATGTCCTCTTCTGAATCTGGCTTGAACTTACATGAGTTCCCTGTCTATGTACAATTGCAGTCATTTTACAATTATCTTCAGTAAAATTTCTCTAGCATGTGATATTAATAAAATTGCTCAATAATTTCTGTATTACATCGGATTGCCTTTCTTTGGAATCAGCACAAATATGCATCTCCCTCAGCCAGTTGGCTAGGTAGTTGTCTTCTAAATTCCTTGACACAGATGAGTCAAGAGCCATTGCATTTGTTTGTTGAAGCATCTCAGCTGGTTTTCTGTCAATTCCTAGAGCCTACTTTTTCAACAACGCCATCAGTGCAGTTTTAACTTTTCCTTCAGTATCAGCAGTTCTTGATCATATATTACCTCCTGAAATGGTGGAACGTGAACTGATTATTTTAGGTAATGATTGAGAATTCCTTCCATCTTCTTTAAAAATTTTTTATTCTT
>NW_006921923.1:169580-170774 GCF_000298275.1 Orycteropus afer afer
TTACTAGGAAGGAAGATGGGGCAATTTACTTCCATAGTGATACCATCTTGGAAACCCAAGGAGAGGTCACTGTTTACAAGTGTGCTTTGATTCTTGTGGACTTGCTTTAATTTTCTTCAGCTTTATTTGAACCCACCAGCCACTCCTTGGAAGAAAGGTTGGGCAATCTACCTCTGTAGTGATACTGCCTCGGAAACCCAAGGAGGGGTCGCTATGCGTCGGGTCTGACTCGACGGCACATAACAACAACAACATATTTGAACTTGCACATGAACAATTGATGGTATGTTTTATAGTCAGCCCCTGGCTTTGTCTTTACTGATGAAATGGAATTTCTCTACCATATCTTTCCACAGATGTAGTTGATTTTATTCCTGTGTAATCCAGCAGGCAAGATCCACGTGTATAGTCATCAACTGTGCTGCTGAATAAAGTATTTCTGATGAATAAGTTATTGGTCTTGCAGAGTTCTATCATGTGATCCCCAGCATTGTTTCTATCACCAAGACCATATTTTCCAACTACTGATCTTTCTTTATTTCCAACTTTTGTATTCCAGTCACCAATAATTATCAATGCATCTTAACTGCGTGTTCAATCAATTTCAGATTGCAGCAGTTTGTGAAAAATCTTTAATTTCTTCATCTTTGTCACTCATGGTTGATGCATAAATTTAAATAATGGTCGCATTAACTGGTCTTCTGTGTAGGCATACAGATATTAATCAATCACTAACAGCATTGTATTTCAGGATAACAATAATAATAATAACTCACTGTCATTGAGTCGATTCTGACTCATAGTGACCTCCATTGGGCTTCCAAAGCTGTAAATCTTTACAGAAGCAGACTGCCTCATCTTTTTTCCATGGAGTGGCTGGTAGGTTTGTACCACCAACCTTTAGGTTAGCAGACAAATGCCTTAACCACTACACCACCAAAGCTCCTTAACCAAACTCACTGTCATTGAATCAATTCCAACTTATAGCGACCCCCATTAGGTTTTCAAGACTGTGAATCTTTATGGAAGCAGACTGCCTCATCTTTCTTTTGCTGAGAAGCTGGTGGGCTTGAACCACTGACCTTTTAATTAGCTGCCAAATGCCTTAACCACTACACCATCAGAGCTTGAAATATTCTTTAAAACAACAAATGTAACACCATTCCTCTTCAATTTAATGCTCCAGGTATAGTA
>NW_006921923.1:170874-171918 GCF_000298275.1 Orycteropus afer afer
AACTTCCAATTTTATTTCGTTCATTCTTATTACATTCCATGTCCTAAATACTAATGGGTGTTTGAAGCAGTTAGTTCTTATTTTTAGCCCTGCCATATCAGTAAATGACTGTCCCAAGAGCTTTACTCCTTCCATGCCATTAAGGTGAACTCTGCTTTGAAGATGAACATCTTCTCCAGTCATATTTTGAGTGTCTTTCAATATGAAGGTCTCATCTTCCAGCACTATATCAGACAATGTTCTGTTGTTATCCATAAGGTTTTCGTTGACTAATTTTCAAAAGTAGATCACCTTTCTTCCTGCTGTAGAAATTATTTACTCATTGGCTTGGAGGAGATGATGTCAAAGGCAGCTTCTACCTCTACACTTCTGATGCTGATATACACATGTCTGTTTAGAGGGAAAACCATTCTGTCTCATGGTCACCAAAATCCCTGGGCCACATCACTCCAAAAGAGTATTCAAAGGAGGGCAAGGAGGGTTGAATCAAAGATTCTATTCTGACGTTATAAACTGTGTACCAACAATGTTCAAAGAAGTTGTGTGAGGAAAGACCACTGGACTCAGAGACCTCAGTTCAATCTTGGCTCTGCTACCTTCTAGTTCTAGTAGTAGTTGTAACAACAACACAATAGCAGTAATAGCTACTCCTGTAGATTGAGAATTTACCATATGCAGGGCATGATGCAAAGCATCTTATTCCAAAAGTTCCTTGTTTTAGGACGGCATTAAGGATGTGCATGTGTTAGGTGTGTGCTGAGGTGTGGGGGCAATGGGTATATTTTGAGCTAATCCTAGGAGTAGTCCATAGTGAGACTTGGAAGTTCAGACATTACCCTG
Organism: Orycteropus afer afer; assembly: GCF_000298275.1. Taxonomy (NCBI): domain Eukaryota; kingdom Metazoa; phylum Chordata; class Mammalia; order Tubulidentata; family Orycteropodidae; genus Orycteropus; species Orycteropus afer. The sequence goes on from NW_006921923.1 coordinate 171,715, forward strand.
AGGGCATTGGGAAGCTGTTGAGAGATTTTGACAAGGCTGTTGTTGTTGTTGTTATGTGCTGTTGAGTAGGACCCGACTCAGAGAGACCCCTTCTTGGGTTTCCTAGGCAGTGTCACTACGGAAGTAGATTGCCCAACCTTCCTTCCGAGGAGTGGCTGGTGGGTTTGAACAGCCAGCCTTCTGGTTAGCAGTCAAGTGCCTTAG
>NW_006921923.1:172253-176155 GCF_000298275.1 Orycteropus afer afer
GGAAGGAAGGTTGGGCAATCCTACTTCCGTAGTGATACTGCATTGGAAACCCAAGGAGGGGTCGCTATGAGTCGGGTTTGACTCGACGGCACATAATAACAACAACAACAACATGTATAGGATGGTCACTGGGGTGTGTGTGTGTGTGTGTGTGTGAGTCACACAGCATGTCAGTGGGGAGCTCAGATCTCCCTACTGTAAGGCCAGTTCACACTCACTCCTGGTAATACAACACACAGTCATCTATCTCAGGTATAGGACCTTTTCGCAGAAGAAACAGGAAAATGTTGTCTCAAAAGAAAACATCCAAACTTCTGCCCTCTGGTGGCATAGTCAAATGATGACACAGCCTTGTTTTCTGCTGCACCTGATTCATCTAGGCTTTGCTGTTGTTGAAGCAAAACCAAACTCACTGTCACTGAGTCAATTCTGACTCAGAGCGACCCTTCAGAACAGAGTAAAAGTGCCACACAGGGTTTCCAAGGTTTTCTATACCAGATATGGAATAGTGGTTAAAGCATTTGGCTACTGATCAAAAGGTTGGCAGTTTGAACCCACCAGCCACTCTGTGAAAGAAAGACAAGTCAGTTTGCTTCCATAAAGATTTACTGCCTTGGAAACCTTCAGAAAACTAGGAATATATGGAAACTCTGCAGTTGGACTCTTAGCTCATAAAATATATGAAAATTAACTCAAAATAAATCAAAGACTAAATATAAGCGCTAACATCATAAAACTCTTAGAAGAAAACAAAGCAATAAATCTTCATGACCTTGCATTTGCAAATGGAGTCTTAGATATGACATCAAAAGCACAAGCAACAAAGGAAAAAATACATGAATTGGAATTCATAAAAATTAAACATTTTTGTTCTGCAGAGGACATGTTCAAGAAAGTGAAAACAACCCACAGAATGGGAGAAAATATTTGCAAATCATTTATCTGAGAAAGAGTAGCATTCAGAACACACAAAGAACTCTTAAAACTCAACAACAAAAGACAAACAACTGAATTAAAACATTGACAAGACTTGAATAAATATTTCTCAAAGAAAATATACAAATGGTGAACAAGCACATGAAAATATGTTCCATGTCATTAGCCATTAAGGAAATGCAAAATCAAAGCCACAATGAGATACTACTTTACACCCACTGGAAAGGCTATTTAGGAGTTCTGGTAGCATAGTGCCTAAGGCACTTGACTGCTAACCAGAAGGCGGTGGTTCAAATCTACCAACCACTCCTCAGAAGGAAGATGGGGCAATCTACTTCCGTAGCAATACTGCCTCGGAAACCCAAGGAGGGGTCACTATGAGTCAGGTCCGACTCGATGGCACATAACAACTACAACAACAGAATGGCTATTTTAAAAATAAAAATAATAAGTGTTGGTAATGATATGGAGATATTGGAATCCATATGTATTGTTGGTGGGAATGTAAAATGATTCAGCCACTATAACTATAAAAAAAATTGTTTGGTGGTTCCTCAAAAATTTGAACATAGAATCACCATGTTGTTGTTAGGCCCCATTAAGTCAGCTCCCACTCATAGAGACCCTGTGTACAACAGACAAAACACTGTCCCGTCCTGTGCCATCCTCACAGTATTTGCTCTCATGAGCCATCCTTGCAGCCACTGTGTCAATCCATCTTGTTAAGGCTCTTCCCCTTTTTCACTGACCCTACACTTTACCAAACATGATATTCTTCTCCAAGGACCAGTCCCTTCTGACAACATGACCAAAGCATATGAGATGAAGTCTGGCCATTCTGGCTTCGAAGGAGCATTCTAGCTGTACTTCTTCCAAGACAGATTTGTTCCTTCTTATGGTAGTCCATGCTATTTTCAGTATTCTTCACTAACACCACAACCGAAAGGCATCAACTCTTCTTTGGTCTTCCTAATTCATTGTCCAGCTTTCACATGCATATGTTGTTGTTGTTAGGTGCCACTGAGTCGTCTTCGACTTATAGCCAACCTATGCACAGTAGAACGAAACACTGCCTGATCCTTCGTCAGCTCCATGGTCCTTGCTATACTGAGCCCATTGTCGCAGACACTGTGTCAATCCATCTCGTTAAAGGCCTTCCCCTCTTTCGTCAACCCTCCACCTTACCGAGCATGACATCTTTCTCCAGGGAATGGTCCCTTCTGACAACATAACCAAAGTAGGCAAAATGAAGTCTGGCCATTCTCGCCTCCAAGGAGCATTCCAGCTGCACTTCCTCCAGGACAGATTTGTTAGTTCTTTTAGCAGTCCATGGTACTCTCAGCATTCTTCACCAGCACCACAACTCAAAAGCATCAACTCTTCTTTGGTCTTCCTTATTCATTGTCCAGCTCTCACATGCATATGAGGTGGAAAATACCATGGCTTGTGTCAGACACACCTTAGTCCTCAAGGAGACATCTTTGCTCTTCAGCACTTGAAAGAGGTCCTTTGCAGCCCACCAGCCATTCCTCAGAAGGAAGGTTGGGCAATGTACTTCTGTAGTGATACCGACTCAGAAACCCAAGGAGGAATCTTTATGAGTTGGATCCAACTTGATGGCAGTAGGTTATACATTGTCTAATGTCTTGACTGCTGATTCTGTTGGCATCAATTGTAGAACCAAGCAATATGAAGTCTTTGACAACTTCAATCTTTTCTCCATTTATTGTGATGCTGCTTTTAGGTCCAGTTGTGAGGATTTTTGTTTTCTTTATATTGAGATGCAATCCATCCTGCAGACTATATTCTTTAATCTTCATCAGTAAGTGCTTTAAGTCATCCTCACTTTCAGCAAGCAAAGTTGTGTCATCAGCATATTGCAGGTTGTTAATGATTCTTCCTCCAATCCTTATGCCACATTCTGTTTCATATAATCCAGCTTCTCAGATTATTTTCTCAACACATAGAATGAATAAGTATGGTGAAAGGACACAACCCTGATGCACTCCCTTCTTGATTTTAAACCATGTAGTGTCCCCTTGTTCCATTCTAATGGCAGCCTCTTGGTCTATGTACAGGTTCCTCATGAATACAATCAAATGTTCTGGAATTCCCATTCTTCTCAATGTTACCATAATTTGTTATGATCCGAACAATCAAATGTCTTTGCATAGTCAATAAAACACAAGTAAACATCTTTCTGGTATTCTTTGCTTTGTTCCAAGATCCCTTTGACATCAGCAATGATATTCCTTGTTCCATGTCCTCTTCTGAATCCAGCTTGCATTTCTGGAAGTTTTCTGTCAATATATTGCTACAACCATTTTTTAATTTTCTTTAGTAAGATTCTAATTGCATGCCATATTAATGATATTTTTTGATAATTTACACATTCTGTGGGATCACCTTTCTTTGGAATGGGTACAAATATGGATCTCTTCCAGTCAATTGGCCAGGTAGCTGTCTTCCAAATCCCTTGGCATAACTGAGTGAGTGCCTGCAGTGGGGCATCTGTTTGTTGAAACATCTCAATTGGCATTCCATTAATTCCTGGTGCCTTGTTCTTTGGCAATTCCTTCGGTGCAGCTTCAACTTCTTTTTTCAGTACCATTGGTTCTTGGTCATATGCCACTTCCTGAAATGGATGAAGATCGATGAGGTCTTTTTGGTACAATGACTCTGTGCATTCCTTCCATCTTCTTTTCATGCTTCCTGCATCATTGAATATTTTGCCCATAGAATCTTTCAGTATTTCTACTTAGGGCTTAAATTTTTTCCTCAGTTCTGAGAAATGCTGAGCATGTTCTTCCTTTTTGGTTTTCTAACTCCAAGTCTTTGCACATTTCATTATAGCAATTGGCTTTGTCTGCTCAAGCTGTTCTTTGAAATATTCTGTTCAGCTCTTTTATCTTGTCATTTCTTCCATTTGCTTTAGCTACTCTTCACTCAAGGGCAATTTTCAGAGT
>NW_006921923.1:176790-178945 GCF_000298275.1 Orycteropus afer afer
GAAGTAGGATTGCCCAACCTTCCTTCTGAGGAGTGGCTGGTGGGTTTGAACCGCCAGCCTTCCGGTTAGCAGTCAAGTGCGAGTAAGTCATTGGTCTTGCAAAATTCTATCATGTGGTCTCCACCGTTATTTCTGTCACCAAGGCCAAATTTTCCAACTACCGGTAATTCTTCTTTGTTTCCAACTTTTGCATTCCAGTCATCAGTAATTATCAATATGTCTTGATTGCATGTTTGGTCAGTTTCAGACTGCAGAAGTTGGTAAAAATCTTCAATTTCTCCAACTTTGGCTTGATGGGTGCATAAATTTAAATAATAGTCATATTAACTGGTCTTCCTTGTAGGTGTATGGATATTATAACCAGAAGGTCAGCAGTTCAAACCCACAAGCTGCTCTATGGAAGGAAGATAGCATGATCTATTTCCATAAAGATTTATACCTTCAGAAATCCAGTGGGGGTTGCTATGAGTCAGAATCAACTCAAAGGCAGTGAGTTTGTTTTTGGGTTTTTTAACAGCAATATACTTCAGAATAGGTCTTGAAATGTTTTTTTTTTTGGCAATGACTGCAATGTCATTCCTCTTCAATTTGTCATTCCTGCCATAGTAGACCATATGATTGTCAGATTCAAAATGGCCAGCACCTGTCCATTTCAGCTCACTAATGCCTAGTATATTAATCTTTATACATTCTATTACCATATGTCCCAAAGATTCTACTCCTAAGCATGTATCCAAAAGATGTGAAAACAGATACTCAAAAAAATACTTGTCCACAAGTTTTTGCGCTACTCACAACACCTGAAACGTGGAACCAATCCAAATGTCCACCAACAAATGAATGAACAGAAAATATGTAGTATATCCATATAGCAGAATATTATTCAACCATAAAAATGAATTACTAACATGTGCTACAATGTGAATGGACCTTGAAAACATTGTGCTGAGTGAAAGAAATCAGACACAAAAGGTCACATATTGTATGATTCCATTTATATTGAATGTTCAGAATAGGCAAATCCAAGAAATGGAAAGTAGATTAGTGGTTCCAGGACCTGGGGGAAAGAGAAATGGAGAGTGACTGCTCAATGGGTTTCCTTTTGGAGTGAGGAGAATGTTTTAAAACCAGATAGTAGTGATGATTGAAGAACATTATGGATGTACCAGAAGCCACTGAATCGTACACTTTTAAATGGTTGACAAGATTAAATTTATGTGAATTTTCCTCAATTATAAAAATATCATAAGATCAACTTTCAAATAGGTAACATGGGTTCCATGGGCTTGCTCCCCAGTGAAACAACCATGTTGTTGTTGTTGTTGTTTGCTGTCGAGTCAGCCCTGACTCATAGCGACCCCTCCTTGGGTTTCCGAAGCAGTATCACTATGGAAGTAGGATTGCCCAACCTTCCTTCCGAGGAGTGGCTGGTGGGTTTGAACCGCCAGCCTTCTGGTTAGCAGTCAAGTGCCTTAGGCACTACACTACCAGAGCTCCTAGTAGCACAGCAGGCATAACTAAAAGAGAAGCACAGTGTAACAACAGAGAACTTTGCAGCTCTCCTTAAGGGAACAAGCTTTATTTTAATCACAGCATGGGGAACTTCAAACCTATGGGCACTGTCAAAACCAATGGAGACCTAAAAACAAAACAAGATGCACTGCCATTGAGTCAGATCCGACTCATAGCAACCCTTCCTTGGGTTTCTGAGGTGATATCACTATGGAAGTAGATTGCCCAATCTTCCTTCCAAGGGGTGGCTGGTGGGTTTGAACCTAAGTGGTGAGTAATTGAGAGAAAGCAGATGACTCTATGAGAGTAAGAAATAAAAAAATATATAGTAAAACATTTAATTACAATAATTGAAATACTACATTAGAAAATAATTCACTTAATGCAAAAGAAGTAGCAATGATGAATAGATGTACCAAAAAGACATAAGACATGTAGAAAACAAAAAGCAAAATAGCAGACTTAAGTCTATCAATATGAAAAATAACATGTAAATATAAATGAATTAAACAATCTAATCTAAAAACAGAAAGCTTTTTGTGACAATTTCTGTTTTCTCATTAGATGCATTATTTTTTAAAAAAATATGTGGTTGGATTCTATGAGCTAGGATGTTGTTGAAAATTTTTCTGTATATATTCAT
>NW_006921923.1:179102-187583 GCF_000298275.1 Orycteropus afer afer
TATGCTTGTTTCATAGGATGAGTTTGGAAGTATTTCATCTTTTTCTATGTTCTGGAATAATTTTAATAGAGTCGGTGTCAGCTCTTTTCTGAATGTTTGTTAGAATTCACAAGCCATCTGAGGCAGGGAGACCTTTTCGATTTCCTCTTTTGTGATGGATCTGTTCAAATTTTCTTACTCAGAATGTGTTAGTTTGGGTAGGTAGTGTGTTTCTAGAAATCTGTGCATTTCTACTAGGTTTGCAAATTTGTATAAGTACAGTTCTTCATAGTAATGTGTTATGATTCTTTTTATTTTGGTTAGATTTGTGATATCGCACATTTAATTTCTTATTTGTGTTATTTGCATCTTCTTCTTTTCCTTTGTTAAATTTGCCAGGGGTTTGTGAATTTTATTAATTCTTTCAAAGAATGAGCTTATGCTCTTGTTGATTCTTTCTGTTGTTTTTCTGTTTTGTTTGTTTCTGCAAACAAACTTCTTCTGGTAACTGCAGGGTTTTTTTGTTGCTGTTCTTTTTCTAATTGTTGGAGATGTTGGGTTAAGGTGTTGATTTAGATTCTTTATTCATTTATGATGTGTGCTTTTATTGCTATAAATTGTTCTCTGAACACTGCTTTTCCTGCTTTTGGTATAATGTCTTTTTATTTTCATTTGATTCAAGGGATTTTTTAATTTAATTTTTTATCTCTTTTACTACCCAATAATTTTTAAGCAGGGTGTTAATCAGTTTCCATGTGTTTTACTTTTTTTCCTTTATCTTCCTGTTGTTGATTTCTAATTGTATAGCATTGTGCTCTGAGATGATGCTTTGTAGTATTTCAATGTTTTCAAATTTATGGAGGCTTGCTTTGTGGCCTAACATACGATTTTCTGGAGAATGTTCCATGTGTGCTGGAAAAGAATGTATATTGTGCTGTTGTTGGATAGAGTTTTCTTTATCCTCTATAAAGTCAGGTTGGTTGAGTCTGTTGTTTAGATCTTCTGTATCTTTTTGGGTTTCCTTCTGGTTGTTCTGTCCTTCAATGAAAGTGGTGTATTAAAGTTTCCTACTACTATTATGGAATTGTTTATTTCTCTTTTCAATTCTGTTAATGTTGAATTTACGTATTTTGGGGTTCTTTCATGGGCTGTTTATCATTGGTGGTTATTTATTATGGTTATTTCATATCATTGTATTGATCTTTTAATCATTATATAATGTCCTTTCTTATCTCTTTTAAGACTGGTTTTTGCCTTAGAGTCTGTTTTATCAGAAATTCGTATTGCCACTCCTGCTCTTTTTTGAATGCATTTTATTTAATATATCAAATGTTTTCATCCTTTGATTTTTAACTTATTTTTGTCTTTTGTGTCTAAGGTGTGTTTCTTGTAGACAGTATATTGATGGGTTGTATTTTCTTATTTATTCTGCTACTCTCTGTCTCTTGACTGGTGCATTTAATCTATTTACATTCAGTGCAATGGTTGACAGGTAGGCATTTACTGTTGGCAGTTATTTGTTTGTTTGGTTTTTTCTATGTTGTTGGTTTCTTTGTTCCATATATTTTTTCTGTGCTGAATTCATCTTCTATTACCAATTGTCTTGTCATTTTACTCGTTGTTACTGTTTTATTGTTTACTGAATCTTTATTATAGTCTTCTTTTTTTCTTTGGTGAGAAGTTTTGTTAATTTCTTTGAGGTTACCCAAGTTTACAACAGTCCATTCTATCTTGATATCTTCTTGACCTTTTCTCCATTTGGAAATTCTGTAACTACTGTGTTTATTTGCCTTTTTGCTTCGTGGTTGTCCTCATATACAAATTGACATCACTGGTTCCCTATTTTCAAGCTTGTAAGTTTATTTTATTTTTTATACATCTACATCTGGGAAATACCACTGGTCTGTCACTTTGTCATACTATAGTGGCTTATGTGTTACAGTGATGAGTGTGGGAAGACAGCAATAATATCATATATGAAAAAAGCAAAAGGTCATTAAAAAGATAGGAAATAAAGAAAAGACCAAAGTAGATATCAGAAGAGACTCTGAAACTTGTTCTTGTATAGAGAGTAGATAAAGTGAATGAAAGGAATGATGAAGTAAAAACAAAAGATTTCAAAGGGTAGCTTGAGAAGACAAAGCAAAGTATTATAATGAAATGTGCAAAGGCCTACAGTTAGAAATCAAAAGAGAAGAACATACTTGGTGTTTCTCAAAGTAAAAGAACTGAAGGAAAATTTAAATCCTTCAGTGGCAATATTGGAGGATTATTTGGGCAAAATATCAAATGATGCAGGAAGCATCAAAAGAAGATGGAAGGAATACAGTGTTACCATACCAAAAAAAAAAGTCAGAATTCAACCATTTCAGGAGGTATTGTATGATTAAGAACCAATGGTAGTGAAGGAAGAAGTCCAAGTTTCACTGAAGTAATTGGTGAAAAATAGGGCTCCAGGAATTGACAGAATACCCATTGAGATGTTTCAACAAATGGATGGGATGAAGTACTGGAGGTGCTTACTCGTCTATGCCAAGAAATTTGGAAGACAGCTACCTGGCCAACTGACAAAAAGAGATCCATATTTGTGCCCATTCCAAAGAAAAATAATCCAATAGAATGTGGAAATTATCGAACAATATCATTAATATTATACACAAGTAAAATTATGCTGAAAATAACTCAGATATAGTTGCAGCAGTACATTAACAGAGAAATTCCAGAAATTCAAGCCGGATTCAGAAGAAGTGGAATGAGGGATATCGTTCTTGATGTCAGATGATGAATCTTGACTGAAAGCAAAGAACACCAGGGAAATGTTTACTTTTGTTTCATTGACTATACAAAGAAATTAGACTGTGTGGACCATAGAAAATTATGGATAACATTGTGAAGAATGGGAACCTGTACACAGACCAAGAGGCAGTCATTCAAACAGAACAAAGGTATACTGAATGATTTCCAATCAGGAAAGATGTGCATCAGGGCTATATCCTTTCACCATACATATTCAGTCTGTATGCTCAGCAAATAACCTGAGAAGCTGGACTCTATGAAGAAGAATGAGACCTTGAGATTGGAAGAAGACTCATTAACAACCTGAGTTATGCAGACAACACAACCTTGTTTGCTGAAAGGGAAGAAGGTGTGAAACATCTACTAGTGAAGATCAAAGACTATGGTCAGTATGGATTATACATCTACATAAAGTTAACAAAACTCTTCACAAGTGAACCAACAAGGAACATCATGATGAATGGAGAAAAGATTGAAATTGTCAAGGATTTCATTTTACTTGGATCCACAATTAATATCCATGGAAGCAGCAGTCAATAAATCAAATGACAGACTGCATTTGGCAAATCTACTGCAAAATATCTCTTTAAAGTGTTGAAGAGCAGAGATGGCAGACTAGGCAGATATAATATCTAAATCCTTTGCAGCAAAGACCTGTGAGACCAAGTGAAATGAATACAGATGACAATCCTGGGTCCGAGAGCTTCACAAGAAAGGATAAATAGGTAGATCAAATACCATTAGAGGAAGAGACTTAATGAAAACAGTGAATAAGGAGGCATCGGAGCAGTGAATTGGCAATGGGTCCAGCATAGCAAGTCATTTTGAATTATTGCAAGCAATGTTCTGATTGGGGCAGGAGCCAGATAACCAGATCTGCTTGGCCCAGGACTGCACTGGCATCCACACTGGTGACTGATAACCAGAGAGGTGTGATCCTCCCCTATCCTGCATAACCTCTGTGACCAGAAATGCGGAATCTCCCAACCCCCACCCAACTAGCAGCTGGTTGAACCACCTCGATAATCTTCCTTTTAATTAACTCAGAGTAACTTATTAGTATCCTTAATTATATCTACAAAATCCCTTTCTCCATATAATCTAACAATCTCAGGAGTCATAACTCATCATATTCACAGGTTCATCACAGAGTCAAGGTAAGGGGAGGTGGGATTTTACAAGGGTATGGTCTTTAGGAAAGGAATGTCAGTGGCACAGTGGTTAAGCGGCTTGGCTACCAACTAAAAGATTAGCAGTTCGAACCTCCCAGCCACTCCTTGGGAGGAAGATGTGGCAGTTGGCTTCTGTAACGATTACAGCCTTGGAAACCTTATGTGGCATTTCTATTCTGTCCTATAATGTCGCTGTGAGTTGGAATCAACTCAACAGCAAGAGGTTTAGGTTGGTCTTTGGGACTCCTTTTAGAATTCTTCCTACCACAACCCGGGTCTAGTCCATTCAGGTATTCTTTCTCCAGGTGTAGGTAGTTTCCTCTTGTGCATGCACTGCTCATTACTCAGGTCAACATTCGATGTGGATCATCTTTACAGTGTGTGTGCAGCTTTCTCCAGTATTCTGTCCACTGAACTCTAGCTGGCATTTTCCCCCTAGACACTCAGTTCTATCTCCTCAATTCAGGTCATCTACTGGGAAGTACCTCAGTTCTCACCCACTATGCAACAGCCTGGAAACTCTCTCAAGGCAGTAAACTGGAACAATCTTAGGGATCACCTCATTTGTTTCCTGTCTGTTAGACATTGTCCTTAGTTGACTGATATCCAGTGTCTTGAAAATCATAACTTCATATATTTACTATTTCATACAGTAAATCCAGTCTTGGTTATCTCATCCTGGTCAGAAATCAACCTGTCACTAATTTTTTTAAATCAAGGTAAAATATACATAACATAGAATTTACCATTGATAATATCCAGTTCCAAAACATTTTTATTATCTCCAAAGGAAACCTCAAACCCATTAACAATAGCACCCCATTTCTTCCTCCCCCAACCCTGGCATCCACTAATCTGTCTTCTGCAAGTTTGAATTTTCTTATTTTGAATATTTTATATAAATTGAATCATAGAATAAGTAACCTTTTATGATTGACTTCATTCACTTAGCATAATGTTTTCAAAGTGATGTATAGCATATATCAGTACTTTATTTCTTTTCAAGGCAGAATGATGTTCCATTGGTTGGGTATACTACACTTTAATAATTTATTGGTTGAAGGACATTTGGGTTGTTTCCACTTTTTGGCTATTGTGAATATTGACTCTACAAACATTCATGTACTAGTTTTGTTTGCACATCTATTTTCAGTTCTTTTGGATATATACCTATGAGTAGAACGACTGGATCATATGGTAATTCTGTGTTTTACTTATTGAGGAACCACCAAATTGTTTTCTACAGAAAGTGTACCATTTTACATTCTCATCTGCAATTTATGAGGGCTCCAATTTTTCCACATTATCACCAATACTTGTTGTTTTCTGTGATTTTGATTTGCATTTCCCTAATGATTAATGATTTTTTCACATGCTTCTTTGCCATTTCTGTATCTTCTTTGGAAAGATATCTGTTCACGTTCCCTATTTTGTAATTAAATTATTTGTCTTTTTGTTGTTGAGTTGTAAGACTTTGTGTATTCTGGATACTAAACCTTATGCAAATATTTTCTCACATTCTGGGAGATTTCTTCAAATTTCTTGATAGTGTCCTTTGAAACATAAAAGCTTTTAATTTTTATGAAATGCAATTTATCTATTTCTTCATTTGTTTAATTTTCTATTGTTTTGTTTTGTTCATTTTCTTTTTGGTGTCTTAAAAAACCGTTGCTCAATTCAAGGTTGTGAAGAGTTATGCTTATGTTTTCTTATAAGAGTTTTATTGTTTGGTACCTATATTTAGGCATTTGATCTATTTTGAGCTAATTTTTGTATATGGTGTGAAATAAGAGTACAATATTATTAAGTATGATATTAAGTGATAGGTGAGCTGTGAGTTTTTTATAAACTACTCCTGGTTTTTGAGTGTTTTTATCATGAAATCCTGTGGAATTTTGCCAAATGTTTTTATCTGCATCAACTGAGAGAGTCACATGGGTTTTTCTTTATTCTACTAATTTAGTTTATTACATAATTGATTTTCATATATCATAACCCCCTTGCATTCCTGAGGTAAATACCACTTAGTCATGGATTGCAATTATTTTAACGTGCTGCTAGATTCTGTTAACATTTGGTTGTAGATTTTTTGCATCTACATTCTTAAGAGATATTTGTCTGTAGTTTTCTTTTCTTGTGATGTCTTTGTCTAGCTTTGCTATCAGAGTAATGTCAACCTCACAGAATGACTTGGGATGTCTTCCCTCCTTGTGTGTGTGTGTGTATGTGTGTGTGTGTGTTTTTCTTTTGGAGGGGGCAGATTTTGAGAAAGAATTTTGTTAATTCTTCTTTAAATATATTGTGGAATTCACCACAGATGCCATCTGGTTCTGGGATTTTCCTTGTTGGGTTTTTTTAATAACTAATTCAATCTCTTTTACTGCTGCAGATCTATTTAGATTTTCAATTTCTTAAGTAAGTTTTGACAGGTTCTGTGTCTCTAGGAATATGTCCATTTTATTTGTCAGTGTACAAATTTTCATAGTATTTTCTTATACTATTTACTTTTGTAAGATTAGTAGCAATGACCCCATTTTCATTCATGATTTGCGTAATTTAAGTCTTCTCTCTTTTACTGTTTAGCAGTGTAGCTAAAGGTTTGTCAATTGTGTTGATCCTTTGAAAGAACCAAATTTGGTTTTGTTGATTCTGTTATTTTTCTTTTCTTTGTTTCTTTCTTTTCTTAGTTTTGCATTTGGTTTGCTCTTATTTTTCTAGTTTCTTAAACTGTTATTATTGTTAGGTTATTGGTTTGAAATATTTCTTCTATTTTAATGCAGTTTTTTAGGGTTCTGAATTTCCCTCTGAGTAGTGCTTTTGTTGTCCCATAATTTGATATATTATGTTTTTGTAATCACTCATCTCAAAGTATTTTTAAATATTTTCTTTGATCTCTTCTTTGACTCATTGGTTGTTTAAGAGTGCATTGATTATTATCTATGTATTTTTGAATTATCCAGCTTTCTTTTATTTATTTATTTTGAGTTTCATTACATTGTGGTCAGAGAAAACAGTTTTTATGATTTCAGTTTTGGGATATTTTTAAATTTATTGAGACTTTTTTTATGGCCTATCATATGGTCTATCCTGGAGAATCTTCTATGTGTAATTTTGAAGAGTATGTATTTGTTGCTGGATATAAATCTCTATTTCTTTATCAATACTCTAGTTGTTTTATCCATTTTTGACTGTGGGCTATTGAAGTCACAACTATTATTGCAGAACAGTTTATCTCTTTAATTATATCAATTTTTGCATCATATATTTTGGGGCTCTGTTGTTATATGTGTATATGGTTACAATTATGTCTTCTTGATGGATTGAACCTTTTGTCTATATATAAGGTTCTTCTTTGTCTCCTATAACAATTTTAGATTTAAGTCTATTTTATCTGATGTTGGAATAGCCATCCAAGCATAAACCAGTTCTTCTGGTATCATGGCAAAGGAAGCAGTTGTTCATGGAGACAATTAGCTACACATTCCATATCCTCCTCCTATTCCTGAATCTCCTTCTTCCTTTATTGCTGCAGGTGAATAGAGATCAATTGTCATGCCTTGGATGGCTGCTTGCATACTTTGAAGACCCTAGACACTACCCAATGGACTAGGAGGTAGAAGAGAAACACTGAACATGTTATTAGACCAATTAACTGACTTTAATCTATTTACATTTAAAGTAATTCCTGAGAAAGAAGGGTTTACTTTGATCATTTTGCTATCTGTTTTCTATGTCTTACATCTTCTTTGTTCCTCAGTTCCTTTGTTATTGACAGCTTTTGTATTTAATTTATTCTCTTCCCATTTCATTTCTGCAAATATTTTATTGAATCTCTTAGTGGTTGCCCTGGGTATTACAATTAATATCTTAAATTTATAACTAATTCATACAAAATTAGCTTCAATAGTATTTGTACACTCTACTTTTGTATAACTGTCCCTGACCCTTTATGTTGTTATCGTTACAAATTTCATCTCTATATACTGTGTGTTCATTGACATAGATTTTAAATTATTGCTTTATACATTTGTCTTTCATATCATATAGGAAAATAGAAAATTTACAAACAAAAAATACAATTATATTGGCTTTTAAGTTTACCTATGTATTTATCTTTATAAAACTACCTCAGGGGCTGCTTTTTGTTTCAGGGTGGCTCTATTTTAAGGCTGGGGCCTGAGGTAGGTGGGCCCAGGGCTTGAGAGCTGCTTTTCACTCTGGGGCAGCTGTATATTAGGGCTGGGGCCTGAAGTAGTCAGGTGCAGAGGGGTTAAGGAACAACTAAGGGAGACAAACATGTCTGAAAGTTTGTCATCCTGTGGTGGCTTATGTGTTGCTGTGAGGCTGTAGACTATGCCACCATGTTGCAAAATGCCAGCAGGTTTACCCATGGTGGACAAGTTTCAGCAGAGCTTCTGGGCTAAGACAGTCTCAGAAAAAGGAAGGGGCCATCCATTTCTCCAACAATTGGCCAGTAAAAACCTTATGAATAGCAGTGAAACACTGTCTGATATATTACTGGAAACTTTTATGA
>NW_006921923.1:187953-189341 GCF_000298275.1 Orycteropus afer afer
ATGAAAAGGAACCCATAGAGATTAGGCATTAGTGAGCTGAAATGGACTGGTTTTGGCCATTTTAAATAAGACAATCATATGATCTACTATGCTAGGAATGGCAAATTGAAGAGGAATGGTGTGGCATTCATCATGGTAAAGAGTTTTTCAAGATCTGTCCTAAAGTACAGTGCTGTCAGTGATAGGATAATATCCATATGCCTACAAGGAAGAACAGTTAATACTATTATTCAATTTACACACCAACCACCAAAGCCAAAGATGAAGAAATTGAAGATTTATATCAACTTCTATAGTCTGAAATTGACTGAACATGTAATCAAGATGTATTGATTCTCACTAGTGACTGGAATGCAAAAATTGGAAACAAAGAAGAATCATCAGTAATTGGAAAATATGGCCTTGGTGATAGAAATAACACTGGAGATCCCATGACAGAATTTTACAAGATCAATGACTGATCATTGCAAATACCTTTTTTCAACAACACAAGCGATGACTATACAAGTGGAGCTCACCAGATGGAATACACAAGATTCAGATTGACTATATCTGTGGCAAGAGGTGATGGAGAAGTTCAGTATCTTCAGCCAAAACAAGGCTGATTGTAGTACAGACCATCAACTGCTTATATGCAAGTTCAAGTTGAAGTTTAAGAAAATTAAAACAAGTCCACAAGAGCCAAAATATACCTTGATAATATCCCTCCTGAATTTAGAGACCATTTAAAGAATAGATTTGATGCATTGAACACCAATGACTGAAAACCAGATGAATTGTGGGATGATATCAAGAACACCATCCATGAAGAAAGGCAAGAGGTCATTGAGAAGATGAGAAAGGAAGAACAGACCAAAATGGATGTCAAAAGAGACTCTGAAACTTGCCCTTGAGCAGAGAGTAGCTAAAGCAAATGGAATAAATGACAAGATAAAAGAGCTGAACAGAAGATTCAAAGAGCAGTTCAAGAAGACAAAGCCAATTACTATGATGAAATGTGCAAAGACCTGGAGTTAGAAAACCAAAAGGGAAGAACCTGCTCAGCATTTCTCAAGCTGAAAAAACTGAGGAAAAAAATTTAAGCCTTGAGTTGCAATATTGAAAGATTCTATGGGTAAAATAGTGACTGATAGAAGAATCATTCAAAGAAGATGGAAGGAATATACAGAGTCACTGTACCAAAACGAATTGGTCGATGTTCAACTATTTCAGGATGTGGCATATGATCAAGAAGCAATAGTATTGAAGGAAGAAGTCAAACATGCACTGAAGGAATAGAAAAGAACAAGGTTCCAGGACTTGATGGAATACTCATTGAGATGTTTTAACAAATGGATGCTGCACTGGAGGCACTCACTCAGTTATGCCAAGAGATTTGGAAGACAGCT
>NW_006921923.1:194235-194865 GCF_000298275.1 Orycteropus afer afer
CACCACTCACAAGTGAAGTCCAACCAAGTTGACACATCTTCAACTATCACACAGATGATACAACTTTGCTTGCTGAAAGTGAGAATGACTTGAAGCACTTACTGATAAAGATAAAAGCTACAGTCTTCAGTATAGATTACACCTCAATATAAAGAAAACAAAAATCCTCACAACTGGTCCAATAAACAGCTTCACAATAAATGGTGAAAAGATTTTTGTTGTTAAGAATTTCATATTTCTTTGTTCTACAGTCCACACCAATGGAAGCAGCAGTCAAGACATCAGACGACGTATTGCATTGGGCAAATCTGCTACAAAAGACCTCTTTCAAGTGATGAAGAACAAAGATGTCTTTTTGAAGACTAGGGTGCACCTAACCCAAGCCATGGTATTTTCAATCTTCTCTCATGCATGTGAGAGCTGGACAATGAATAAGGATGACTGAAGAAGAGTTGATGCTTTTGAGTTGTGGTGTTGGAGAAGAATACTAAGAGTACCATGGTCTGCTAAAAGATTTATTAATCTGTCCTGGAAGAAGTGCAGCCAGAACGCTCCTTGGAAGGGAGAATGGCCAGACTTTGTCTCACCTACTTTGGTCATGTCAGAAGGGACCATTCCCTGGAGAAGGAT
>NW_006921923.1:195280-204675 GCF_000298275.1 Orycteropus afer afer
TCCTGGTTAGCAGTCAAATGCCTTAGGCACTATACTACCAGAGCTCCTATTAACCTTTATCTGGCAGATAAAGATTATTTCGTTTCAAGTTATTGTTTGTGTCTTTTCATCTCAGCCTAAAAGACTCACTTTAACATTTTCTATAGGGCTATCTACTAACAACAGACTCACAACTTTTATTTATCTGAGAATGTCTTAATTTCTCCTTCTTTAAGAAGTATATAAATATAGATGTTTAATTCTTTTTTATTGTTGTGAAACTGTAGATGATATTTGCCAATTCAATATTCTTCATGTGTAAAATTCAGTGACAGCAGTTACATTAATCATGTTGTGCCACCATCACCAGTACCTATTGCCCAATTTTCCACCACCATAAACAGAAACGCAATGCTTCCTAAACAATTCCCCTTTTTCCTCTTTCCTGCCCCTGTCAACCACTATTAAACTCCACTCTTGATACATTTGCCTATTCTAAATATTTCATATGAAATGAGTAGTCAACAGTTGTCCTTTTGTGATTGACTTGCTTCACTTAGCATATCTTCAAGGTTCATTCATGTTGTAGCATGTATCAAGACTTCATTTCTTTTTATGGCTGAGTAATATTCCATTGTATGTATATACCACATTTTTCTTATCCATTTGTCAGTAGACGGATATTTCAGCTGTTTCTATCTTATGGCTATTGTGAATATTGCTTCTATGAACATTGGTGTACATGTGTCTATTTGTATCACTGCTTTCAAGTCACTAAGGTACATAAATACGTAATTCTGAGTTGAAATTTTTTCTTTTTTAGTACTTTAAATATGTTATCACACCATATTCTGATCTCTTCTGATGAAAATTAATCATTAATCTTATTATAAATCCTTCTTACATGACAACTTACTTCTCTTGCTGCTTTCAAGATTCTCTGTTTTCAAGTATTAACAACTTGATTACAATGTGCTTTAATGTGAATCTCTTTTAGTTTATACTACTTGGTGTCCCCTGAGTTTCTTAGATGTGTAGATTGATGTCTTTCATCAGATTTGGGAAGCTGTTGGTCATTATTTCTTCAAATATTCTTTCTATTCCATTTTCTCTCTACTCTCCATCTGCGACTCCCATTATATGAATGTTTGTTTGCTTGATGGTATCCTATAGGCACCTTTGCCTCTGTTCATTTTTCTTTTTTCTTTTTTTCTTTCTGCCTTTTCAGACTGGATGATTTCAGCTGATCTACCTTCAAGTTCACTGAATCTTTCTCTGCCTGCTCAAATATGTTGTGAAACATTCTGGTAGTTATTTCATTTCAGCTATTGTACTTTTTAACTCCAGAATTTTTATTTGGCTCCTTTGTAAATGTCTATCTCTTATTGATATATTCTATCTGTTAAGATGGGAGCTCTGGTAGTGTAGTGCCTACAGCACTTGACTGCTGGCCAGAAGGCTGGTGGTTCAAACCCACCAGCCACTCCTCAGAAGGAAGATGGGGCAATCTACTTCCGTAGTGATACTGCCTCAGAAACCCAAGGAGGGCTCGCTATGAGTCGGGTCCGACTCGACGACACATAACAACAACAACAACATTTGTTAAGACATTATTCTCCTAGTTTCCTTTAGTTACTTTTTCCATGATCTCTTTTATCTCTTTAAGCATATTTAAGATAACTGATTCAACGTCTGTCTGTTAAATCAAATGTCTCGGCTTCCTCAGAGAGTTTCCCACTCACCAACTTCTCCTCCTAGGCTTTCTGCATGTATACTGTTTGCCTCAACTGATATTTTATGTCCCAAGCAGTAGCAAATTATTCATTTTCCCGTCATTGTTTTCAAGGAGCACCCTCTGAACAACCCCTCCTCCACTCTGAGAGGGCTTGACTTGGGTGGAACACAGGAAAGCCCTTTGCATTAGTCCTTCAGAGAGCTCCCACCCACCCACTGCCATCGAGTTGATTCTGACTCACAGCGACCCCCAATGGGTTTCCAAGGTGGTAAATCTTTATGGAAGTAGATTGCCCCATCTTCCTTCTGTGGAGTGGCTGGTGGGTTTGAACCACCAACCTTCTGGTTTAAACTCAAATACTTTAGACACTGCACCACCAGAGCTTTCAGAGACCTCCCAGATAGGTCAAAACAGACCACCACGAAACTTTGAGAACAAAGTCCTCTCTGCTCATGCAGACTGCCACCTGCAAGCCAGTCACTAAACCCAGGAAGATGGAACCAGGGAACATTAAAATACCAAAAATTTCTTCTATCATGTTTCTTTGGCCCTTTTTCTTGCTTGAGCTTTCACTGGGTTGCTGTAAACCTCTGACTGTTTTCCAGAAGTCTGATAAAGTTGATTCTGGCAGTTTTCGCCAAAATTGTTTCTATGCAGGCATGTTGTTGTTGTTGTTATGTGCCGTCAAGTCAAACCCGACTCATAGCGACCCCTCAGGCATAGTTCTTAGAAATATTTTCTCTGCTGCTTTTGCTGATATCACTCTCACTACCAAGAGGGTTTTTGAAACAAATTGACAAGCTCTTTGTAAAATTTATTTGGAAGTACAAAGGTCACAGAATAGACAAAGCAAGGCTGGAAACATTTTGGAGGACTTGCATTACTTGATTTCAAAGCTCACTATAAGCCTGTAATAATCCAGACAGTGATCTACTGATGAAAGCAAAAATGCAGAGATCTATATAAAAATTGAGAGTCCAGAAATATTCTTTTAAAACATATGGCCAATTGCTTTTTGTCGAAGATACAAAGGAAGTTCAATGGAGAAATGATAGACTTTTAAACTAATAGTGTAGGAACAATTAACTGGACATCCATACACACAAACTTGAACTTCAAGCTATACTTCAAATTTTATACAAAAAAAGCACTCATAATGTATCATAGCCCAAAATGTAAAATATAAAACAATATTACTTAAGGAACAAAAAACAATAGAAGTCTGCATGACCTCTGGTTTTCCAATGAGTTTTAAAATATAACACTAAAAGTGTGATCTATAAATGAAACAAATGATAAATTAGACTTCTTCAAAATTTAAATTTTCTCTATTAATTTTTATCAACATTCTCACTGTTAAGAGAATGGAAAAGAAACCCATACACTGGTAGAAAAGAGTTGCAAATCACATATCTCACAAAGAGCTTGCATCCAGAATACATAAAGCATTCTCAAAACTCAACAATACAATGAAATACATATACCATAATTTGAAGAGACAGTTCACCAAAGATGACATATGAAGGAGAAAAAGAATACATAAAAGGATAGTCAATATCATTAATCATAATGGTAATACAAATTAAAACTACAATAATTTAACAATATACATCAATTAAATGCGTTGGAAAAAACTGAATACCTATGCTGGCAAGGATGTAGGGGAACTGGAACTCTCATGCCAGTGCTGGTGGGAATACAAAGTAATACAACCATAATACATAATACAAACATAAGGGAAGATGGTTTGGCAATTGGGTTTAGCAATTGGCACATGGTTTGGCAATTGGAGAAATGGGGAATTGGGAGTAACTGCTAATAGGTACAGGGTTTCTTCTCTACTGAGGAAATGTTTTGGAATTAGTGATGATGCTTGAACAATACAGTGCAGATTTTGAAAACCAATGAAGTGTACATTTTGAAATGATAAAAAAAACTTGAAAAAGAATTAATGGGACATATTTTTAAAGTCCACTTGGAATGGAATAATTAAAAGTCATAAAGAAGCCCCAGTGGCACAGTGGTTACGTGATTGGATGCTAACCAAAAAGTTGATGATTGGAACCCATCAGCTTCTCCATGGGAGAAAGATGTGGTAGTCTGCTTCTGCAAAGATTATCAAACCAAAACCAACCCCCCTGCCACTGAGTGGATCCTGACTCATCACTGCCCTATAGGACAGAGTAGAACTGCATAGGTTTCCAAGGCAGTAAATCTTCGTGGGAGCTGTTGTTGTTGTTGTTATGTGCCATCCAGTCAGACTCAACTCACAGCGACCCCTCCTTGGGTTTCCAAGGTGGTATCACTATGGAAGTAGATCGCCCAACCTTCCTTCCGAGGTGTGGCTGGTAGACTTCTGGTTAGCAGTCAAGTGCCTTAGGCACTACTGCCACATTTTTCTCCTGTGAAACAGCTAATGAGTTTGAATTTGCTTTAGCCCCTGTTCCACCAGGGCTACTCCCATAGACATTACAGCTTTGGAAGCTCTATGGAGCTGTCCCATATATGGCTGCGATAAGTCAAAGTCAACTTGATGGCAAAAGGTTTAGTTTCGGTTTGGGGAGCTGAAAATTGAAACTCATGTCATTTACTTTTGCAAAATTACTCCTAGTGGTAGGAGTAGGAGTGGTTGGAAAAGCAGTAGTAGGTGACAGTAATAAGTTAAGTACCATTTGTTAAGTGATCACTTGTTGTTAGCTGCCATCCAATCAGCCCCTGATTCATGGCAAACCCATGCACAATGGAACAAAATGCTGCCCGGTTCTGCACCATCTCCATGATCAGTTGGAGATTGCACCACTGTGACTGCTCATAAGTAAAAAGGTTCTCATTGCCTGATTTTCAGAAGTAGATAGCCAGGCCTTTCTTCCTCCTCTGTCTCAGTCTGGAAGCTCCACTGAAATCTGTTCAGCATCGTAGCAACATGGAAGCCTCCATTGATAGCTGAGTGGTGGCACACATGAGGTCCATCGGCCAGGTATCAAACCCGTGTCTCCAGCTTGGAAGGCAAACATTCTGCCACAGAAACACCAATGCCTCTTGATACTTACAGGGATATTCAAATAAACTATTTCATATATGGTAAGTTAAAGGAGCTCTGGTGGCACAGTGCCTAAGGCATTTGAGTGCTAACAGAAGGTTGGCAGTTCAAACCCACCAGACACTCTGCAGAAGGAAGATGGGGCAATCTACTTCTGTCAGGATTTAGCACCTCAGAAATTAAATAAGGGTCACTATGAATCGGAATCTACTCGTGGCAGGGAGTTTAGTTTGGTTTGTTTTATTTGGTAAGTTGTGGTAGTTTGTGTTTTTTGAGAAAGTGTTCTATTTTATGTAAGTTTTCACATTTGTGTGTGCAGAGTTGTTCATAGCATTTTCTTATTACCCTTTTGGTGTCTGCAAGGTCTGCAGTTATATTCTGTATTTCACTCCTGTATTGTGTCTTCTCTCTTTTCTTTTCCTTTGCTAGTCTTGCTAGAGGTCTGTCAATTTTATTGATCTTTATAAAGAATCAGTTCTTTCTTTCATTGATTTTCTCTATTGTTTTCCACTTTTCAATTCCATTGATTTCTGATCTTATCTTCATCATTTCCTTCCTTCTGCTTGCTTTTTTTTCCTTTAAAAATGTTTGTTTTCATTTTTTATGGTTGTAAATATATATATGTAATACAACATCTGCCAATTCAAAAATTTTCAGGTGTACAATTTAGTGATATCAATCACATTGATCATGTTGTGCACCATCTACCCCCATAATCATTGTCAAATTTCCCATCATCATAAACAGAAACTCTTTGCTTCCTAAACAATGACTTTTCTTTTCCCCGTCCCTGCTGTCCCACCAAACCAAACCATAGAGTGGGTTCCGACTCATAGCGACCTCTCTTTGGATTTCCAAGGCAGTATATCTACAGAAGTAGATTGCCCAGTCTTCCTCCCAAGGAGTGGCTGGTGAGTTTGAACCACCAGCCTTCTGATTAACTACTAAAAACTTTGACCTCTATACATTTGTCTATTCTTGTTATTTCTTATAAGTGAGATCATACAATATTCATCCTTTTGTGATGGCCTTATTTCACTCAACATAATGTTTATAATGTTTTCAAGGTTCATCCCTGTTGTAGCATCTATCAGGACTTCTGCTTTGGGTTTCATTTCCTCCTCTTTTTCTAGTTTCTTGAGGTGAAAGCTTAGATTATATTTGAGATTTTTCCTCTTTCCTGACATGTGCATTTATTGTATAAATTTTCCTCTCAACACCAGCTTTGATATGTTGTGTTTTAATTTTCATTTTGTTCAATGTATTTTTTATATTTCTACTGAGACTTTCTCTTTACTTCATGGATTATTTTGAAGTGTATTGTTTAGTTCACAAATATTTGGAAATTTTCCTGTTATCCTTTTGTTATTGGTTTCTAGTATGATTTTGTTGGGTTGGATAAAAAGCTTTGTATAATTTCAGTCTTAAATTTGTTGAAGTTTGCTTTGTGGCCCAGGATATGGTGTATGTTGATTTTTGTTCTGTGGGCTTGAAAAGAATGCATTCTGCTGCTGCGTGGAGTGCTGTGTACATGTCAATTAGATCCTGTTTTAATGTAGTTAAATTCTTCTATGTCCTTCCTGATTTTCCGTCTAGTTTTTCTATCAGTTGTTGAGAACTTGGTGTCAAAGTATCCAACTCTAATTGTGGGTTCATCTATTCTTCTATCTCTTTTTGCTTCAACTATCTCACATCTCTGCTATTTGGTAATACGCATTTAAGATTGTAAGGTCTTCTTGGTGGATTGACCCTTTTATCATTATATAATGTTCCTCTCTGTGTCTGGCAATTTTCTTTGTTCTAAGGTCTACTTTATCTTATTTTAATATAGCCTCTCCTACTTTTCTTTAATGTTTTCATGATATATATATATTTCTATCCTTTTACTTTTCACCTGCCTGTACCATTATAAGGCACTCCAGTGGTGCAGTGGTTAACGTATTTGGCTGCTAACCAAAAGGTCGGTGGTTCAAACTCACCAGCCACTCCATGGAAGAAAGGTGAGGCACTATGCTTCAGTAAAGATTTATTTGGAAACCCAGTGGGGGCCGCTATGAATCAGTATCAACCCACTGGCAGTGAGTTTTATACCACTATTTGTGAAGCGGGTTTCTTGCAAATAGTGTACAGTTGGGTCATGTTTTTAATATAGTCAGCCATCTCTGTATTTTTGGTATATTTAGGCCACTTCTGTGCAGCTGGGATGAAACCCCAGGTTCCTTACTTGGCCTTCTGCAGTGCAGTGAATTACTTAATATGGCCCTTCTATCTTTGTAAATGAGTCGGGTCCGACTTGACGGCAAATAACAACAACAACAACAATCTTTGTAAAAGGAGCTCTGGTGGCCCAGTGCTTAAGGCATTTGACTGATAACCAGAAGGTTAGCAGTTTAAACTCACCAGCCACTCAGGAGAAGGAAGATGGGGCAATCTACTTCTATAAAGATTTACCACCTTGGAAACCAAATGAGGGTTGCTATAAGTTGGAATCGACTTGATGGCAGTGGGTTTGGTTTTTGTTTTTTTGGAAGTCTTTGTAACTGCCACCAAATGACTGGACTATGCAAATGTGAGGTGCTTTTGGCCCACCAAGGGAACTGGATAGCTTTCTAATAATGGAAATAAGGTGCATGGCATGCTTGTGGGGGTGGGACCATGCAAATAAGGTGTATGGAACCCTAACATGGGGATTTGTCAGTTTTGCCATCCCACTAGGCTTAAAATGAGCCATCCCAGAGGCAGAAAGGGGAGACTTACTTAACACCGAGAAGAAGCAACAAGAGTAGCGTGCATCCTTTGGACCCAGGGGCCTTGCACTGGGAACCCTTTAGGTCTAGGAGACAGAGAGCTGTAACACTGGAGGGGGAGAGAAATGGTAAGAAGCAGTGAAAAGAGATGAGAAAGGGCAGCAGCAGAGACAGCAGAACCAAGAGACAGCTTGCTGATGAAGTGGGGTTCCACTGGGCACTTAATGGAGTGAGGTTTGTCCACTCAAGGAGCTAGAGCTGAATCCCTTCAGGCAGAGGCTTACTGGGAGAGTGGTGTGCCTCAGGGCGCTTATTGGCAAAGCTAAAAGAGCTTTGTAACACTGGTCTGAGCAGGGCAGAAGCCAAGGGGCTGTGGGGCTGAGAGGACAAGGGCCATAGAGAGGCTTGGATGTAGGCACTATTATAGCTCTGCTTGAAGAGCTGTATCCTGAATTGTTATCTAACCCAGGACAGTCAAGTGTGCCACGGGAGGACGGTTGGTGTCAGAATTGGTAAAACATTAAGAGGGTGGAGGCATGTCTGATCTCTGCCTCATGGGAATCAGCCTCGGGCTGTTGCTCTTCATCCTTTTCCCCACTGGTGAAGTTAAAGGAGGCAGATGCTTCCATCATGCCACTTTTACACTTCTCTGATACTACTCCAAAGGAGCTCTGGTGGTGTAGTGCCTAAGGCATTTGATTGCTAACCAGAAGGTTGGCAATTCGAACCCAGCAGCCACTCTGTGGGGGAAAGACTGGGCAATCTACTTCCATAAAGATTTACCACCTCGAAAACACAAAGGGGGTCGCTATGAGTTGGAATCAACTCCATGGCAGTGAGTTTGGTTTTTGGTTTTTGATACTACTCTGAGGAACTCTGGTGGCACAGTGCCTAAGGCATTTGACTGCTAACCAGAAGGTTGGTGGTTCAAACCCACTGGGCCACTCTATGGAAGGAAGACTGGGCAATCTACTCCAGTGATGGTGTTGAAGTGTCTTGTTACTGTCTTACACTAGTGAAAGGATAGATTCCATACAGACCTTTTCTGCTGGGAGTGGCTATGAGGGTCACTATGTTTTCTGTGGTGTTTGATTGCAGTGGAACAGTTATTATCTAAAAATTTCTGTCATGCTAGCTACTACTCTCTTGGTGCCCTGATTAGAAAGAGGAGGCTTTTTTTTATCTGCACTCATTGGCATTTTCAGTTTGCCAGCTTCTTCAGCTCTGTGTCTGTTCCATGGGACAAAAAGAAAACCCAGAGAATGCAGTATTGTATCATTCTTTGAGTCCTAAAGTCCTTAACCAGTATGCTTTTTTCTCTCCACCTTTCATAATCTTCTTTGTTTGCTTTGTATACAATACCCAGGACTTTTAGTTGTACCTTGGCAAAAGGACATGGAATGTGCATTTACTCCCTCTTCCGAAAAGTGCATCACCAGCTGGAGATGCTCAGTAAGCAGCTGAATATGAGACTCAGACATTCAAGGCAGGGGTGTAGGCAGGAGAGAGAAATCGGGGGGTCATCAGAATGTAGATGGCATATAAAGCCATAATCCTGGATGAGATCACTCAGGGAGTAACTGCAAATAGAAGAGTATCAAGGACTGATCGCTGGGGCACTTCAATGTTTAAAAGGTGGGAATATGAGGAGGATCCAGCAAGAAAGACTGAGAAAAATCAATCAGAAAAGTAGTAGGAAACCTAGGAGAGTGTAAT
Organism: Orycteropus afer afer; assembly: GCF_000298275.1. Taxonomy (NCBI): domain Eukaryota; kingdom Metazoa; phylum Chordata; class Mammalia; order Tubulidentata; family Orycteropodidae; genus Orycteropus; species Orycteropus afer. The sequence continues at coordinate 204,498 of NW_006921923.1, forward strand.
TTCCAAGAAGTCAGGTGAAGATAGTATTTCACGAGTGATCAATTGTGCCAGCTCCTACTGAAAGATGAAGTAACAAGAATAAGGAGAATAAACCATGGGAAGTAGAAACATGGGCATTATTTGGTGGCTATTACATGACTGCCTTAGTGAATCTATTTATTATTTTCATCCTAAGGAT
>NW_006921923.1:204775-206177 GCF_000298275.1 Orycteropus afer afer
ACTATAACTATCCACCCAACCATTGAATCCTATTTATTTATGGGATCCCTTATAATCACCTGTCTTTTCTTAAGCACTTCCAGTGGCAGTTAGCTCACAACTTTGAAAAGTATTCCTTGTGGTGAATATGTGAGCATTTTTATTCTTGCTTGTTATTCATATTTCTCCTTTTGTGGTCACACAATATTAAAACAAAATGCTGCCAGGTATTTAGAAGGTACTTCTGATGTTTTCAAAAAACTGGTTCTTTAACTTCCACCAGAGCTGAGAATTCTCAAGGGGGACAGCTGCAAGGATGGTAACAGTCTCACAGGCAGCTGCCACCCAGATTCAAGTGGATCCTACTTTGGTCTCATCTCTTCACCCCACCTCTAATTAACACAGTAAAAGAAGCCCCTCTCAAGTGCACATGGCCACCAAGCAGGGTTCCTAGCTCCCACCTCCAAATATAGTGCCTCTCTTCCAGGCCACAGTTTTAACACTGGCTATCACTTACCCTCCCTGTTACCAAGCAGTTTGATGTCCCTGCTCTGAACTGATCGGAGACCTGATGTTTACAACTTTGTGATTGATTTACCTGGTCCGCAAGCCTTTTCCCCCAAGTACACAGGAACAACCAGTCACATCCCAGGTAGCCCTACCAGTGGCCTCTAAATCCTTTGTCACTCCAAATCCCATTCCATATTCTAATACCACAATAACAAGGAGTCATGACATGAGGTCAGAAAAAAGTGCCTATTCCACTCTAAAATAAAATTGCTGCAAGTTTATTCAAGCAGGCATGAGAATGACTTCATTCCAGGTATTAAACCTACCTGCCATACATGGAAGAGTCCCTGCTGTTGCTATTAGGTACCATTGAGGTGGCTCTGACTCATAGCAACCCTATGTACAACAGAACAAAATACTGCTTGGTTCTGCATCATCCTCACAATCCTTGCTATGCTTGAGCTCATCATTGCAGCCACTGTGTAATCCATCTCCTTGAGGGTCTTTGCTATTTTTGCTGGCCCTCTTCTTTACTAAGCATGATATCCTTTTCCAGGGACTGATCCCTTCTGACAACATGACTAAAGTAGGTGAGATGAAGTCTAGCCGTTTTTGCTTCTAAGGAGCATTCTGGCAGCACCTCTTCCAAGACAGATTCGTTCATTCTTCTGGCAGTCCATTTTCAGTATTCTCTGCCAACATCACAATTCAAACGCACCAACTCTTCTTTGGTCTTCCTTATTCATTGTCCAGCTTTCACATGCATATGAGATAACTGAAGAGTCCCTAGGTGGTGCAAATGGTACACAGTATTCACTCAGTAAGCACTCTGCTACTAATACAAACATTGGTGGTTTGAAACTACTCAGATGTGCCTTGGAAGAAAAGTCTGGCAATCTAGTTCTGAAAGGTC
>NW_006921923.1:206492-208144 GCF_000298275.1 Orycteropus afer afer
CCCAACCTTCCTTCCGAGGAGTGGCTGGTGGGTTTGAACCGCCAGCCTTCTGGTTAGCAGTCAAGTGCCTTAGGCACTACGCTACCAGAGCTAAAGTTACCCCTCTACCAGGCAACCTTAAGTAGGAACCAACTTACTTTAACCTCATTGAACAACAGGCCACAGTTCTTTGATCATCTTTGCTTTAGCATGATTAGAATACAATAAGCTATTTTTGTTGTTTGCTTAGCTGGTTCCAGAATAGGGGAACAGCCAATGCAATATGAAGTGGTTCCAGAACAGCAACAACAAGAAGAAAACCCAAACTTACTGCCATTGAGTCAGATCCGACTCATAGCAACTCCTCCTTAGGTTTCTGAGGTGGTATCACTACGGAAGTAGATTGCCCAACCTTCCTTCTGAGGAGCAGCTTTCTGGTTAGCAATCAAATGCCTTAGGCACTACATCATCAGAACTTCCATGCAGACATAAATAATGCCCATATCCAAAACCCACTGCCATTGAGTCAGTTCTAACTCATAGCAACCTCCAGTTGGTTTCCAAGGCTGTACATCTTTAAGAATTGCCTTGTCTTCCTCCTGTGGAACAGTTGATGGGTTTGAACCATCAACCTTGGGCTTAGCAACCAAATGCCTTTCCCACTATGCCACCAGAGCTTCTTATTGCCCATATGGAAGCAACCTTTTGCTCTTAACTACCACTCTCCTCCCATTATTAGCTACTAAACAAACGCTTTTCAACAATACACTGTCAATCAGATTTGTGCTCTTTTCTGTCTTCCTAGGCTGGGAAATTCTTTTCAGTAGTTATTATTACTTTTCCAACCCCATCTCTCCAACTATTAGACTCATGCACTTGGCCAGTCAGCATTTATGTTGTAACTTTCACTTGAGCCCTTTTCCTAGAATGAACAGTCACGCATTCTCCCCCATTGTCCTCCTTCCTGGTGCCTTGTTCTTCACCAGTACCTTCAGTGCAGCTTCAAGTTCTTCGTTCAATACCATTGGTTCTTGATCATATGTCACCTCCTGAAATCGATGAAGATCAACCAGGTCTTTTTGGTACAATGACTCTGTGTATTCCTTCCATCTTCTTTTGATGCTTCCTGCATCATTCAGTATTTTGCCCTTAGAAGCTTTCAACATTGCAACTCGAGGCTTAATTTTTTTCCTTAATCCTTTCAGCTTGAGAAATGCCGAGTGTGTTGTTCCCTTTCAGTTTTCTAACTCCAGGAACATTTCATTATAGTAATTGGCTTGGTCTGCTCGAGCTGCTCTTTGAAATATTCTGTTCAGCTCTTTTATCTTGTCATTTCTTCCATTTCCTTTAGCTACTCTCCACTCAAGGGCAATTTTCAGAGTCTCTTCTAACATCCATTTTGATCTTTTCTTCCTTTCCTGTCTTTTTAATGACTTTTTGCTTTCTTCATGGATGATGTTCTTAATATCATTGCACAATTCCTCTGGTTTTCAGTCATTGCTGTTTAATGCATCAAATCTATTCTTTAGATGGTCTCTAAATTCAGGAGGGATATATTCAAGGTCAACCAGCCACTCTTCGGAAGGAAGGTTGGGCAATCCTACTTCCGTAGTGATACTGCCTCGGAAACCCAAGGAGGGGTCGCTATGAGTTGGGGCCGACTCGACGGCACA
>NW_006921923.1:208254-218747 GCF_000298275.1 Orycteropus afer afer
TGTGTTGTTGAAAAAAGGTATTTGCAATGATTAAGTCATTAGTCTTGGAACATTCTATCATACAGTCTCCAGCATTATTTCTATCACCAAGGCCAAATTTTCCAGCTACCAGTGATTCTTCTTTGTTTCCATCTTTTGCATTTCAGTCACCAGTGATCATCAGCACATCTTGATTGTTGGTTCGGTCTATTTCAGACTGCAGAAGTTGGTAAAAATCTTCTAGTTCCTCATGTTTGGCTTTGGTGGTTGATGCGTAAATTCGAATAATAGTAGTATTAACTGGCCTTTCTTGTAGGCGTATCCTATCACTGACAGCATTGTACTTCAAGATAGATCTTGAAACATTCTTTGTGACAATGAATGACACACCATTCTTCTTTATCACTCCCGGCATAGTAGATCTGATTCAAAATGGCCAAAACCAGTCCATTTCAGCTCACTAATGCCTAGTATATCAATCTTTTTATGTTCCATTTTATTTTTGACAACTTCCAATTTTCCTAGATTCATACTTCGTACATTCCATGTTCCGATTATTAATGGATGTTTGAGGCTGTCTCTTCTCATTCCGAGTCATGCCACGTCAGCAAATGGAGGTCCTGAAAGCTCTACTTTATCCATGTCATTAAGGTTGGTTCTATTCTGATGAGGCAGTCTTTCCCAGTGGTATTTTGAGTGCCTTCCGGCCTGAGGGGCTCATCTTCTGGCACTGTATCAGACAGTGTTTCCGGGCTATTCATAAAGTTGTCCAGTAATACATCAGACAGTGTTTCACTGCTATTCATAAGGTTTTCCCTGGCCAAATCTTTGGGAATTGGATGGCCTCCTCCTTCTTCCAAGTCTGTTTCAGTCTGGGAGCTCTGCTGAAGCCTGTCCACCATGGGCAACTGTGCTGGTGTTGGAAACACCAGTGGCTCTGCTTCCAGCCTCATAGCAACACACAAGCCACCACAGTAGGACAAACTGACAGACAAGTTCGTCTCCCTTAGCTGTTCCAAAACCACTCTGCCCAGTTCCGGGCCTTCCTCCTTCCTGGGTGGGGGCTCTCTCTACCCACCTTACCTGTATCTGGCCGTCTACCCTGGCTTCCCACTTTCTCTTGCCTGTGTGAGGACTCTCTCCCCCCGTCTTCAGTTGGAATTCATAGATCTGAACCAAGTTGGCTGCCTTTTTTGGGTAAATTTAGGATGTCTTTTAGTAGTCAGTTTCTATATCATGAGTTTTTTATTCCACTTCAGGTTGTAATGAATTGATGTTTTCTCAACTGTTTTGGAAAATATTCCTGTCTATAGTTGCTCCATGAAGACCTCTGGTGGTGTAGTGGTTAAAGCATTTAGCTGCTAGCCAAGAGTATTTGAAGCTACCAGCTTCTCTGTGAAAGAAAGATGAGTCTGTCTGCTTCCATAAAGATTTACAGCCCTGGAAACCCAACAGGGGTTGCTATGAGTTGGAATCCATTCAGTGACAGTGAGTTTGGCTTGGAGTTTTTTGTGATTGTGGTTGGTTATAAATCCTAAATATTTGTGGTTATTAGTCATAACTTATGGCGATTATCCATTATGACTACTAACTAATTTGGTTACTTACTATGAATGCCAATTAGTTGTGGTACTGGTTACTGCTGTTAACTAGCCATAATTGATCATTGTGGCTACTAACTAGTCATGTTTATTAGATATTGTTATGGGTTGAATTATGTCCTCCAATAAGATATGTTGAAGTCCTAATCATTGATATCTGTGAATGTAAGCGTATTTGGAAACAGGGCATTTGCAGATGTAATCCACTTAAAATGAGGTCATTAGGGTAAGCCCTAATCTCTTTACAAGTGACATCCTTATAATGAGAGAAGAGACATTAGTAGTCAGAAAGTGTAGACCGCCATATGAAGACAGAGACAGAGATTGGTGTTATATTCCCACAAGCCAAGGAATGCCTGGAGCCACCAGAAGCAAAGGGCAAGGCATGGAACATATTTTTCCTCAGAAGGAATCAACACTGTTGACACCCTGATTTTAGACTTCTCACCTCTAGAACTGTGATAAAATGAATTTCTGTTGTTTTAAGCTACTCAGATTGTGATATATTTTATGACGACAGTCCTGGGAAACTATACATGGTTAGTTGTAATATGGATAGTTATGGATGTGGTAAGGCTCTCTGATGATGTAGTGGTTAAGACATTCAGCTGATAACCAAACGGTCAGTGGTTCGAACCCACTAGCTATCCTATGAAAGAAAGATGAGGCAGCCTGCTTCCCTAAAGAAACGTAAAGACTTGGAAGTCCTCTTGGGCAGTTCTACTATCCTATAGAGTTGCTGTGAGTCTGGATCAACCTGATGTCATTATGATTGTGGTTGATTATGCTTCCTACCTAGCAGTAGTTACCAATGTAACTACTAACTAGTTGTGGCTAGTAGTTGTAACTGCTACCTAGTTGTGGTTACTAGTCTTGGGTACTAACTACTTATTGCTAGGTGTATTTGTGGCTAGTTATCATTGTGATTAATTATAGTTGGATAGTTGGTTGTAAACCAAACAAAAAAGCCCCACTGCCATTGAGTTGATTCTGACTCATAGCACCCACACACTCATGCCTCACACACTGTTCCACCAGAGCTCCTTATATTTGGTTATAAACTCAAAAACAAATTCACTGCTGTCAAGTCAATTCTGACTCATAGTGGGTTTCCAGGGCAGTAAAACTTTATGGAAGTAGATTGCCCCATTTTCCTCCTGCAGAACGACTGGTGGGTTTGAACCACCAACCTTCTGGTTAGCAGTCAAATAGACATAGTTAATTGTAGTAGTCAGGAGCTCTGGTAGCGTAGTGCCTAAGGCACCTGACTGCTAATCAGAAGGCTGGCGGTTCAAAACCACCAGCGACTCCTCGGAAGAGAAGGTTGGGCAATCTACTTCTGTAGTGATACCGCCTCAGAAACCCAAGGAGGGGTCGCTGTGAGTTCGGGGCCTACTCGATGGCACATAACAACAACAACAATTGTAGTAGTTGTACCTATAGCTATTATAGAGTGTTAGAATTTTAGACTTATAGTTAACAACTCTAGAATGTAATCTACTCATAGACTTATCTTCAGGTATTTCAAAACTTTTATGATCTATACTCCCAGACAGCATGCTTTCACTGTTACTTTGATTCCTTGTTACTTACAAATTACCTAAGATGTACTATCTCCTAGCTCAAAATCATATATGTAAATTCTTGAGGTGTTCCTTGACCGCATACACTCCGTATGTTATGTTCAAACTCCAGGAGGCACCTGATGAGAGAAATGTCAATCACCTGTGCAATCTTTATTCTTAGCAAAACCTCTTGCCCAGAATCCTCAACTCTTGTCCTATCCTAAGGTTACATGAGCTGGAAAACCTACAAGAAAAGCTGATGATTCCATTTCTAACCCTTCTGAACCAACCGTGCCTGAGCCTCTAGCCTAGTGTTTTCACTATTAGGGGCCTTCCCATATACCTCAAATTCAGAGGAACTAAACCCAATCTGGAGTTCTAGGGAGGCATGCAGGGAAGTAAAGTGTATCTTATGCATTCTTTTCAAGGTCCTACTCATTCACTAAATCCAACTTAAGGTTGTCAGTCCTCTGTAGGATGACCACATTCTTAATATAATGTTTGCCCTGAGTAATTTTATTTATTTAACTGAAGGATTTTACAAGGTGCCACATCGTTAGTCTGATTTTTCCCTTGAGACAATTAGTAAGTTGAAACTATTTAATTGACACTTTTCCCTCAAAAGCTCTCTCTCTCTCTTTCATTCAGGTTCAGGTTTTTGGTATGGCAGCTTTCCACTTCCAGTACCAATTTCTGAATTAATCAGGATAGATTAGACTAAGTTATGGTAACAGTCCCACAATCTCAGTGAATAAACATAACAAAAGCATATTTTTGACTCATAAATTACATTGTGCATTTAGACAACACTCCTGGATATTTGCCTTCTATATGGTGATTGTGCAATCCGGCTGCTTCAAACTTGAAGCTCCATCATCTCAACATAAGGCCTCCTCAGTTGGACAGCTAGGGAAGAGTGGCAATTAAATGATTCAACATGGAAAGGAAATACATTACCTCAGTTTACAACCCCTTGGCTAGAACTAGTTAGATAGTCCTGATTAATTATAAGAGATCTGGGAATTACAGCTTTTCAATACCCATAAAATGGAAGAAAGCGATATATTGTTGAACTCTACTAATGTGGATCTCAGATACTGTTGGAGGTGGTATAGCTATGGGTAAAGAGCACATCTGGAGTCACAAACCCTAGGCACAAGCCGTAGTTCTGCCATTTGCTACCTGACAAGTGACCTAAAACATGAACCTTGGTTTAAAGTATGGGTAAATTGTTACCCAGAAATTACTTCCTACCTAATTGGATAGTTATTGATTTTTAACGGTATTGTGCCTGTATAATGTTCACCATAGTTCCTAGCACACGGGAAGCATTCAATTAAAGATTTGATATTATCGTAGTGAATAAATACATTGTGATCCATGGGCTGCGATCACAACCAGGGAGAGCTGCCACAATCTCTGGGACATCATGGCAGTACCACTTATAATGTACACATTATAACAGTTCTCATTTACCAGTGTTTAACAGACTGGAAAATATTGACACTGTTATAGTCTCCACAATAAATTAGAGTGAAGTCCATGATAATAGTGGTGTGTTGACAAGAAGAAAATTACTGTGACAGAGGTTATAGCATATTGCTAAAATATCATAAATTTTGTGGAACAATGGGCATTTACTATAATCAGGACCTAATACAAAATTACATGCTGAAATTTGAAAAGGAAATGCATAGCAAGAGCAAGTAAATGACCCTGACAGAACCTCTCCAAAGAGCTGTTGTAACATCCTCTCATTTGGTTTCTGCAAATGCTAGTACAACATTCCTGATAAGTAATTTTACACACCCTTTAGCTGTTATCAATGAAGAATTTTGAATGAAATTTCATACTTTCTATTATTGATTAATGTTTTGCCCTTTTATATTTACAACATTAAATATTTAGAGTTATGCAATGTGTTATTTTCCCCACTTTTAGGTAACAAGCTTATTGTAAGTTTTACATTTAAAATAAATAATAATAATAGACAATATGTTTTCTAACTCATGTATACATATTAAATACAGGATTTTCTGATTTATATAAGTTTTTAATCTGTGCTTAAATTTTCTTTCAGATTTATACAATTAACATATCTTCATTCAGATTTATACAATTAACATATCTTCATTACAAGCAATGGAATTAAATAATGTAAAGGTAATACAATAACAGAATTATAATTTCACAGCACACATACCTTTTCCTTCGTTACTTCCAAACTCTGTTGCTATTGTTGTTGTGTGCCGTGAAATCAGATTTGACTCATAACAACCGCTCTTTGGGTTTCTGAGGCGGTGTCACTACGGAATTAGATTGCCCAATCTTTCTTCTGAGGATTGGCTGGTGGAATTGAACCACCAGCCTTCTGGTTAGCAGTCAAATGCCTTAGGCACTAAGCTACCAGAGCGCCCTTTCTATAATAGCTGAAGAAAACACCCCATTATGAATGTACCACAATTTATTCAAGCAGCCACTTATGGTTTCCAGTTTTCACCATCATAGAAAATGCTTCAATAAGTATTCTTATGCTAACAGAGTACACCAGTAAAACATATGCACCTCTCCTTGAGAGAGTGGGAGAGAGAGGGGGAGAGAGAGGTAGAGAGAGAAAAGACTTTCTATTGGTATGTTGTTGTTAACGTGCCGTCAAGTCGGAGCCGACTCAAAGTGACCCCTCCTTGGGTTTCCGAGGCAGTATCACTATGGAAGTAGATTGCCCAAACTTCCTTCTGAGGAGTGGCTGGTGGGTTTGAACCACCAGCCTTCTGGTTAGCAGTCAAGTGCCTTAGGTACTATGCTACCAGAGCTCCTATAGCTGAAGAAAATACCCCATTAGGAATGTACCACAATTTATTCAAGCAGCCACCTATGGATGGATGTTTGGTTGGCTTCCAGTTTTACCATCATAGACAATGCTTAAATAAGTATTCTTATGCTAACAGAGTATAACAGTAAAACATATGCACCTCTCCTTGAGAGAAAGCAAGAGAGAGAGAGAGAGAAGAGAGAAGACTTTCTATTGGTATAGAACATGAAATTAAAAATCTGAAATAATAAATACAAAACTGTTTATAGAGACCAAAGGGCCTAGGAGTGGGGTGACAGGGCAATTAAATCCCATTTTACAGATTTCTCCTACTAATTAACTTGTCTAGGCAGAAAATTTAAATTTAGGTTTTGAAGATATGCAGAAGTTTTTCCTTTAAAAGTGAATCAAAGAATGGTGTAGACATTGTGACCATGGAAGGGTGTGAAATATGCTGTTGTGTTTAAAAGAAAAATGATTTTAAAATTGTTTATAAAAATGTGTAAATAGACAGGGGTTATTGCTTATGTAGTAATGACGTTCAGTTTACGGTGATGAAAAATCACATTGATTAAGGGTAGGGTTAAACAGCTGATTAATGTAATTGCTGTCAATAAGTTGTATACCTGTGAAAAGCTGAAGTGGCAAAAGTAGTGTGATAGATATATTTACAACAATGATGAGGGAAAAAAAAGTAGCTGCTGAAGCTGCTTATATACAACCAAACACCTCTTGGAATTTAGTTGTTTGGTTTGGAGGTTTAGGGTCATGATTTCTTGGGACATCCCAGTTAATTGGCCTAATATTGTGTTCAGTGCTTCTGTTCTATCATTTCTAGGTCATTGTGTAGTATTTGGAGTCTTAAATGCTTGCCAGTGGCCATCCAAGGCACAACAATTGGTCTTTATTCACCTGGAGCAACAAAAGAATCAGGAATAGGGGAAAGAAATGGAATGTGGACTAATTGACTTCATGATAACTACCTCCTTTGCCATGAAACCAGAAGAACTGGAGGGTGTCTGGCTATCATTACTAAACATTTTGATCAAAGATTCTATATAAGAATACTGCTCAACAGGGGGAAAATGCAGAACAGAATTTTAAATTATCATGGACTCCATACTTTCTGGAACCATGGAAACTAGATGAATCCTAGAAACCCACCAGCCACTCCTCAGAAGAAAGATCAGGCAATCTGCTTCTGTAGAGGTATCACCTCAGAAACCCAAGGAGGAGTCACTATGAGTCAGATCCGACTCAAAGGCAGTGAGTTTGGTTTTGGGTAAGATAATCTTTACACCTTAAATCAAAAATATCCCCTGAAATCTTCTTAAAACCAAATAAAGTTTAGCTTAGCTTAACTAGTAAAGCATGTCTGCCTTGAGAATTTATGCTCTTTTAAGAACTATCTATAGGGATCAAATTGACAACAGCAACTCAAAAGATCAAATAGGAACCTTAGGGAGAAGAGAGTTTACGTTAATGGGCAAGGAACAACTCAGTAAAGGAGGGTGAGAATGGTTGCACAACTCAAAGGATGTAATAAATGACACTGATTGTGTATGTAGAAACTCGAATTGGTGTATTTTTTTCTGTGTATATTCTCAACAACAACTAAAAAATAAAATGTTTTTTAAAGGCATGAGTAGTATAAAAATTAGGATGTCTATAGACCCAAAGGTTGACATCAAACATTTATGAGTGATAAGATTCCTAATAATATATATTTCCTTCTTTATAATTTTTAGCATCTTTTTAGATTTTTCAATGATCATTTATAAAACCAGGAAAAATATGGAGCCTCAAACAGCATAATCCCATTTGTTTCACACCCCCACATACACGGCCTTATCTTTAGGTGAGGCTGGAATTTTCCACGAGGCTGGAGAGCAGTGCTGCACATGTACTTGATGTCATGATTTGTCTGATTGCTTGAAGTGTGTTTCTCTTGCTGTCTCATTGTTTGGGTCACATTAAAATCATGAAGAAAATTAGCTAAAAATGGCATATCCCATTGTGTTACACACTGCACCCTCTCATACATGAATACACTCATGTAAGAATGGAATTTTCCATGGGCTGAACTGTACAACCTATATATCTGTTGTCTATGGTTGTCTGACCACCCCGGGTTTGTCTCCCTTCTCATCTGGTTGCATACACTCTCAGCTCTCATCAGCTGCTTCTATTTATCAGTATTTCTTTGCTTTCCAAGCAAAGACAGAGAAAGAGAGAGCGACAGGGAGACAGAACATTACCTTGTTTTTTAGTGGTTAGGATACAGTATGGAACATAATATTTATATATATATACAGACATACGTACATTCCATATGTACAATGGAATAATAAAGCAGCCTGATAAAATGAATGAGGGTGAACTCTGAAGTTATATGGCATGATGTCAAATTATATGAAAGAAGCAAATTTAAGAATAACATGGTTAAATAATCTCATTTGTGGAAAAACAAAACAGTGATACCTAAGAAGAACCCAGTGTGACTAAAACCCTACTCAAGTTACTGATGTTGTTGTCATAATACCCATTCTTTAACTCTATCATTGGACTGACTTCATGCCACAGATGTGGGACTTTGGGAACTTGGGATACAATGTGTAATAATTTAAATCAGTCTATTTTTTTCAATTCAATGTGTAATTATCTGTGCCCAAAATTTTTCCAGATTTTATCCATAAACCATGGTTGGAGACTCTGGCATTGGGCTATAACTCTTTGATTAAAGTGCAAATAGCCCAGGACAGCTTTAAGCACTGAAAGACTCTGGGCACCAAGAAAAGAGGTGGGTGTGGAGAGAAACTGTGAGAAGATATTCCAAACAGTAGTTAATTGGTGAGACCAAGTTTCTGTCTTAACTTTGTTGACCCCAATAACTTTTTATACTACACATAGTTGCAATAGCTTGGCAGCACTATTATCTCAGAAACTCCAGGGAGAAAAACCCTACCTTTACTATGAGGATTCGATCTGATAGTGAAGCCTCATATATAACTAAGAAAAGAATCTTTAAGTCTAAAGTAGTCTATCACAGATAATTTTAAGGAAAATATCATCCCATTACACATGTATTTATTTGACAGCGATTTACTGACTGCTTGTCACATGCTATGCACTGGGGATACTGTGATAAAACACAGTCCATGATATCAATTTTGAAGGTGCTGGGTAGTGCCACTAACCATAACGTGGTATTTAAATATGATCTTTCCACTTCATAGTTAAGTTTACACTAAACACTTTTAAATATAATTTGTAAATAAATTTTACAATGAATTTTCTTTTTCTTTAAAAATTAACACAGGGAAACTTTCTGAATTGTGGAATAAGGATCTCAAAAAATTCACTGCTCCATAAAATCAGTAAGAACACTGGCCTAAAAAATTTCAAAGTCTAGTTTTTTAGAACTCTGAAAATTAACAAAAGGTTTATAACAATCCAAGGGGGCTGCCAAAGGGGCAGGGAGGCCACATCTTCTGACCTCCTCTAGCTCCACAAGAGGAAGACACAATCACTACCAGCAGCTCAAGGCCTTTTCCTTTGAGGCCAGACATGCCACCACCCTCCAGCCCTCCTACCAACCTTGACACCAAATGTCCCTCCCGCGGCACCCACCACCTCTTTGCTGGGTTTGATAATTCGCTGTGGTAGCCATACAGAACTCACAGATTATGGGGCTTATTAGAGAAGCATCAGGACACAATTCAAGTTCAGGAACATGCTCATTCTCTCTCAGCTGGCCATGTCTCTATCTCTCTCAGTAGGAAGCCTCTCTCTCAGCAGTGCATGTCTCTTGAATCTGTCTCTCAGACGTGCACCTCTCTCACATCTCTCTCTCAGTAGCCTAGCTCTCTCAGCTGGAAATCAGAGAGAGATTTCTTCTGCCTCTAGGAGGCTCACTTTGAGCCTGGCAGAGTGGCAAAACAAAGCAATCCAAACATCAGAATTCTACATACTTCAGAGAAAGCACACTTCCCAGAAGATTGCTTTGTGCTGCTCCAACAGAAATACACCAGGTGGACAACTTTCACAATCAGCTACTCAGTTGCTCATGGCAATATGGAAGTTACAGAGACTATGGCTAGAAAAGCCATACCGTGTAATTTACTACATACACCACAGGGGCTTATTTAAGAAAAATGGCTCAAACTCAGCACAGTGAACTTTATGGTATTTTAATTTGCCCTAATCCCAATCCCCTCTTTGTAGCTCCACAAAAAATAACCATTGCATAGAGTCAATTCCAACTCATAGTGACCATAGAGGACAGAGCAGAGCTGCCCCCATAGAGTTTTCCTGTAAATCTTTACGGAAGACTGCCACATCTTTCTCCCACAGAGTGGCTGGTGAGTTCAAACGGCCAACCTTTTGGTTACCAGCTGAACTCTTAACTGCTGTACTACCAGGGCTCCATCCGCAGATCCATGTTGTTGTTGTTAAGTGCCGTCGAGTCGTTTCCGACTCATAGCGACCCCATGCACAGCAGAACGAAACACTGCCCGATCCCGCACCAGCCCCACA
>NW_006921923.1:222362-223365 GCF_000298275.1 Orycteropus afer afer
ACCTGGTCCCTCTCGGTAGGGTAACAAGGGAACGTGTTCAGTGCAGACCAGTGAGTAAGCACAAGCCCGCCTTGTTTCAGTGCCTATGCTTAAACACTTAAACCGCAGATCCATAGTAGCTTTAAAAACTAACAGTCTTGCCCATAAACAAAACAATAAATTTAACTTCATTAAAATTAAAATCTTTTGCTCTTTGAAAGAAACTATTAAAAGAATTAAAAGCTATGGAAGAAGAGATCTTTTCAAAACACATACCTGACAAAAGATGTGTATTCAGAATAGTCAAAGAACTCAAAATAGAATAAAAAGAAAACAGTCCATTTTAAAAATATGGGCAAAGGTTTTGAACAGACATTTCACTTCACCAAAGAAGATATGTGGATGGTAAAAGGACATGGAAAGATTTTCAACATCATTAGTCATCAGAGAAATAAAAATAAAACTACAATGTGATTTTTTTTGTTGTTGTCAGGTGTCATCAAGTCAGTTCCAACAGATAGCGACCCTATATATCACAGAATGAGACACTGACTGGTTCTGTGCCATCCTCACAATTGTTGCTGTTTGAGCCCACTGTTGCAGCCACCATGTCAATCTATCTCTTTGAGGGTCTTCCTCTTTTTCACTGACCCTCTACTTTATCAAGCATGATGCCCTTCTCCAGAGATTCGTCCCTCCTGATAACAAGTCCAAGTACATGAGACAAAGTCTTGACACCCTTGCATCTAAGGAGCATTCTGGCTGTACTTCCAAGACAGATTTGTTTCTTCTTCTGGAAGTGCCCAGCATATTCAGTATTCTTCACCATAATTCAAAAACATCAATTCTTCTTCAGTTTTCCTTAGTCACTGTCTAGCTTTCACATGTATATGAGACAGTGAAAATACCATGGCTTGAGGCAGGTATACCTTAGTTCTCAAAATGACATCTTTGCTCTTTAACATTTCAAAGAGGTCTTTTGCAGCAGATTTGCCCAGTGTAATAATATGCCATCTGATTTCTT
>NW_006921923.1:223706-226224 GCF_000298275.1 Orycteropus afer afer
TCTCCCGTGGTTGATTGTTCTGTGGGGTGTACCTGCCTGGTGTAATTGTTCACGTTGCAGGCCTGTCTGTTGTTTGGATGGAAGCCACAGAGTGAGTTCAGTTCCAGGCCTGAAGGATGATTAAGGGCCATCGTCTCAGGGTTTCACCAGTCTCTCTCAGACCAGTAAGCCTGGTCTTTTATATGATTTTCAGTTTTGTTCCATATTTTTTTCCCACTCTATCCAGAATCTCTGGCACTGATCCCTTTCCGAGCAGTTGACAGTGGCAGACCAGCACCATCTAGTTCTTCTGGTTTCATGATCATGTACTCTGAGGTTCGCGTGTTCCACTGGTCCCTTGGACTAATTGTGTCCGTGCATCTTTGATCTTCTTCATTCTTCTTTGCTCTGGATAAGGAGAAGTCAACTTTTGCATTTAGATGAATGAATGAAATTCTGGATGACTTCAGTATTTTCCCCACTTAACATGTTGTTGCTTATTGATTCAGTTGTGAGGATTTTTGTTTTCTTTATGTTGAGTGAAATCCATACTGAAGACTACATCATCTACATATCACAGGTTGTTAATGGGTTTTCCTCCATTCCTGATGCCTCATTCTTCTTATACTCAGGTTTCTCAGATTATTTGTTCAGCATATGAACTGAAAATTTATGGTGAAAGGAAACAACCCTGACACACACCTTTCCTGATTGTAAACCATGCAGTATATCCTTGCTCTGTTTGAATGACAGCCTCCTGGTCTAAGTATGGGTTCCTCACGAGCACAAGCAAGTGCTCTGGAATTCCCATTCTTCTCAATTTTATCCATAATTTGTTACAATCCACACAGTCGAATGTCTTTGCACAGTCAATAACACACAGGTAAACATCTTTCTGGTATTCTCTGCTTTCAGCCAAGATCCATCTGACATCAACAATGATATCCTTCATGATACCACAATGTGATACTACATACATATTAAAATGGCTTTAAAAATTAAATCTGACAAGGCTAGTGCTGGCGAGAAGGCAGAGAATTTGAAACTCCCATACATTGCTTGTGAGAATATAAAATGGTATAGCCACTTTGGGAAAAAGTTTGGCTTTCCTCAAAAATCTAACCCTGAGTTACCATATTACCCAGAATTCCCCTTCCAGGCATCTACACAAAAGAATTGAAAACATATGTTCCCACAAAATCTTGTACACAAATATTCATAGTAGCATTATTGATAATCACCAAAAAAGTGGACAAACCCAAATGTTCATAAGCTGATTAATGGATAAACAAAATGTGGTATAGCCATACAATGGGATATCATTCAGTTAGTTATAAAAAGGAATAAAGGACTGATACAAGCTACAACATGGATGACTCTTGAAAATATTATGCTAAGTAAAAGAAGCCAGACACAAAAGCCACATACTGTAGGCTTACATTTATATCAAATATCCAATATAAAGAAATCCATAGTGACAGAAAATAGATTAGTGGTTGACAGGGTCTGAGATGGGGAATGGCTGCTGATGTGTATAGGGTTCTTTTTTTGGGGTGATGAAAGTGTTCTAAAATTCAATTGTGGTGATTTTTGCACAGTTTTTGAATATATGAAAAACTACTGAATTATCTATCTAAATTAGTAAATTCTATGCTATGTGAATCTTATTTCAATAAATCTTTTATTGAAAAAAAAATAATCACAGGCATCGTTAGATAAACAGCCAATGGAGAACCTAACTTTTTGCTCCAGCTCTATTTCAGGTAAGGCAACCCAGTATACACACTGGTGTTTGGATTTCCAAAATGTCATAAAATTTTAGCCACACTTTATTAACAGAAATGCTTGAGAGGACAAACATAAACACTGGAGCATGCAAGGTCCATCATATTCAGATGACAAATGAAGATAAGAGAAAAAAAGCTAATTTGTAGAATCCTTGGACATTACTTGGCAGTCCTCCTTTCTTGAATGGTTAGATGAAAGAAATAAATTGATATATAATATTGAAGAAAAACTAGAACACTGATACCTGTATGAACAGTAGAAATAGGATATAAATAGAAGGGAAGGAGGAATAACATCAATTAACCATTGATTGTGCAGGATAAGCAAAGACACGGAGACAAGTATAAGCATGTGTGTGATATAATAAGGAGCAAAAAGGAGTCTAGAACCACTAAGATAGTGAGTCTGTAAAGAACTCCTTTTTATGCACTTCCAACAAATAAATCAGACCATACTCAACATCTGATAGAACAATAACATAGGAATACCTTTGATTCCAGTGAGGTAGAGGGTATTATAAGCTACAGTGACTTTAGTTAATGTCTTAGTATCTAGTGTTGCTATAGCATAAATACCACAAGTAGATGGCTTTACCAAACAGAAATTTGTTCTCTCGCTCCAGAGGAAGGTCCTTGTCTCCTTTCTACATCTGTGGATCAAACATTCCTTGGAGATCTCCATGTGTCTTGGCATAAATCGCCCCATAGGTCCGGGAGGTTTTCAATGCAAGGACCCCGGATCCAAAGGATGA
>NW_006921923.1:226494-230666 GCF_000298275.1 Orycteropus afer afer
CAACCCACGGCAGTTAATAAAATTACCGAGAGCAGCTTCAAAAGGGAACGATGTTTGAAATGGGCAGCAATGAACTGCGGATTGTAGTGCTGTGGTTGCCAGGCAGCTACCCTCAGGCCCTCTCTTGTTACCTTGGTGATGTTTGAAAAGCTTACTTAAATACTCTTTGAGGTAGCAACCGAATTCTCCACATCCTTTTAGTGCAAGCTAATCTTGCTACTTCTTTTTCCTTGCTCACAATTCCACCCACTCTCCTAATCTTATGAAGCTGATGTACCTATAAGTGAGCCTTCAATGGCCAAGGCCATGTAATGATGTTGATTTGCCTATCCCAGGCAATTAATGGAAAGATAACTAGATGAATGAGAGGAAAGATCAAAACAAGTTTCTTAAAATCACAAATTGATTTATTTAGGGGATAATCCAGGGTTTGTTCCACTTAATGTAATGGAAAGGGCGTTGCCTTGCTAATCAGGAAGCTTGGTTAGTAGTTCTGATGCTCTGCTATTTAGCACTGTGATTTTAGTCATCATAGTACCTTCCTCTGGGCCTCAGTTTCTTTATTTGTAGTAAAAGAGGATTTAACTATAGGTGTATACATGTAAAAAATGGTCTGAAACAAAAATTTTGTGAAGCAATCCCTACTCTTGACATAGGTGATATACTCTAGTATTTTCTGTTCCATTCCTTTTCTTATTTTTAATTCTGGTTATGTTCCAATAAACTGACTTACTGACCTCATTAATGCTTCACAGCTTGCAGAATAATGAACTAAACCAAACCAAACCAAACCCACTGCCATGGAGTCGGATCCAATTCATAGCGACCCCTCCTTGGGTTTCCGAGGCGGTATCACTAAGGAAGTAGATTGCCCAACCTTCTTTCCAAGGAGGGGCTGGTGGGTTTGAACCACCAGCCTTCTGGTTAGCAGTCAAATGCCTTAGGCACTACGCCACCAGAGCTCCCAGTACTGAACTAACGAATATCTAATGGCTCCTTATAGTTCTTACATTCTGTGATTTTATGTTATGCACTTATCTACCTTTTAAAATAATAGTAACAATAGTAACAACATTTATTGATACTATGTGCAACAACAACATGTGCAAGGTACTATTTTAAGCACCCTGTTTGTATAAACTAAATTAATTTTCAACAACTATGAATACTTTCATTAGTCCAATTTTTAAAGGACTAAAGTAAAATCAATGTGATTAATATCTACACCAAATTTAATGGACTATCAAAATATATTTCATGATGTATGTCAAAATGTTTTGAATATCTTGGAACATTGCCATTTTATTTAAAAAAAAAAAAAAAGTATTATCTTGCCTGCTTTTTCCATTATAAGCTTAGGAGGATGCTATAACAAACCTTCCAAATCAATAATCTAATGATACTCATTACTGGTTCTAAAAGTCATTTTCCTTACTTATTCTATTACTCTGTAACTCCGATCCTAAAACAGCAGCTCCAAGCTCACCGCCGGTGAGGCGGATCCAACTCATAGCGATCCCTTCTTGGGTTTTCCGAGGCAGTATAATTACAGAAGTAGATTGCCCAATCTTCCTTCTGAGGAGTGGCTGATGGGTTTGAACCACCAGTCTTCTGGTTAGCAATCAAATGCCTTAGGCACTATACCACCAGAGCTCCTAAATAAATGTTAAGTGAGAGGTGTATACAAGATGATATAGGGAGGAGAAAGATCAATCTAGACCAAAATGATTGTTGTTGTTGTTGTTATTTGCCGTGGAGTCGGCCCCGACTCATAGCGACCCCTCCTTGGGTTTCCGAGGCAGTATCACTACGGAAGTAGGATTGCCCAACCTTCCTTCCGAGGAGTGGCTGGTGGGTTTGAACCGCCAGCCTTCTGGTTAGCAGTCAAGTGCCTTAGGCACTATGCTACCAGAGCTCCTAAAAAGGTTGCCTTGTCAGGAGTGGGACCAAAATGATAGGAGAGGCTTCAAAGAGGAAGTACATCTCAAGCTCAAGCATCATGCCACTCTGCTCAAAACAGAGGACAACTGACACCATTCTCTCTGACCTCATTGCCTGCCACTCTCCCTCTCATCCCACCACTCCAGCAAACAGACCTTTGCATTTCCTTGAAAATGTCAAGCACGCTTCTGTCTCGTGGAATCTACCTTTGTTTGTTGCCTGACTAAATTAGAATTAAAGACAAATTAGAATTATACACACACACACACACACACACATATGTTGTCTAAGAAAAAGGAAGACACAGAGAGGTGCAGAAGAGTTACAGATAACAAAGATAAACACTTTCAGGTACACAATACTGCATTATCAGTAATAACAAACATTGATCTACAGGTGGATACATAGGTAGACAGGCTGAATGATAAGCAAAAGGGAATAAGCTCATGACCATAGATAAGTCTGGCAGGCGATATTTCTACATATGTATTTGTATGTGCTATAAGAATGTTCACATACATAATAGAGCTAACAAGGGGCAAAGTTATGATAATGTCTTAGCCACAGCCAAATAGAACAAAGAAATTAAATATATATGTTGTTGTTATGTGCCGTTATATATATGTGTGTTGTATATATATATATGTTTGTGTGTGTCAAATGAATGAATCAGTTAAATATGAATAATGGCAGGTTCTTCAGTCCACACAATGAAAAGAAGCTTGAATAAGGAGTTTGACTACTGAACAGTGCCTGGCTTATAGTACCAACTCCGGCTTGTGGCGACCCCATGTGTGTTAGAGCAGAATTGTACTCCATACAGTGGCTCATAATAGGGGTTTCATGAGTAGGAAATAAAGAATGATAAAATAGGGAAATAAAATAGAATAATAAAATAAAGGGGGATTAATATAATAAAAATCAAAATAAGCCTATAACCATCTTTAGAAAGCATTCTTATGCCAGTTGCTACATTCTGTGTATAATGAGACACGTGGGTACATCTCATATATGTTTTATTCTTAATTCTGCCTATTTTTATCGTTTTTTTTTAAGTTTACATTCATTCTCCATATAAGGAGCCCTGGTGGTACAGTGGTTAGAACACTCAACTGTGGCTCAAACTCATCAGCCATTCTGCAGGAGAAAGATGTGGCAGTCTGCTTCTTTGAAGATTTACAACCTCAGAAACTCTATGGGGCAGTTCAACTTTTCCTTCTAGTTCAATTCCTTCTGAAATTCTGTATCCTAGCTGTATGTTAAGCCAGGTACTGTATAAAAAATAAATGCATTTTTACGAACCTTAATCTAATACTGGAGCCAAGCCAGTTCTACAATTTTCTTTTTTCATTTGCATTTAATCACCGATTCACCCACCCTTACACTCAGGGAGCCACGATTATGCTAATGATAATACTAATAGCTAACGATTATTGAGGTCTTTTTGTGTTAGGAACTGTCCTGAAGGCTGTGCATACATTATCTGATATTGTTCATACTACAGGAGACCCATGCTGTCTCATGTTAGTGTGTGTGTGTGTGTATTATATATATATATGTATGTATTAATCTTGTTTATCTTTGGAGTTTATTTGGTTACACAGAACACAAACCCTGATTCAACTATACAAGTATCTAGTTGTAAATAGTAATACTGTTTTAAAGCTTGCAATCTTAGATTCTCTGTAATTATCTTTTTAAAACTAATTTTATTTTGGTGTTGTTAAAAATATACATCAATTCAACAACCTCTACATGTATGATTCAGTGACACTAATTGCATTCTTAAAGCTATGGAACCATTCATCCCCTCCTTTTCCAAATTGTTCCTCCTTCACTAAAATAAGGTTTATAAGGTTTTCAGTACCCAATTCTTAACATAAACTCACTGCCCCCTAAGTTTCTTATCTACTCTTTTTGGAGTTGTCAACTTAATCCCGTTTAGATAGCTCCTGAAAAAAGCACAATGCTCGAGGTCAGATGCTCCTGTTTTAACCAACTCTAATTTAGTTTTCGAGAGCTCTGGTAACATAGTGGGATTTCTGGTGGCACAGTGCCTAAGGCATCTGACTGCTAACCAGAAGGCAGATGGTTCAAACCCACCAGCCACTGCCAGAAGGAAGGTTGGGCAGTCTACTTCTGTAATGATATCGCCTCGGAAACCCAAGGAGGGGTCGCTATGAGTCAGACCTGACTCCAAGGCAGTGGATTTTAAGGCATTTTAAAGCATC
>NW_006921923.1:230766-235418 GCF_000298275.1 Orycteropus afer afer
GTCGCTATGAGTCAGACCTGACTCCAAGGCAGTGGATTTTAAGGCATTTTAAAGCATCTGACTGCTAACCAGAAGGTTGGCGTTTCAAACCCACCAGCAGCTCCGCAGAAGGAAGATGGGGCGGTCTACTTCCCTACAGATTTACCGCCTCAGAATCCCAAAGGGGGTCGCTTTGAGTGGGAATACACTAGATGGGAGTGAGGTGGCTTTTTTTCTTTTTTAATTTAGTTTCCGTTGCTGGCCCGAATCCCCCAACTCCTGAGGTAGGACCACCTGCTTCCAGCCACTCTCTCTTTTCCATTGCCTCTGGGCTCTCCCCTTTCTAGAGAAGACCGGAGCATTGCTTTGAGAACCACTGCGACCACCGCCTCCCTTTACCCCTCCCCCTCCTCCCTCAGGCGGCAACTGGGCGAGTCACTGCTGGGGGATCTGCGTGAGCCTGCCTAGTAACAGAGCCTCGAGGTCAGAGGCTGTTGAGCTAGGGGAGGGACCAAAACGCTGGCGCGTGTACTTAACGTCCTCACTGTTTGGCTGAGAGGCAGAGCCTTCCCAGTCAGCGGGAGCAGGGGGCGCTAGTCGCCAAAGCGCGCGGTTTCTTTTCCTCTGAGCTCTACGAGAACGAAGCAAACTTGCTTTTGCGAGTGGAGAGGCTGCACAGTTTTTCCCCAATGTCTGGTGAATCAAGCCAGCCTCAGGCTGGCCCCTCACATGCTGGGGAAGACCAAGAGAGCCGTGAGAGGGATCAGGTTGGGGTTCCGGGAGGGGTGATCCGAAGGGCTGTTGCCCAAGGGCCCAGGTCCTGGATCCAAAAGGTTCTTGAGCGAGTTATTGATACACCTCGCCAGAGGTTCTACGTCTCGGAAGTGGTGCCTGTCGCTGTGCTGGCCGTCCAGCGGTACCTGTTAGAGGACGAGCCGCGCGATTTAGTGCCCAAACTTCCCCTTTACTGTTATGACGTGACAATTTCAGACGGGGTGTATCAGGAGAAGTGCTACCTGAACCCCTCCCTGAACTTTCTCGTATATAAAAATATTCTTAAAGTTGGCAAGGAGGTGAGAATTTCCAGAGTCTCGTGTCTTTACAACGAGAAAAGGATAGGGCAGGGGGTGCTATGTATAGATAACGTCCACTGTGGGAAGATCTTGGACGCTATCTCTTTAGAAACTCCCTTCCGAAATCACGCTCATGAGCAGGTACCAGAGAGGCCTTTAAGAGGGGGGAAGAGTCACTACCTGGCTCTGTGGAATAACGAAGATCCATATGGTGATATCTGGTTAACCAACAAGGAAGCTGAGGAATTGAGTGTAAAGAGTAAGTAATTGGAGGGAAGGACAGAGGGTTGTGTTGGTGTTGGTGTTGGTTGGATTTTGTTTTGTTTTGTTTTTAAAATAGTGTTCTGGAGCTTGTGTTAAAGATGTAAAGGTGCTTTTGTATCTCTTCCTAACACACCAGGAGTGATAATAGGCATATTTTTTGGAATGATAGCAAAACGATGCTCTCTTAATGCAATTTGCAGTCCCTGCCTTACTTTGGTTGTAAAGTGTCCACTCAGGAAGTGTGAACGCATCTTAAATTAAATGTGGCAAATATTCCTCACGTGTTCGTTACATGTATGACTATAGTAAAATGAAGCTTACTTTTCAGGTGTGGAGGTAATACAGTCTGTATCGGTTGAAGAGGGCATAGCTATGAATAGAGGAAAACAAAGTTGTAAGCGTTTGCGGTGTTGTGTGTTTTAACCTTCATTCAAAAAGGATGCTTCGTGCGTTATTCCTTACTATTTAACAACAACAGAAATACCACGTTTGTCTTTGAGTGGAACACGTATATAAACATCACTGCTTGAATGTGGGATTTTGTGAGAAAGCTTGGCATTCTCATCGTAGTGCTTATTGCTTACCACGGGCAGTGCTGATCTGAGAAGTTCAATTTTTCTGTATATGAAGTGGAAAATTAACCTGAAAATGCCAGCTTGTCAGCAGCAACTAGTCCAAAACATTTTTTTTTTCAGTAAGAGATGGAATTACGGGCAATGATAGTACTGTAGATATGTACATCTAGGCAATGGGGAAGAAATGAAAATGTAAAAAAAAAAAAAATGGAGGGAGAAAGTAGTGGAAGAAGAAAGATGATCATTTTCTACATTTACTGTTTTTCAGTCATTTTTTAAGTTGTAGTTGCAATGTTAAGTTATGGATACTCTTACTATGACGTGTAAAAGCTGCAAACTTTAATGATAACTGGGTTGAAATATATACAATTACAGTTATATCAAGTTATAATAAAAAAGAAAGATGAAATAACTACGTTTTAAAAGCAAGATGGACATTTCAGGTATAAAATAATGGAAATTATTTTATCTCACGCATGGAATGAGGCAGTAGTGCTTTAACATAAGACTGTTGTTCATTTTGTTTTTAGAATTAATATTGTTGTTGGCTGCTGTAGGGTAACCCGGACTCAAGGCATTACTGAGTGGAACTGCTCCATAGTGTTTTCTTGGCTGTAGTCTTTCTGGAAGCAGTTCACCAAGCCTTTCTTCAGAGGAGCCTCTGGGTGGTTTCAGGAGGCCAACCTTTAGGTTACCAGTCAACCACAAACCACTTTTACCACCCAGGCTCCTGAGAATTGAATATACAAAAAGGAAACTTGAACTCCAGAAGAATTATAAAAAAGGATAATACTTTGTAAAAGTATATTTTGTTTTTGTTCTCATTATGAATGTAAAATCTTGCCATTTATTAAAACCATATTTTTATTACTAAAGAAACTCTGATGGTGTAGCAGTTAAGGCAAAAGTTCAGGGGTTTGAACCCATGAGCCGCTTCGCAGAAGAAATATTGGGCAATCTACTTCCGTAGAGATACGGCCTCAGAAACCCAAGGAGGGGTCGCTATGAGTCGGATCCGACTCCACGGCAGTGAGAGAGAGAGAAAGAGAAAGACAAATATCCTACAAAATTTTGTATGTGCTACAAAAATCCAAACCATATAATTAAAAGTATATTGTGTAAAAAGTGTAAAATGCAAGTATAACTTGTTGATGGTAAAATCCGGGAAGTGGATATATTGGTGTTCACTGTAAAATTCTTTCAGGTTTACTATGAATTTGAAATTTTTAATAAAATGGAGTGGAGTGAAAGGCTCTTTTCACTTTCCTTCATGCTTCCAAATGTCCTCTCAAAACTGCAAACTGTCATCAGTTTGGTGTGTATCTTTGAAAAAAAATGTAATTATATGACATTTAATTGTGGGATTTGCTATTTCCATTTAATATATCTCAGTCATCTTTCATGTACATCTGCACATATATTATTCCATAGTGTAACTGTACCATAATTTATGTAATCATTCCCTTGTGAATGAGTAATTTGCAATTTGAGGCAATTACTAGTTTTTCACTATTAGATATAATGCTGAACATCATTAGGATGTACACATATTTTTGTTCATTATGTTCAAATATTTCGGTTGAATGGATGGATTTCTAGAAGTGAAATTGCTGGGTTAGAGGGTATTTGATTTTTTTAAAAAATTATGAATACTAATAAATCACACTCTAAAAATATTGTACTAATTTATAATGCCACTAACATACATATGAGAGTGCCCATTTCTGTCTGTTTTTACTGTCATCAGCCCTCTTAATTCATGCTAATCTCAAGAGTAAAAATGGCATTTTATTACTTATTTTGCATTTCTCTGGTTACTAGTGAGGGTGAGCATCCTTTAGTATGTTTATTGACCACTTGCATATATTTTTCTGAATTGCCTGCTTATATCTTTGAATATTTTTTAATTGTATCATTTAGTTTTTCTAATTTATAAGATTTCTCTGCTAATGAGTATTAAATTATTTGCTATGTAGTGCAAATTATTTTCGAACATTCTGTCATTTCCTCTTAACTTTATTTGAGGTGCTTTTTGTGCTTCTGAGACTTTTTTTTTTTTCGTTAAAGGTTTACCTTCCCTCCCTTCTGCACCCACCTATGGTAACCATCAAAGAATATCTTTTTTTGTGAAACCCTTTTATTGACTTTTTTACGTAGTAGTCTCATACAATATTTGTCCTTTTGTGCTTGACTGATTTCACTCAGCATAATGGCTTCTAAAGTCATCCATATTATGAGATGTTTTGCAGATTCATCATTGTTTTTTTAACATTGTGCAATATTCCATTCTGTGTGTGTACCATAATTTGTTGATCTGTTCCTCCGTTTATGGGCATTTAGATTGTTTCCATCTTTTTGCTATTGTAAATAGTGCTGAGATGAACATGAGTGTGCATGTATTTGTTCCTGTCCCGGCTCTTACCTCTCTAGAATATATATCTAGTAGTGAGATTACTGGATGATATGGCATTTCTATTTCCAGCTTTTTAAAGAAGCATCATACCATTTTCCACAGTTTCACCATTTTACTGTCCCACCAGAAGTATAGTAGGGTTACAGTCTCTCTACATTCTCACCAGCATTTATTGTTTTCTGAACTTTGCTATTATTAGTGCTGGGGTGAGATGATATCTCATTGTTTTGATTTGCATCTCTCTAATGGTTAATGATAAGAGCTCTGGTGTTGCAGTGGTTAAAGCGTCCAGCTGCTAACCAAAAGGTCAGCGGTTTGAACCTACCAGCTGCTCCATGGGAGAAAGAT
>NW_006921923.1:235523-244089 GCF_000298275.1 Orycteropus afer afer
TTGGTTTTGATAGGAGCTCTGGTAGCATAATGCCTAAGGCACTTGACTGCTAACCAGAAGACTGGTGGTTCAAACCCACCAGCCACTCCCTGGAAGGAAGGTTGGGCAATCTACTTCCTTAGTGATACCACCTCCAAAACCCAGGGAGGGGTCGTTATGAGTTGGGTCTGACTCTAGGGCACATAACAACAACAACAACAACAATGATCTCCATCACTTTGTCATGTGTTTGTTAGCTGCCTGAATGTCCTCTGCCCATTTTTAAATTGGATTATTTCTTTTTGTTGCTAAATTGTTGATGTTTTCTATAAATAGTTGAGATTAGCTCCTTGTCAAAAAGTCATAGCCAAAATTTTTTCCCAGTCTGTGGGTTCTCTTTTTACTCTTTTGGTGAGATCTTTTGATGCATATAAGTGTCTAATTTTTAGGAGGTCCCAATAATCTATCTTGTCTTCTGGTGTTTGTGCATTTTTAGTTATATTCAATAGTGTGTTTATGACCTGAGTTAGGGCCCCTCAGTTTTCCCTTTTTTAAAAATTTGATAGTCTTTATATATAATTCAAATACCCTGTAACCTAGGGTTTCATTTCTAGGAATCCATCCATTCAATGGAAATATTTGAACATAATGAACAAAAATATGTGTACATCCTAATGATGTTCATTCAGCATTATATCTAATAGTGAAAAACAAGTAATTGCCTAAAATTGCAATACATCTATATACATACATACATACGTCTCTCTCTCTCTAGATGTATGTATTTAATAATTTTAGGTTTTATGTTCAAGTCTTTGATCCAGTTGGAGTTTGATTTTGCATATGGTGTGAGCTATGGGTCCTGTTTGATTTTTCTGCAAATGGATATCCAGTTAGCCAGCACCATATATTAAAGAGACCATCTCTTCCCCATTTAATGAGTTTTGGCTCTTTATGAAGGATCACCTGTTCATGGGTGGATAAATTTATTTCTGGCTTCTCGATTCTGTTCCATTGGTCTGTGTCTGTAGTTGTACCAGTTCTAGGCTGTTTTAACTACCATGGCTGTATAGTAGGTTTTGAGATTGAGGAGTATGAGTCTTCCTACTTTGTTCTTCTTTAGCAGTGCTTTACTTATCTGGGGGTAAGACTTAATTTTTGTGCAGTCAAGTCTGTCAACCTTATGGTTTCTAGTTTGGGGACCTTGTTCAGGAATGTCAACTCTAACCAGAGATTATGAAAAAAATGTTCATGTATTTCCTTCTGACGTTTTAATTAATTCATTATATTGACCTCTTTAGTCCACTTGACCTTTATTTTGTGTGGGATGCAGTAAGAAACCACAAAAAGTTTTTAAAAATCTAACTTTAGCTTTTCCATGGGGTCTGTATCCAGCCTATTAACAAATCCGATCCATTTGAAATTGGTTTATTTCTCTTCATCTCTACTGCTGCTATCCATGTTTTCTCTGACCATCTTCTGAAGGAAATCAGTTATGTTTGATCAAATATTAGGACTTGTGATCCTGGGTTTGTAATGTATTGGGAGAATCTGGAAGAAAAATTACACAAGGTGTATTAGTAATACTGAAAATAATGGGTAATTATAAAATAATTGGTACAGTAATAATTATAAAATACCATTTAAACTCTTACTAAAAAGTAATTACAGTAAAACCTGTAAAATCCAGAATCTGTGTAAAGCAGAAACCTGTCAGAGAAGGAAAACTCAAATATTTTCTACTAAGAGAGCAATAGAGAAGTGGTAAGACTACACCCTGTCAAAGGTAGAAAACTTTCAAGACCTGGAAAAACAGGGCAGTTCCTTTGAGTTCTGGCTCTCACAGGTTCCACTGTACAAGTACTAGTTTAATGCGAAAATATTGACTAGATAATACTTTTGTAGATAGAATTGGAAAAGGAGGCTGCCTTAACGAAACAAATATTGAAACTAATGCAAATTCATGTCTTCAAAGTTGGGACTGGGGGCTATGAGAGAGCAAAAAGAGGAGAGAATTGTAGATGCAAACCCTTTCAACCCAAGGAAGAATAAAATTAGAAGTACAAGTTAATCCTTAAAAAATGGTGAATAACTATTAAGCAGCTTTTGTGCTTGCCAACAAGCTTTAAGATTAAAACATTTCACAGTAAATTATATGGTTGATTAGAAGATAAGCGTTATGTAGAAAAATAAAGTGAGACAGAGAATAAGTAAAGGGGCCAGTTTTCAATAGGGTTGTTAGGGATAACATCACTGAGAAAGTAACTTCTGAGCAGAACTTGAAGGAGAGGAAAGAGAACTTCACTTGGATATCTAAAGCAAAAATAAGTACCCACCAAACTCACTGCTCACTGCCATGGAGTCTATTCTGACTTCTTATGACCCCCATTGGGTTTCCAAAGCTGAAAATCTTTATGGAAGCAGACTGCCTCATCTTTCTTCCGGGGAGGAGCTGGTGGGTTTGAATCAACAACCTTCTGGTTAGCAGCCAAATACCTTAACTGCTACACCACCAGATCTTTCAGATACCTAAGGGGAAGATATTCCAGACAGAGGGAACAGCAAGTGAAAGGGCCTTGATTCAGGAGCATGTTTGGTGTGTTTGAGGGAGGTGGAACTTACAGATATGAAACCAATGTGAGAACAATAAAGAAATATGTCATAAAAATTCTATAAATTGAATATATGTAAGTCCTTATTATGAGGAAATTAAGGAGCTCTGGTGGTGCAGTGGTTAAGGCATTGGCCTGCTAACCAAAAGCTCAGCAGTTTGAACCCACCAGCCACTCTGATGGGAGAAAGATGAGGCAGTCTGCTTCCACAAAGATTTACAACCTTGGAAACCATATGAGAGTTGCTATGAGTCACAATTGACCCAAAGGCAGTAGGTTTGATTAGGAAGAAATTATTCTGTGACATTTTTTTCCCATAAAATTTCTTAAAGGAAGTAAGTTTAGATCCAAGTCTCTCAGGAAGTAAATTCCACAGCTTAGCAAGATGGAGGACCTTCTAGATGGAACAATGTGTGGAACAAACAAGAGATGTGTCTTACTAAGTTTTATGCTGGAGAAGTATATATACTTACTGGCTTTGCTCGCAAGAAGTAGTTGCTTTGGGTATAGTCTGGTTATTATCATCTTTAACCATTAAAATAGATCTTTGAGGTTAAAATGATGTATTAACTAGGATGCTTTTCCTTTTTATATTCTAGATAGCAAAATAATTTCTCTTTCTCACCTTGAAATGACCTGGTCTAACAGAAGGAATTTTCCTGCATTGCTTGTAAGAATTTTGTACAAATCAAAACTGCGATACTATGGAAAACCTGATAGAAGAATAGTTGAGCCATTCCAGGTACAAGTAACAATAAGATATTATATGTTAAAGTTTATAAATTATAATTTACAGACATGACTCCATATTGGAATAGTTTTGTTTTAAAGTAATAATTTATAAGTTAACTCATTAAGTAAATAGAAATGTAAATAAATATGTATTTCAAGGTATGTTTTACTATATAATTTCTTATACAAAAAGAAATTGTTTCTGTGTTGGTGCCCTTAAGTTCCCTGATCCAGCTGATGTCCTTCACTCTTTTTTCTGTGTCTTTAACCTTTTCTTCTCTACTGGTGCTTTCCATACCAGCATATAAATGTACTCTATTCTCCCATTTTAAAAAAGAAAAAAATCTCCCTTACTTTATGACTCTGTTTCCACTCTCCTTCTCTTCATGCCAAGTTCTTTGAAGAAGTAGTCTATGCTAGATGTTTTCACTTTCTTGCCTTCCATTTACTTTTCAAAACAAATCAGTTTGGCTTCTTTCTTTAGTTCATTATTCACAACCTTCTAATTATCAAATCTGACACTTTTCTTTTATCTTGACTCTGTGGCATATAAGGCTGATGAGAACATATTTCATAGTAAGTTTATGGCTTTAACTTAGCATTTTATTGTGTTTCCCAATGTTACAGGGATTATTTTAGGTATGTTATTAAGTTTTTATTATAAAAATTATATCTACTCATTATAGAGAATTTGGAAAATGTAGAAAGTCACACAAAGAGAAAAATATCACCTGAAATCCTATCACTCAGAGAGAGCCTCTGATAACATGGTATTTTTTATTCCCTGTGTTTTGTGTATATATACACACACATACATGTTTAAATCAAATATACATATGTATGGTATCATATCATTAAAAAAAAAAAACCCAAACTGACTGCCATGGAGCCGATTCTGACTCATGGCAACCCCTTATGTTACAGAGTAGAACTGGGCTCCCTAGGTTTTCTTTGCTTTAATCTTTATGGAAGCAGATAGCCAGGACTTTCTTCTGCAGCACTGCTTGGTGGGTTGAACTGCTAGCCTTTTGATTAGAAGCTGAGTGCAAACAGTTTGCATCACATACAAATACCATATCACACATAAGTGTATGCACATATATTGTATATTGCCTGTGAATGACTGATATTCTACAAAATAGGAATTGTACATATAATTTTGTATCTTGCTCTCATTTAATATTGTCTTAAGTACTTTCTCACATCACTAAAAATTCTTAATTCATAATTTGCGTAGTTATGGATTCTATCAGTGGGATGTAATAAATTATTGAGTAATTCACATGTAATTTTTTGCTTTCTCATTCTTGAAATAATTTCTTCCCTGGATTTTTGACTCCGCTTGCTCCTTTGCCTCTGTTTCTCCCAAGTCTCTCTCCTCCTGATCTCTCCATATGCAATAACAGCCAAATTACCCTACCTAGAAATTAAAATTTAAATTAAAAAAAAAAGTTTTCTACCTTTCATGCCTTTGCTCATTTTGTTCCTTCTATCTTAGTTTCCTAATGCTGCTGTAATTGACATAAGACAGGTGGATGGCTTTAACGAACAGAAATTGATTTTCTCCCAGTTTAGGTGGCTAGAAGCCCTAATTCAAGGCACCAGCTCTAGGGGAAGTCTGTCTCTCCGTTTGCTCTGGGGGAAAATCCTTGTCTCAGCCTCTCGAGGCCTGGTGGTTCCTCAGTTCCGTGGAGATCTCCCCATGGCATCTATCTTTCCCCCATTTGTGCATGCTTTTGTGCCTTATTTGCTCTTTTTATATCTCAAAAGTAGTTAGATTTAAGACACAACCTACACTGATATGACCTCATTAACAACACAAAGGAAACTCTATTCCCAAATGGAACTATACCTACAGGTATAGAGGTAAGGATTCCAACACATTTTTTGGGTGGACACAATTCAGTCCATAAGTTATGTCTATCTAAAGTTCTGTAATATAAGTATCAGGGCTCTCCAGTACTTCAAAATACCAAGAATGAAGTCAGGATCTACACAGGATTTACACAATCTCTAAAGTGTGACTTGTCTCATTTATTTGACAAATGTATTGTGCAAAACACTGTGCTAAACATGGGAGAACCAAAGATAAATAAGAACTGATTCATGCTTTTAGAGTTTACAATCATACATAAGTTAGTAGTACATTTGGGACTTGAATGCATCTTGTAAAAAAATCTCTCCTTTAGATTACCAATACTTAGCAGAGTTGACAACGGAATCAATTCTAATAAAGAACTTAAATTATTTATTTTATATCAGTCTAAATTAGCTCAGATAATATGCTGTCTATCATGTGTGTAGATAAAAGACACAAATATGTGTTATTGTACTCTTTTTTTCTAGATCTTTTTGGAAGTTGCTGACAGTTCAGGCATAGTTTCCGTGATTATGTGGAATGCCTTGTGTCCTGAGTGGTATAAGTGTCTGCAGGTCGGTGTGGTTCTTCTGCTTCAACAGTACTCTGTTAAAAAGTGTTATCAATTCAGGATGCACCCTCACCCTTTGGATCCACAGATGAAAATAATTTCTACAATGGGTAAAGTATTCAATGAGTTTTTTATGGTTATTTTGTTTATATAAATTTACAAAGAACCATATCAGGTAAAGGTCCATGAAAAGTACTAAAGTTGTTAAAACTTGATAAACGTTTAAATTCCTTTATTCATAAAGTTTACATTTTTCAGGCAGTCACATAACTTAATAAATACATTTATTTGTGATTGCACTTATTAAGAAAAATCATCTGAGATTCTTACTGTTGGTTAACAAATGAGCTATACTTGGGAGGTACTTATTTTTGTTCCATTTTTTTTTTAATCACATGTTGTTGTTCGGTGCCATCGAGTCGATTCTGACTCATAGAGACCCTGTGTACAACAGAACAAAACACTGCCCGGTCCTGCCCCATCTTCACAATCCTTGCTATGCTTTAGCCCATCGTTGTAGTCACTGTGTCAGTCCATCTCATTGAGGTTCTTTCCCTTATTCTCTGAACATCAACTTTAGCAAGCATGGTATCCTTCTCCAGGGAATGGTCCTTTCTAACAACATGAACAAAGTAGGAGAGACAAAGGCTGGCCATTCTCACTTCCAAGGAGCATTCTGGCTGTACTTCTTCCAATACAGACTTGTTCATTCTTCTGGCAGTCCATGGTATTTTCAGTATTTGCCAACATCTCAGTTCAAAGGCGTCAGTTCTTCTTCAGTTTTCCTTATTTATTGTCCAGCTTTTTGGCTGTTGAAAATACCATGGCTTGGGTTAGGCACCTTTTAGTGTTCAGAGTGACATCCTTGCTCTTCAATACTTTAAAGTGTTAAAGATTTTACAGTAGATTTGCCCAGTACAATACAACATCTGATTTCTTGACTGCTGCTTCCATGGACATTGATTGTGGATCCAAGTAAAATGAAATCCCTGACATCTTCAATTTCTTCTCCATTTATCATGATGTTACTTACTGGTTCAGTTGTAAGGAGTTTTGTTTTCTTTATGTTGAGGTACTGAAGACTGTAGTCTTTGATTTTCGTCAGTAAGATGAAGCATTCTTCACTTCCAGCAAGCAAAATTGTGGCATCTGCATATCGCAGGGTGTTAATGATTCTTCCTCCAATCCTGATGTCACATTCTTCTTCATATAGTACAACTTCTCAGATTATTTTCTCAGCATACAGATTGAATAAGTATGGTGAAAGGATACAGCCCTGACATACACCCTAATTTTAAATCATGCAGTATTCCTTTGTTCTGTTCGAACAACAGCTTCTTGGTCTATGTACAGGTTTGTTATGAGAACAATTAAGTGTTCTGGAATTCCCATTCTTTGCAATGTCATCCATAATTTGTTATGATCCACACAGTCGAATGCCTTTGCATAGTCAATGTGTTAGGTTGGGTTCTCTAGAGAAGCAAAACCAGTAAAGCTTATATACATATATAGAGAAATGTATCTTAGGAAAGTGGCTCACACAGTTATAGAGGCTGCAAATCCCAAGTTCCTGGATCAAACGTCAAGCTGGAGGTTTTCCTGATACACAAAGCTGCAACAGCTGACAAGCTCAAGATTGGCAGTCAGTTTAATGGCCGTTGACTTAGGTGGATAATGAATCCAAGATCACCAGGCAGAATGGTGGATTGTTTGATCCAGGGTAGTTGTAGGTAGCATGACAGGATCCAGATCCACAGAAGGTTCCCGAATTTTCCCAGGACGTCCATATATATATATACACATATGAAGCAGGCTACACCCCTAGGGAAACTTCCTTTCAACTGATTGGCTGCTCAAAGCATATACATCATATCTCATCATGGGAATCACCACATCACAACTGATTAAACCACTCAGAATCATGGTCCAGCCAAGTTGACAACTATCACAGTTCAGCTCTTGTCAATTTGGCAGTTCTACACATTTCCTTAACCACATATGATCTGTAAATAAGGACACTTATAAAGTCATACTTCCTCCTAACATGATACAGCTAACATGTGTACAACTGAAAACACATTAACCCTGTGTATATTTTACAGTTCATAACTGAAGAAAACAAAAATATTTGATGCACACATACAGTGAAGAAATACAACAATCACAGTCCTCATTTCTGCAACTAGTCACATGGTCGTACCTGGTATTCAGAACTACCTTCTTCCACCACCCATTCCATATTTTCCTTGCCCTCAGCAAGCACCTCAGTTGGTCATGGTTCTTTGCCTGGTGGATTGACCCAAATTTTCATTCCTGAAGGGTCTGGGCCATTAGTAGTCATAATAAGGTTGGGTTGCTGTAGTTTTCCATTGACTTTAATCACAGGGCATGGTAGTACTAACAGATGTCCTAAAGAATCTCCTGTATTCCAGACATATTATTCTTTACCTCCATTATGGAATATCAATCCAATTTCCCCTTGGTAATCAGGATCTATCACACCAGAAAATACAGTAACTCCCTTCTTTAGTCAATAAAACACAAGTAAACATCTTTCTGGTATTCTTTGCTTTCAGCCAAGATCTGTCTGACATCTGCAATGATATCCCTCGTTCCTCATCCTCTTTTGAATCCAACTTGCATTTATGGAAGTTTCCTGTCAATATACTGCTACAACCATTTTTGAATGAACTTCAGCAGAATTTTACTTGCATGTGATATTAATGGTTGTTGTTGTTGTTGTTGTTAAGTGCCGTCGAGTCGTTTCCGACTCATAGCGACCCCATGCACAGCAGAACGAAACACTGCCCGATC
>NW_006921923.1:247729-250909 GCF_000298275.1 Orycteropus afer afer
TAGAATCCTTCAATATTGCAGTTCACAGCTTGAATTTTTTCTTCAGTTCTTTCAGCTTGAGAAATGCCAGATGTGTTCTTCACTTTTGTTTTTTTAACTCCAGGTCTTTGTATATTTCATTATAATACTTTTACTTTGTTTTCTTGAGCCCCTTCTTTGAAATATTCTGTTCAGCTCTTTTGTTTCAACATTTCTTCCTTTTACTTTAGTTACTCTCCATTCCAGAGCAGGTTTCAAAGTCTCTTCTCATATCCATTTTGGTCTTCCTTTCCCATGTTTTTAATGACCTTTTGCTTTCTTTATGTATGATGTTCTTGATGTCATTCCACAACTCATCTGGTCTTTGGTCACTGGTGTTCAGTGCATCAGATCTATTCTTCAGATTAAGTTAATGGCATTTTTTAAAAAATATGATCTGGGTGAAAGTATACAGAGCACATTTGTTTTCCTTTCAACAATCTATACATATTCTGTTTGTGACATTTACTGGGATCCCCACACTGGAACAGCATTTTTCCCAGTTCCTCCCTACACCCACCCCTTCCCTTCATTCTTCCTTCCAATCCCCTCCTGCCTTCCTAGCTCTATTCCTGAGCAAATGCTGTCCCCTTGACCTCCTATGTTTGATTGTTCTAATGAGTGTATACCCTCCTGATATCACTGTTCACCTTATAGGTCTCTCTATCATATGGCTACCAGTTGAGTCATGGGAGTTAAATTCAAATTCTATCTTGAAGGATGTGTAAGGGCCATAGTCTCGGGGGTTCCACCAGTCTTCATCAGACCAGTAAGCCTGGTCTTTTTTATGATTTTGAATTTTGTTCCACATTTTCCCTCACTCTCTCTGGGACCTCTTTTTTTTTTTATTTTTATTGTGATTTGGGTGAAAGTTTACAGAGCAAATTCAATTTCCATACGGCAATTCATACACATCTTATTTCATGGCATTGACTGCAGTTTCCCACAATGTAACAGCTCTCTTCCCATTTCCTCCCCATAGTTACCGCTTCCCTGTGCCCTTCTTTCCCATGTACTCTTGCCCCCTGAGCAGTCTCCCTGTGCATGTACAGCCCTCTGTTCTCTCCAAGGAGTGTGTCTACCTGATGTAAATTTCAGCCCATATGCCAGTCTTTTATTTGGCTGGAAACCACAGGTGTGAGTTCAATTCCAGACCTGAAGGACATCTGGGGGCCATAGTCTCAGGGGGTGCACCAGGCTCCATCAGACCAGCAAACCTGGTCTTTTTTTTTTTAAATAATCTTGAGTTTTTTATCCACATTGTTCTTCCACTCTATCGAGGATCTCCTACACAGATCCCCCTCCGAGTGGTTGACAATGGTAGCCAGGCACCATCTAGTTCTCCTGGTCTCATGGACATATAGGCTGAGGATCACATGGTCTGCCAGTCCCTTGGACTAATTGTTTCCATGTGTCTTTGATTTTCTTCATTCTTCTTTGCACTGGACAAGGGGAGACCCATGGTTACATCTAGACTATCTGGGACCTCTTATCCCTTTCAGAGTGGTCAGCAGTGGTAGCTAGGCATCATCTAGTATTTCTGCTCTCAGGATCATGGAAGCTGGGGTTCATGTGGAATTACAAATATATTTTACTGTTAGTATTAGATGCAGAAGCTCTGGTGGCATAGTGCCTAAGGCATTTGACTGCTAACTGGATGGTTGGTGGTTCAAACCCACCAGCCACTCCTCAGAAGGAAGGTTGGGCAATTTATTTCTGTAGCAATACTGCCTTGGAAACCCAAGGAGGGGTTGTTATGAGTCGGGGCCAACTCAATGGCAGTGCAGTTTTTTTTTTTTTTTTGTATTAGGTGCTGTCTTGAAAAGATTTGTTAAATTTTATTTTGAAATAATTTCAAACTTATATAAAAGTTGAAATATTAAATATAAAGAACTCCCATATCTCCTTCACCGAGATTCAACAATTGTTAGCATTTACCTTTACTTTATCATTATCTGCATGTGTGTGTGTGTCTTCCTATCTGTCTCTTTCTCTCTCTGCTTCTCTCTTCCTACACATACACACACACATATGTACACTTATTTTCCTCTGAATTCCTAAATACTTCAGTGTGTATTTCCTCAGGACAAGAACATTCCATTATGTAACCACAGTTCATTTATTAAAATCAGAAAATTTACAATTGATGCAATACAAATATCTAACCCATAGTTGATGTTCAAATCTTGCTAACTGCTACAATCTTGAAAGCTTTTCTTAATAAGTATTGAAATTAAGGTTTTGACATCTTGGCATCCTGAGAGTCCACACCCAGAGAGAGCCATGTTCTCTGCCTCACCTACCTGTATCTCACTTGCGATCTACTGCTGCAAGAGTCTGGGTTTAGGATCTTTAAAACCATTGCTGTTGTTATTGTTATGTGCCGTCAAGTCAGACCTGACTCACAGCGACCCTTCCTTGGGTTTCTGAGGCAGTATCACTATGGAAGTAGATTGCCCCATCTTCCGAGGAGTGGCTGCTGGGTTTGAACCACCAGCCTTCTAGTTAGCAGTCAGATGCCTTAGCTACTATGCTACCAGAGCTCCCATTAAACCATTAGGGGAAAATAATAAAAGAAGAGCTGCTTTCCCTTAAAAAAAAAAAAAAAAAACTTAGGGGACCGTGGATATATATGAAGTCATACGATGTTGTCTGAATGACACATACCTATATATACCCCACAAAAGGTTAGTATCAAAAATATATGAAAAACTCCTGCAAATAAATAAGAAAAAGACAAATCAATAGGAAAATGGAAAAAAGACACAAACAGGCATTTCACAGAAGAGGGATCATGTATGGACCATAAGCATATGAAATGTTGTTTGACATAATTACTAATAAGTAAATTGCAAAATAAGACCACAACAGATTATTATTTTGCATCACTAGATTGACAAAAAAATCTATAATACCAAAATTTGGATAGGTTATGCATCATTGCTAGTAGGAATATAAATAATTTAAGATTATCTTGTGAAGTTAAACATGTCCATGTCTTACATCCCAGGGTTTCCATTCCTAGGTGTGTATCTTATAAAAACTCTTATCTGTGAGCACAGGGAGATACGTACAAAAATGTTCATGTTGTTGTTGTTGTTAAGTGCCGTCGAGTCGTTTCCGACTCATAGCGACCCCATGCACAGCAGAACGAAACACTGC
>NW_006921923.1:251009-254962 GCF_000298275.1 Orycteropus afer afer
ATGACCAAAATAGGTGAGACGAAGTCTGGCCATTCTTGCTTCCAAGGAGCATTCTGGCTGCACTTCCTCCAGGACAGATCTGTTAGTTCTTTTAGCAGTAAAATGTTCATAGCAACCCTGTATGTAACATCAAAATCCTGGAAATGATCCAGATCACATCAACATGATAACAACTGAATATATTGCAGAACATTAGTCAGCAATAAAATGAAAAAACCAAAACCAGAGACCTGCTATATTAAACTACACAGAATAAATCCGAACACCGTATGTTGGGAGAAAAAGCAGTCCTGGAAGACTGTTTATGGTATGATTTTATTCATAGGAAATTTAGAAGTAAACCAAACAAAATAGTATTTTGTTTGGGCAAAAATATATAAATGATAAACTATTTTTTTTAAAAAAAGTAAGGAAATGGTAAACCATAAAATTGAAGCCATGGCTAACCTTTGGTGGGAAGATAAGAGAATGCGATAATGGTGATAGAAAAAGGTCTAGTTCTTGAGTTAAATGGTAGGTTTGCAAATGTTCACACATATATTATTTTGCTGTGTAATTTATACATATATATACTTTTGCATGTGTTAAATATAACATTAAAGTTATATATTTCTTTTTCAGAAATCTGCCTGAACCTTCAAGATCCTCCAACTAATATAAGTATCATTTCAGAAAAGCAGGTGAAAACAGAATGGAAATTGCCAAAATTAAATAACCAATTTGTCACCAGGTAAAATAGTTTCTAAAATGTCTTAAATACTAATTTTCAGCATTAGTCACTGCAACATAATGCATTATGATTTGCTCAAAATCTACCCAAATTTATACTGTAGTAATTATGTAGATATACATTTTCATAATCATAACTGTAGACTGCTGTTCCACTGTTTAAAGATACAGTATTTATTTATTTATTTAAAAATTTTGCTTTTTTTTATTTTTTAGATCAGAGCTGGATGATTTGCCAGAAAATCAACTCTGTGATGTTGTTGGGGTTTTAGTTTTTGTAGGAAGGGTTCAGCGGTTAAAAAAGAAAGGTAAGTTTTTAAACTTGAAAGTCATAAACTGTATTTCAGTGAATAGTTTTGTGTTCATATGTGTATAATCAGTTAGCTTCATTCATTTTAATATTTTATCTATATAGAAAGCCGTGAAGAATTTTTGACATACCGCTGGATTCACATTGCTGATGGGACTTCAGAACTACCATTTATCGTGGAGTTATTTTCTACATCTCAGCCAGAAGTCTTCGAAAATATTAACCCAAGTACTCAGTTCTTATATTTTTATAGTTTAATTTTGAAAGTGGGGGCAAATGGTAAACTGACCTACAGAACTAGCATGATATTGAGTTAACAAATTCAAGCATTCTGACAACATGTTTAAATCTTTTCTATATTAATATTATATGTGACATTACATATATTAACCACCTACTTTGGAGAAGATTATCCTGGTTGTTTATTTAGAATTAATTTGGAATTGAAATCAGTTTTTCAGAAAACAGGTGCTCTTATCAATTACCATTGTTAGCATTTCATACATAAAAGTTTAAGATTCAGTAACATTAAAACATGTAGTCAATTCCCTTTGTATCCATTTGGAAATCAACTAAGTAGATCCCATTAAAGACATTGGAGGTTTTACTAATGTGGAATTAATTGGTAGAGAATTAACAGACTGTGTAATTAAGTAATGACAATGGTAAGTATGATTCTATTTGAGTACTAAATTAATATTAGATTGTTCATGTTATACCAGTTGTTCAATGTTTTGTAGCTCTGGTGGTGTAGTGCCTAAGGCATTTAACTGCTAACCAGAAGGCTGGCGGTTCAAACCCACCAGCCACTCCTCAGAAGGAAGATTGGGCAATCTACTTCCATAGTGATACCACTTCAGAAACCCAAGGAAGAGTTGCTGTGAGTTGGGTCTGACTCGAGGGTACTAACAACAACAAAAACAACACTCATTAAGATACAAAGATACTTATCTTTTCCACTCTTTTTGTTTATTTGAAACCTTTCAGGTATGCCATTATGTATTTCACACATCATGTTAGTCTTTAGCTCTACTATGATTAGAAAATATCTATATGTTTAATACTTTTCAATAAGTTCAGTGAATTTGTCATTGCTTGAATTCTGAGCATGAAACTACTTTAGAGATGGTATGATATTTTATTATTTTATTATATGAGTAAAACACTCACTGTTTTCTGTGTTAAATACTTTCCAGCGTTAGGGAAACTCCCAATCCTGACTACATCCAGTTTTTTTAACCACCAATGAAGTAGAAGTTGTAGAACACCAAACGTCCTAGAAACTGTATGCAGGGCAGTTCTGCTGCCCTTTTATCCTCTATGTGAAACATTATTTCTCACCAGATGCACCCTATGCTTGTAAAGTCTAATGTTTTTTCATGCATCTGAATAGAATTTAATTTTACCTCAGTTTGAAGGAGAAGGAAAAGAAAGAGGGTTTTGGCCATAACCAAGGCATCGGCTTCTAGAGTAGGGATGTGGCCTCTCTTATAAATTCTCTTAGGGAATAAATTGTTGGCAGTGATGACCTCTGGTGGTAATTCCATTACCTCATGTTAGGTGTTTTTTATGGCCAGGTCTCTCTCTCTCTGTTTATAGATACTTTATCTACTCAGAATTAATTTGGAGTTGAAACCAGTTTTTCAGAAACTGTGCTCTTATCAATTATCATTATTAGCCTTTCATATATAAAAGCTTAAGATTCAGTCAAATTAAAACATGGACAGTCAATTCTCTTTGTACCCATTTGGAAATCGACTAAGTAGACCCCATTAAAGACATTGAAGGTTTTACAACAAGTTGACACAAGTATTGGATAAAGATTTCTCAAAGAAACTTTGCCAAGAATTCATGTTCTATTTGTTGTTATAATGTGAAATTTATCTAATAGAGGTATGTACAGACCCTGGTGAAATGTATTATAGTAAAATAGTTGGCAACAATCACAATTTATTTTCAACTTCTGACCAATAGTGAAAGGGGAAAAAAATCATCAAATGAATGGTGAGGATTAATGGGGCTTCAGGACTATGACCAGAGGTCTTCTGGAATAATACCAAAATCCTTTGGTTGTTGTTGTTGTTATGTGCCGTCCAGTCGGACCCGACTCATAGCGACCCCTCCTTGGGTTTCCGAGGTATACTACGGAAGTAGATTGCCCTATCTTCCTTCCGAGGAGTGGCTGGTGGGTTTGAACCACCAGCCTTCTGGTTAGCAGTCAAATGCCTTAGGCACTAAGCTACCAGAGCTCTTTGGTAGTAAGACTTATTTAAAAATTGTTTTACTTTTGCTTTAGGAAAGTTAAGAACTAAGGGGGAATTAATGTTGTGTGTTTACTATGTACCAGCTGCTTATAGATATTATCTCACTTTGTACCATCAGTTACCTTTTAAAGAGTTGATACTTTTACACATTTGCTGGTGAGGCAACCAACGTCCAGAGGGGTTAAGTAATTTTCTGGACCTCAAACTGCTAGAAAGTGTTAGATCTGACTGACTGATTTTAATGGCTATGAACTTAGAGAGTTTTTTAATATACTTACATCCACACCTTTAACCATTAGTAGGCACAGGTTTTTGAAATAAAGGAAAAAAGATATAAATTAGTAAAATTATTCTTAGTCATATGAAAATATTTCCTTTATTACAGAATAAAGAACTAGTAAATTTGAGATTTATGATGTGAATTTCTAGTTATCTTAATTAGTTATCATTTTCAGGGACTTTTTTTTATTCTATCATGTTATCAAGGTGAGAAGAAAGTAAATAGGTGGCATAAGCCCTGCTATTGAGGCTTAAAGTCTAATTAGGATACATACACAAGAGACAGAAAATACTTGCACAAGCAAATATAATTTAATACTGTATAAGCCTTTCTACTGGGAGCTCTGGTAGCATAGTGGCTAAAGCACTTG
>NW_006921923.1:255062-255871 GCF_000298275.1 Orycteropus afer afer
AGGGGTCGCTATGAGTCGGGGCCGACTCGACGGCACATAACAACAACAACAACAAGCCTTTCTACTGGAAGGAGACAGTAGTAATCATCAGTGTTACATTGGATTAATCAGTGAAAGCATCATGGGGAAAGTAAGATTTTTTCTTTGTAGAAGTAACTATTGAGATTTAGTTCTATGCCCAGTTAGAATGATTCTCACACTTTTCTGTGCAGCAAGGAAATTACTTCATTCAGTTGTACTTTCTAAAGGAAAGGTCTCTCACAGAAAGTAGGCTAATAAATGTTAGATCCTTGTTGCTTAAAGTGTGGTCAGAAGAACGTATGGGTTTATTGGAAATGCAGAATCTCCGGCACCGCCCTAAACCTACTGAATCAGAATTTCTGGTTTAACATTAGCCCCAGGTGATTTGAAGCTGGGAAATGTTCATTTCATTATGCTTTTCTAAGTTGGAGAAGTCTGTGTTGGGTCCTGATCTTGGCATGTCCTCTTTGAAATGCAAAAGTCATTTCATACTTGTTTTCATTTTCTACAGTGACATATTTCTCGTGCACACAGTTGAAAGTTGTGAGAGATGATGATCGACTACCTAAATTGCTTTACCTCACTACTACAAATGAGAGTCAAATGTTGATTATTGGTGAGTAATTTCTGGGTATATACTTTATTGGAAATATATTTTCTCTTCACTGGAACCCTTTAGCATATATTAACTTTTACAGTATAACATTGAACCACACAATAGCTTTATGTTGACCCCCTTCCCACTTTATTGCTATAAAGGAGCTCTGGTGGTACAGTGCGTAAGGCAT
>NW_006921923.1:256191-258565 GCF_000298275.1 Orycteropus afer afer
TGACTTAGAATTTGCTTATTGTATTTGGGTAATTTTTATATGCATGTTAAGTATAATTATCTGCTATATGGTCAGCAAGTAAACTTCACTTCCTTTCTTGGTAAGAGAGAGAGAGAGAGAGAGAGACTATTTTGATATTAAAACGTTTTGTATAAATAAAAAGTTTGTGCAGTTTATTATACAGGGTTTGTTTTTTTTTTTCATTTTTATGCTTCACCTGTTTTCGCAAGAAGGTCACGAAGGCCAACCGTATACCTATGAGGCCAAGGTAAAAAACTTTATTCAATGGATTAAAACAAAGACCGATTCTGGGGAGATGAAGAATACTGTTTTTGGTGGATATTACCCATATCCACCAGTACCAGAGACATTTACCAAGTATAGTATTTCTGTTAAAGGTACTAATATAATTGTGATACGTTTATAAACTTTGTGATGTTTATGTGATATGTTTATAAGCTTTATGGTATATGCCATTTCAGTTAGTCAACTATATTTTATTTGAGTGAGACAAAGTGGACTAACACTTACTGATAATCATTCTGTCTTTATGCACCCCAAAAATACATGTCATGCCTCTTAAAGGTTAATATTTTGATTTTTAATTAGATTGAAGAGAAAATACAGAGGATGGCTAACTGGTAATGTATGGATTTCATACC
This sequence comes from Orycteropus afer afer, assembly GCF_000298275.1. Lineage (NCBI taxonomy): Eukaryota > Metazoa > Chordata > Mammalia > Tubulidentata > Orycteropodidae > Orycteropus > Orycteropus afer. The sequence goes on from NW_006921923.1 coordinate 256,854, forward strand.
ATTGGGATCAGGTCTGACCTTGGTAGATCTCAACGCCTATGAAGTTACATATAGACTAAAGATATCTAAAAGATATGCTGAGCAATTTGATATCCAGATACTGACAACTGTATGATGCTATTCTTGTGGAATTATATATATTGTATATAACACAATTGAGTGTTACCTTTAAATAAAAATGACACCAAAGTAAATGAGATACTGAATTTGAACTAAAGTACTCATGAGAGGCCTAATGTTAATTTGCTTTTTAGCAGAATTAAGATATTATAGTTGAAGTTTAACACAACTATGTTCTTTTTAAGAGTTAATGGGATAATTGCATGATTTTGAAAAAAAGATAAACTTTGAAATGCTCAGTTATCATCATCTAAATATTGGCATACTCTTACACTTCATAATACTAGCAATATATAGTGTTTAGTTGAAAATAATTAAAATGTGTGTTTCTATGCAGTGTCTGGGCAACACTTTATAGTTTGAAATATGATATATAAGTTAGGTTCAATATGCAGAGTTTCTGTTACTAATGAAAACTCCAGTCTGGAAGTCTGTATTACAATTTAAATGATAAAAGTATTTTGCCTATTTTACAAAACCTGCATAAAGGATGCCAAAGATAAACACAGAGTCTTAAAAATTTATGTTAATGTAGCAAGTTTTTAATTTATGTTGTGAAATTGCATTGCAAATCTGATTGTTATTTTTATCATTTCAGTTCTTTAAACCTTACAATTTCCTTGGGATTACTCTTTTGCAGTTGAGTCGCTCTTGACAGCTATAAGTGAAGCTAAGAAAGAGATTGAAGACTTGCAGTATAGGGAACAAAAGCGCATTGCAATTCAGGGGATAATTACTGTTATAAAGTATATCCCCCATAGCGGTGCAAGTGAAAGTGCTTCAGCATCAGACACACTTCGGGTATGGTGTCAGAGCATTAGCATATATCTCTGAAAGCACTGTGATCATTATAATCGGTACCTTGTATGTTGTATTCAGAACACAAATGTATTGACTATTAATTATGTAAACCTAGCAGTAAAAGAAAAAGTTCATTTTTGTTTTTTGATTCCTTTTTCTGTTGTTTATTTTGGGGCAGGTGAGGCTGCATGTCAGAGCCTCTGACATTGCCCAAGTTCCTTAATACTTGGTGTGTGGTTTTTGCTTTCTACATAACTTGAGTCTATTATGATTGTCTATTTAAATTCCCAAGTATTATATATGATTCTTTTCCTACATTTTGTCCAAGCCAAAACTATAAGAAGGCTTCTTCCCCACGAAGTTTTACCTCTACATATCTTGCATGGTAGTCTTACTCAGGTTCTATAAGAGGTAGCAGTGACTCTTATAGGGTGAATGGTCTAATAAGAGACTAGTTCTTAAATCTACACACAATAAAGATAAAATAGTTAAGATAAAATAGTTAATTTACCCCTGAGTTTATCTTTTTAAAAACTACCTTTACGTTTATTAGTATTCATATGGAAATGATCATCTAATTGATCTTTTCCATTATACTACCAATAAGTAAGAAGGATTTTTGTTTATCTTCCTTTTTAAAATACTTAGTAGCTAGATAGATTCAGATAAATCATCTGCATAAAAGCACTGTTATGAACGTAAATTCCCATCACAACTCCCAGAATTATGAAAAATGAATGAACTAAAATTACAGTCTTTGAAAGGAGAAATTTTTTTTATGTAATTTAAAA
>NW_006921923.1:258665-259635 GCF_000298275.1 Orycteropus afer afer
GAGACAATCTGGTTTTAAAGATGATATAAGAATGTCTACCCAGATAATAAGAAACTTTCACAGGATATCAAGCTGAACAGATGCTTTTGCAGATTTGGTACAAAGCATTGTTTAAAACCAGGTCAAGATACTGAATCCAAACTGTAGGGACAAAGCATTATTTAAGACCAGGCCAAGGTACTGAATCTACTGAACTGTAGAGAGAAATTATTATTTATTTTTTTATTGTGATTTGGATGAAAAGTTACAGAGCAAATTCACTTAGGGAAAAATAATTTTTGAGAATTAGTTTTAATTTTCTTTCAATTATTGATTTTAGAATGCTAATCTTCCCTCAACTTCCCAAGCAGCAAGAGGAGAAAGTCAAAAAAGTCAGGAAAGAGATGGTAAACGGCGTCATGATGACAGTGAACCTGGGAGTTCACAGACTGCATCTGCTAGGTTGATTCCTAGCAACAAAAAAAGAGTTCTGGAAGGCCCAAATGCTAAACCGTAAGTCATTTGCATTAGGTATATGCCTCCCATATATATTTTTCCTTTGGGTTCTGTCTCTAACATAAAATGATCAGTTATAGTAGAAGCCTGCTTATCTGCAGTGCTCAGCATGACTAATTGAGAATGTGTTTAAAATGGAGAATTATGAAACAATATACATACTGCACTAAGGGGCAGTGGGTAAATCCTACCTTCATTGCTAATAGTCCTCACCTTCTCATTTCTCCATTCTTATCATCAGCCATCAGCCACTTATGCAGCACACACACTCTGTCTCTCAACACCAGCCACCCAGAGCTGGTTCTGAGCTCAAAGTTAGATGGATACCATCTTTTGGTCCTAGTCACACAGTGCTAGGTCAGAGCTCACATATTAGGCACTTTGTTTCAGACTGCAAAGTAAGCAGACACCAGCCCCTACTAATTCTCACTGCTGCTGTGGGCTTGTTTTTTCGCTGGAATGACTTATAGAATTC
>NW_006921923.1:260199-261407 GCF_000298275.1 Orycteropus afer afer
AACTTAAAACATTATAGTTTACATTTATTCACCAATTAATTGAGTACACCTAAACTACATCCTACCTAAACTACATCCATAATGAATTGTATATATAATCAAGAGTTTAGATTTCTTTAAATTGGCAGGAAAGCTCAGACACTTGTGCATCATTCAGAATGCAGAATAATTTTTAACTCCAGTCTTTTATAGTAAACCAAAAATCAAACTCACTGTCGTCGAGTTGTTCCTGACTCATAGGGACCCTCCTTGGGTTTCTGAGGCAGTATCTCTACAGAAGTGGATTGCCCAATCTTCCTTCTGAGGAGTAGCTTGTGGGTTTGAACCACCAGCCTTCAGGTTAGCAGTCAAATGCCTTAGGCACTACACCACCAGAGCTCCTGGTCTTTTTGGACAGCAGTTGTTGCTGGTATACTGACCTTGTATCCAGCAATCTTGATAAATTCACGTATTAATTCTAAAGGTATGTATGTTTAAAAATTTTTCTGCATACAGGTCATATAATGGTAGTTTTTCCTTTCCAATCATTTTATTTCTTTTTCTTGTCTTACTGTTCTGGTTAAGATCTTTGGTACAATATGTAGAATTGGTATGCAATTAATAGAATAGGTAGAGTGCATCAGAAGTTTCTCATTACTGATCTCAGAAAGAAAATTCTCAGGGTTTCATCATTGAGTATTACATTTGCTGTAAGAGTTTGGTGAATAATTTTTGTCAGATTAAGGAAGTTTCTTTCTAATCCTAGTTTGCTCAGTTTTTTCCCATGAGTATGACTTGAACTTTGCTAAATGTTTATTCTGAACATACTGATCTACTGAGTTTCTCATATAGTTAAATTGATAGCTTTCTGAAATGTTAAACTGCTGATTCATCCTAGAATAAATCTTACTTAAACCAAAACTCACTTCCAATGAGTCAGTGCAGACTCATAGCAACCCACATTTGGGTTTTGAAGGCTGTAATCCTTATGGCAGCAGACTACCTCATCTTTCTTCCACAGAGTAGCTGGTGGTTAGCAGCCAAACGCCTTAACAACTCATTCACTTAAATCCTTATATTAGTTGTGATATATAACCTTTTAGTGTATCAGTAGAATTGATTTGATATATTTTTTTCTTTTTTAATTGTGATTTGGGTGAAAGTTTACAGAGCAAATTCACTTTCTGTACAGCAGTTCACACACACTTTGTTTCATGACATTGACTACA
>NW_006921923.1:263434-264648 GCF_000298275.1 Orycteropus afer afer
TCCCTTGTCAGATATGTCATTGCCAAATATTTTTTTCCCAATCTGTAGGTGCTCTTCTGACTTTTTTGGAGAAGTCTTTGGAAGCACATAAAAATTTAATTTTCAAAAGGTCCCATTCATCTAGTTTCTCTTCTGCTGTTTGTGCATTTTGGGTTATGCTTGATAATCTATTTACGCCACATATTAGGGCCCCTAAATTTGCCCCTAGTTTCTCCTTAAGGAAATTTATAGTTTAGGTTTCACATTTAAGTGTTTGTTCCATCTGGAGTTAGTTTTTGTGTATGGTATGAGGTACAGATCTTGTTTTATTTTCATGCAAATGAAGATGCAATTTTGCCAGCACCATTTCTTAAAGACATTCTCTTCCCCATTTAATGGATTTTGGCCCTATGTCACAGATCAGCTGCCCATAGGTTGATGAATCTATTTCTGGGTTCTCAATTCTATTCCATTGGTCTATGTGTCTGTTGTCATACCAATACCAGGCAGTTTTGACTATTGTGGCTGTATAATAGGTTTTGGGTCTGGCAGTGTGAGATCTCCTACTTTGTTCTTCTTCAATACGCAAAAATGCAACCACTGCTGTGGAGTCGGATGAAACTCATAGTGGCCCCTCGTTGTGTTTCTGAGGGAATCTACTTCCATAGTGATAACTGCCTCAGAAACCAAAGGAGGGGTCGCTAGGAGTCGGGTCTGACTCGACAGCACATAACAACAACAACAACATCACTATGGAAGTATATTGCCCAACCTTTCTTCCAAGGAGTGGCTGGCAGGTTTGAACTGCCAGCCTTCTGGTTAGCAGTCAAATGCCCTAGGCACTATGCCACCAGAGCTCCTAGTGCTTTGCTTATGCAAGGTCTCTTTCCTTTCCATGTAAAGCTAGTGATTGGTTTTTCTATATCCTTAAAGAATGTTGATGAGATCTGGATTGAGATTGCATTGAATGTATAGATTACTTTGGGTAGAATTGACATTTTCACAATGTTCAATCTTCCTGTCCACAGGCATGGTTCTTCCATTTATATAGATGTCTTATGGTCTCTTGAAGTAGTCTTTTGTAGTTTTCTTTGTACAGGTCTTTTGTGTCCCTGGTAAGATTTATTCCCAAGTATTTTATTTTCTTTGGTAGCTATTGTAAATGGTATTGATTTCCTTATTTCTTTTTCAGCAATCTCTTTGCTGGTGTAGAGGAATCCAATTTATTTTTGAAT
>NW_006921923.1:281930-291221 GCF_000298275.1 Orycteropus afer afer
TGACCCCTCCTTGGGTTTCCGAGGCAGTATCACTACAGAAGTAGGATTGCCCAACCTTACTTCCGAGGAGTGGCTGGTGGGTTTGAACCGCCAGCTTTCTGGTTAGCAGTCAAGTGCCTTAGGCACTATGTTACCAGAGCTCCCACTGCACTGTGTATTTTGTATAATTTTTTTTATCCCATAGGAAGTCATTTTTGAAATTAATCTTATCTTTTCCTTCCTATACCATACTGTTTTGGAGAAAACTTTTGTTGAGCTGTAAGTTTCTCAGTTCCCCACTTGCAACTGAAATGAAAATAGAATTGATTGCATCTTAGTCTAGAGGAAGAAGTAAATCAAAAAAGAGCCTGCTAGACCAGAAGTTAAAGGAGGTATTGATTTCTAGTCAATCTGGCAGGTTGAAAACCTGCCAAAAGATCTTGGATCTTCCCCACTCAAAAAAAAAAAAAAAAAGACCACCCAGAAATTAAGGGTGAAAATTACTAAATGAATATATAACTAAACTAAGCTCAGAACACTGGGAGCTCTGGTAGTATAGTGCCTAAAGCACTTGACTGCTAACCAGAAGGCTGGCGGTTCAAACCCACCAGCCACTCCTCGGAAGGAAGATGGGGCAATCTACTTCCATAGTGATACTGCCTCGGAAACCCAAGGAGGGGTCGTTATGAGTTGTGCCCGACTCGATGACACATAACAACAAGCTCAAAACAAGAATGAAAAAATCTTCCAATACCAAAAACAAAACAAACAAAAAAGAACTTAAATTCAATAGTAAGTATGAACTAAAACTAAAACTGTTTATGGGAATTTCAGAACTAGATGCCTTAATGCTTATGGGCTGAGGAATAATAACCATATGGGAAGGAGAGTCCAGGCTAGAGGCCTCCTGCATGTGAATAAATAGAACTGATGTAAAGTTGGGAGATTAAGAAGAGCCATAGAAATTATGCCCACAAGCATAGGGAAATATCATTGAGTTTCCTGTCTCCCCTGGGCCACTGGAAAGAAAAAGTCACCTCAGAGAAATTAAAATACCAAGTCTATACAACATGGAGGTATGTGGTTACATTTAGCATGAATAAAATGGTGAAGACACTGAACTACAAAATTAAAATGAATATCTGGCCCAAAAAGCAGAGACACTCCTAAGGTCTTGGAAAAGGCAAGTGTGAAACTGTCTCAAAGAAAGGCTTCTATAACTAGGATGCTTAGGAATCCCATGGAAAACAACCTATATAGAAAATGAAATCATGGTTTAAAAAATTTACAAATTTTTTATCTCAAGGAAATGAACTACTTTGAGGCAACGTGATCAGATTAGCAAATGGAAAAATTTATAACCTGGGAAATAGAGATACTAGACCAGTAAGAAAGAGACTTTAAAATAGCTATGTGTTCAAAAATTTAAAGGAATAAATAGAAACTATAAGTCAAGAACTGATCAGTATGGAAAAAAAGAACTGGCAGAATTGAAAAGGAACCAGAGATGATAGATAGAGCAGATTGATAGATAGAAAGTTGACCACATTGAAGAATAGATAAATGCAGATGAAAAGAGAATTAGTATATTTGGAAGATAGATATGGAGGAGATCACACCACTTAGTAAAAACATTGAAAAGGTGAAAGAGAAATTGAGAGACATGGTGTATATAAGATGAGACAGGGGAATTATGAAAATTTGATTAGTACAGTAAAGAAGCAAAAAACAAACTCACTGCCATCGAGTCAGATCCGACTCATAGTGGCCCCTCCTTGGGTTTCCAAGGCAGTGTCACTATGGTAGTAGATTGCCCAACCTTCCTTCCGAGGAGTGGCTGGTGGGTTTGAACTGCCATCCTTCTGGTTAGCAGTCAAGTGCCTTAGGCACAAGCCAACAGGGCACCTCGATTAGTACAGTAGAAGGCAGAAAAAAATGGAAAAAAGCAAAGAAAAATCATGATTAAAAGAAAACACAAAATAGCATGTCAGAAATAAGTCCAACTATATCAGAAATTTAAATAAATGTAAACATGTTAAGCTTTCAGATTTCAATTTTAAAAATTATTCCAGTAATATGCTATGTATAAGAAGCACATTTTAGCCAAATTATATAGAAAAGTTGACAATAAATGGATTGCAAAAAATGTACCTGACATATACTAACCAAAACAAAGGTAATATACCTCACTGCCATTGAGTCAGACCCAACTCATAGTGACCCTTCCTTGGGTTTCCAAGATGGTATCACTACGGAAGTAGATTGCCCAACCTTCCTTTCGAGGAGTGGCTGGTGGGTTTTAACTGCCAGCCTTCTGGTTAGCAGTCAAGTGCTTTAGGCACTATGCTACCGAGTTCCCTGCTAAGGTAGTATAGGGGTATTAATATGAGATAAAATAGAATTTAAGTTATAAATGATAAGATAAAAGACTATATAGAATACATAGAATGATAAAAGGAACTTTTTATAAAGATGACAGCTATGAATTTTTATACATCTAATAATATAATCTCAAAAATGTAGATAAGCCAGTAGATTTAAAAGAAGCAATTGACAAACACACATAATGTGCACTCCTCTCCAAAAATAATAGAAAAAGGAAATAAAAAATTATATATACTTATATACATACTTGATGAAGTAGATATACATAGAACCATTAACCCAACAAAGAATAGAATATTTTGTAGGCCCACAAAGAACGCTGTCAACATATTCCAAAGAATGAACGTCCCTACTAATTCCATCCTTCAACCACAGTGCAATTTAAACTAGAAATCAAAAAGAAATTATGGTGTTTTTTTAAAGCTTGTGAAAAAATATTACTTATAGAAGAAATCCAAAGAAAATTATAAAATATTCAGGCCTAAGGACAAAAGAATTGCTACATATCAAAACTTGGGAGATTCAGCTAAAGTGATACTCAGAAGGAGTATCACTTTAAGGAAGCCTTAACGTAACTCATTTGAATAAGAAAAAGACTAAAGGTAAATGAGATATTCAACTCAAGAATGTAGGCAAAGATAGTATCGTTTCTATTTATGCAATATTAACTGCTATAGGAATTGCTCCCACATACCCTGACATACATACATAAATACACACACATTATAAAGAACTAGAAAACTAGACAAAATATATTAAACAACTTTTTGCAGACATTGGACAAAAGGCAGCTTATTATTGTGACTCCTGAGTGAAGGGAGATGAAAACATGAGCCCTACAGTTGCCCAGTTTCACTATCCAGGCCCCAGTGCAGGGAGGGGAACTCCAAGAGCACCTAACATTGAAAATTCATAATGGCCAGTGTCTAAAAAAAAATTACCAGTCATGTAAAGAAGCAGGAAACCAGGTTTAGTGGTAGAATTTTCATCTTCTATGCAAGAGATCTGGATTCAATTTCAGCAAATGCACATCATGTGCAGCTACCCCCTTCTGTCACTGGAAGCTTGAGTGTTGCCTTGATGCAGAACAGGTTTCTGTGGAGCTTCCAGACTGAGATGAACTAGGAAGACCTGAGGATCTACTTTTGAAAATCAGCCAATGAAAACTCTGTGGATCACAACAGTATGATCCACAAGCGCATGGAGATGGTGCAGGATGGGGTAGTATTTCATTCCATTGTGCATGGTGTCACAGTCAGTTGGGGGCTAATTCAGTGGCAGCTAACAGCAACAACTAAGGCGAAAATCAGTCCATGGAAACAGAGGTGGTAATGATAGATAATGGAGTAACAGCTCTTATGAAGATGTTCCTTTTGCTCAAGATGTAGAGGAAAACATGAGGGTAATGAGAGAAGTGGAAGATTTTTAAGAAGACCAAAATTAAACTCCTAGAGAAGAAAAATACAGTATCTCAAATGAAAAATACACTGGACAGAACTAACAACAGATGGGAAAACAATGAACTCAGCATTAGTAACCTGTGGAAAAGTATCAAACCACCTAATATTCATGTAATTGGAGTCACCAAAAGGAGAAAATGGGGAAGATGGACAGAAAATAATTGAAGAAATAATGACCAAAACTTAAAATTTGATGAAAATTTAAACTCACAGATATAAGAAGCTCAACAGACTCTAAGAAGAGGAAAACCACACCAAGACACACATCAAAATCAAATTGCTGAAAACCAGTGGTACAAAGACATCTTAAGAGAAACCAAAAGGAAAAGAAAAAAGACACATTACATGCAAAGGAGCAAAGATGATTTCTCTTCGGGAAGTATGTAAACCAAGAGACAAGGGAGCAACACTTAAAAGTACTGAAAGAAAAAAAAAACTTAAACCTCGAATTCTATATTCACTGAATATATCTTTTTGAAATTAAAGACAAAAGCTGAAAGAATTTATCACCAGAAGACCTGCATTAAAGGAAGTTCTTTCGTCTGAAGAAAAGTTGTAATTCTAAATGGGAATTTAGATCTAAATAAAGGAAAGAAGAACACCAGTTTTTGCTTTAACTTTTAGGCCTCTGAGTCATTTTGAATTAGTTTTGTACATAGTGTGAGGTATGGATCCTGATTCATTTTTCTGCATATAGATATCCAGTTTTGCCTGCACCATTTGTTAAATAGACTGTTTCTTCCCCCATTGAATGGACTTTGACCCTCTGTTGATGATCAGCTGCCCATAGAAGGAAAGGTTTACTTCTGGGTTCTCAATTCTATTCCATTGGTCCATGTGTTTGTCATTGTTTTGAGTACTCTGGTATAGTAACTTTTAAGATTGGGAAGTGTCAGGCCTCCTACTTTATTCTTTTCCTTCAATATTGCTTTAGCTATTGGGCTCTCCTTCCTTTCCATATAATGTTGGAGATTAGTTTTTGTGCTTCATTAAAGAATGTTGGGATTTTGATCAGTATAGCATTATATCTATAGATTGCTTTTGTTATTATTGACATTTTCACAATGTTAAGTCTTCCAATACATGAGCATGAAATGTTTTTCTATTTATGTAGATCTCTTTTGGTTTCTTGCAGTAGTGTTTTTTAGTTTTGATTTTGTAAGTCTTTTACGTCCCTGGTTAGGCTTTTCCCTAGGTATTTTATCTTTTTGAAGGCTACTGTAAATGGTATTGTTTTCTTGATTTCCTTTTCAGAGTCCTCCTTGTTAGCATAGAGGAGCCCAACTGATTTTTGTGTGTTGATTTTGTACCCTAACACATTGTTGAACCCTTCTATTAGTTCCAGTAACTATATTGTGGAGGCTTTGAGATTTTTTATCTGTAGGATCATGTCATCTGTGAGTAAGGATAATTTTACCTCTTTTCCAATTTAGATACATTTTATTTTCCTTTCTTGCCTTATTGCTGTAGTTAGGACTTCCAGTATAATTTTGAATAAGAGGAGTGATAAACGGTATCCTTGTCTTATTCCTGTTCTCAAGGGGAGGGGTCTCAGTCTTTTTGCATTGGGAATAATGTTGGAAGTTGGTTGTGCATATATGCCCTTAATTACGTTGAGGAATTTCCTTTCTGTTTTTATTTTGCTAAGAGCTTTAAAAGGAAAAAGTGTTGGATTTTATCAAATGCTTTGTCTGCATTTGATCGTATGATTCTTTTCCTTTGTTTTATTTATGTGGTGAATTACATTGATTAATTTTCTAATATTGAACTGTTCTTGCATCCCTGTATGCATCTCACTTGGTCATGATGTATTATAGTTTTGATATGCTGTTGAATTCTGCTGACTAGAATATAGGTCTGTAATTTTATTTTTTAGTGGTACCTTTGCCAGGCTTTGGGTCTGCCTCCATAAAAATTTACAGCCTTGGAAACCCTATGGGGCAGTTCTACTCTGTCCTATAGGGTCACTATGAGTCAAAATTGACTCAGTGGCAGTGAGTTCTAGGGTTCTATTCTCAAGAATTTTATTTCACTTGAATTTGTTCCTGAATATAAAAGTAATATATGTTTATTTAAGAGCATTTAGAAAATACAGAAAAATTATAGAGAAGATAATTACAAATCTTCATAATTCCAATAACAGAGAAAACATTATCACTTTTAATATTTTGGAGTCTTTTGAAAATGAATTTAATTCTTTCTTCACTTTAATACTCTTTGGGATACTCAATTTAGCTCTGGTAGGATAGTAGGTAAGGCATTTGACCGCTAACCCCAAGGTTGGCAGTTCAAATCCACAAGTTCTCTGCAAGAGGAACATGAGGCAATCTACTTCTGTAAAGATTTACAGCCTTGGAAATCCAATGGGGTTGCCGTCAGTCAGAATTGACTCAATAGCATTTTTTAAAAATTATTATTATTATTATTATTTGATTTTAAGATAATTAAACAATTTCTCATTAATATGTGCTTTCTTAAAGTAAATGACTCACTTTGTTTAGTGTAGAGGTCAACTGTGTCTGTTTCTTTGTGTCTTTAACAGGTCGAGAAAGCATAAGCCCTCACCTCATAGGGAAAGCCAGAAAAACTTTAAATCATAAGTGGGAGAGTCAGCTGTGGAGAGAGAGAAAGTTTGGTCTACTAGATCACCTACATTACAGCCATGTTTATCCTGAAAGTATTCCACGGAGATTTAATTCTGAATACAGTACATTTCTTACTCAGCAGTATAATACTCAACCTTCAAAATACATACCCCCGGAAGAAGGGTCCCCAAAACTTGAGGATATTAAGAGTGCCTGCAGTATTGGACATTTTGAATTAACTATCCTAGGTAAGTCAGCTATTCTTCTCTTTGAATATTATTAATTTGACATATTTTAAATATAGATGATAATATTTTGCTTTTAAAAATTGAAGTTAAGGTGGGAGGCCTTTTTTTGGCTCAAACAAAGGGAATGGAGCACTAATTCTAGAAGAAATGAAGGTCTAACTGTGGCCTTATTTTAAACACTTTCAAGTCTATTTGAAAGTATTTGGAGGGACGATAGGAACCAGGGGACCTTTCCTCACTCCTGACTATCCTGCTACTAAGACTGGTTCTATTCTTACTTAGCTACCACTTTCTTGTCTATATCCTCTGCCTTTTTCTCAGTATATCTAAATCACTGAAGGGTAAAGTGTAATTTAAAGAGAAAATAGGATACTAATTGAGAGAAGCCCCTATGAACAGAGGTCTGCTTAACTCCTGAAGAAAATAATATTCTCAAATAATGTAGGTCAAACAAAGAGACGCTGTTGAAAAGAGTTGTATCGACAAGCTAAAAAGTATAACCAATTTTCCCAGATTGTTCAAAGTGAGAAGTAGCTATAGAACTTACAGAGCTTTAAAGTTACCAAAAATTTTTAAGTTAGATTTGTTTTCTAAGTTTGTTTTTAATAAATGTAAATTGTACAGAAAAAAAATACTTCAAAAAAAGCTAAAATGGGTTACTATAGGAGTCAAGGGGAAAATATGTATATTTGTGTATTAAAAGAAGATCTTAGTACTAGGTCTGATTTCTCTAAGATAAAGGGACAAGAACAAATTAAATTATTCAATGTCTGAAATAAAATGCAGTTCATGGATGCTTTAGATCTGTAGTACTAAAAGAATTGCTCGACTTTATCAAGATTCTTTTTACCCCCTTACTCTCTCCCACTCCTATATATAACCTTCTGGTTGGCAGTCAAATGCTTTAGGCACTATGCTACCAGAGCTCCCAGATACAAAACTAAGATTACTAAACTACTAGAAGAGACCAAGTAATGAAATCACTTGTATATTTATGTACATGTTAGTGTGTATATGTATGTTTTTGTTATTGTGTGCAGTTGAGTCAATTCTGGCTGATAGCAACTGTATAAGACAGAGTAGAAATGCCCCATAGGGTTTCCTAGGCTGTAATATTTATGGAAGCAGATTGCCAAGTCTTTTCTCCTGTGGTGCTTCTGAGGGGTTCTAACTGTCAACCTTTCAGTTAGCAGATGAGCACTTAACCGTTGAGCCACCAAGGCTCCTTTTGTATATGTGTATAATCTATGAAAAGTATGAATTTCCACTGACTATGTCATACCTAAATTTCTAATGCTACTTTTCAGTAGATTTTATTACTTGATCTCTTTGAGTAGTTTATCAACCTTAGTTTTATACCTATGAAACACAAATTGTAGCAAAAATTTCCCATATCTCACACACAAAAAAGAGCTAATCATAGAAATGATGAGTTTATCTGGAAACATGGTAATTGAATGTTTTTCTTCCTTTTAATATGTTACTGATCCATTAAAACAGATTGTCTAAGATATCTCAGCTGTCTTACAAGTAATTGTAAACTTTCATAGCTTGTGGTTACAAAAGTAGGAATCAAACGTAAAGAAGGTAAATTTATCATTCTAACTCCCAACTCTAATTCATGTTAGAAGTATGATATTTTTGTTTAGATTTTATATCCGACTTGCTTTTAAGTAGATTAAGGTGGTTTACAGGGTAAAAAGGATAGTGGACAATATGCTGTTTATGGATAAAGCAAAATAGAATATTTAAAGGAAACAGAAAAAGTCAATGTTACTAGGTACCTGTCAATAACCACTACCACTTAGTAGTAAATTTCTGTGAGCTTTCTGGGAGTAAGTGGGATTTTTTGCTGATTAGATGTTTAATTTTAAAGTTAAAACAAACTTGGATGTATTTTAGTCTATTGCGTTGACTAAGTAGAGGCAAGACCATGACAGAAATCAAGCCTTCTGAGTCTCTAAACATATCTCTTATGGCAGAGAAAACATTCATACGAAAGAGTTATTTTTCTTTCCTTGAACAAAAATCAATCTTGAACTTATTGTATGAAATTACTGTATAAATTACACAGAATAGCAAAGTGGGTTGATATCTTCAACTGCAATTTTCTTTTTTTAAAGGTACATAAATGCTCTTCAGATAGTTGAGTCTAGCATCAGCCTTACAGTATATAATCAGTATATAATCATTAGTCATATCTTAGTAGGTAATTCTGTAAAGGAGTATATTTTCATTTTAATTATAATTATGTAATAAATATAAAACTTAACTCTCAAAAAGTTTAACTTAACACAGAGATAGACTCTAGAGAATTAAGATGAATGGTGCTAGATCCAGTGATTCTCAATCAAAATTGGTTGGAGGGAGTGTCCTATCAAAATCATTTGAGGGAGATCTACCCACACTCCTTGAAATTCTGGTACATTCTCTGCCCTTTTTAAGGGCCACAGAGAACCACTGGCAGGAATGTGTTCTATTTGTCAGGTATGCAATAGTAGAAAAAAGATTGAGAACTACTGTTCTCTAAGTAGTACCTGAACAATAGATATTCTCTGATGCTGGATAAAATGAGAGCTGAATATCAGAAGGGAAAGTGACAGATTTATCATGTTGTTGTTGTTATGTGCCGTC
>NW_006921923.1:291336-292776 GCF_000298275.1 Orycteropus afer afer
GGCTGGTGGTTTTGAGCCACTAGCCTTCTGGTTAGCAGTCAAGTGCCTTAGGCACTATGCTACCAGAGCTCCATATCTTCTATGAAAGTATGAACCCCAGTTGTATTACAATACCAGACAAATGACCAATATATTTTAAGCATGGACATGAGCAATGAACTCAGAAGAAGGAATTAAATCACCGATTGTCTAACTTGTTAAAAGAATCTAAAGCTGGAGGAGAACTTTTAAGTGGACTCTGTTCTAGACCACGAGTCACACTTGTTCTGTAATAGACCAGATAGTAAATGTTGCTTTGCAAGCCATACAGTTTCTATCACACCTACTCAGCTGAGTTGTTGAAGACCAAAAGCAGCCATAGGCAATACATAAATGAATGTGCAGGCTGTGTTTTAATAAAACTTCTTTATGGACATTGAAATTTGAATTTCATATGTCATGAAACAATATTCTTTTTTTATTATTGTTTTCAACCATTTAAAAATGTAAAAATCATCTAGATCACAGGTTATATAAAATCAGGCACAGGCTATATTTGGCCCTTTGGTCATAGTTTGCTCTCCCCTGTTCTTAGATGAGACGACCTAAACTACTCCAGGCAGATAAATCTGTATGAGTTTTTAAAGCTAATTACAAAGACTGTCCACCCTACATTGATACTGCCTTCTAGTATCTTATAATTCTTCTTCAGTAACTTGCCGATCTCTAGAGGACCCAGAAAATTTGAAGTGCCTTTTTCTTAGAAAGGAGCTGTGGTGGCACAGTGGTTAAAGCATTCAGCTGCTAACCAAAAGGTCAGTGGCTTGAACCTACCAGCTGCTGTGTGGGAGAAAGATGAGACAGTCTGCTTCTGTAAAGATCTACAGCCTTGGAAACCCTATAGGGTAATTCTACTTTGTTCTATAGGGTTGCAATGAGTCTGAATTGATTTGATGGCAGTGGGTTTTGGGTTTGGGTTATTCTTAGAGCCAGAAGGATTATTCAGACCACAACTCTGTTATTTGGCCATTAGTTCTGATGGGTACAGTGGGAATCATTATTGAGAATGTTGAACAGAATTATTAGTCCTTCCCACAATTCTGATGACTCCCAATAGCCAACTGGATGCTGTGGTAATATCAGAAAACTGTCCTGGAAATACCAGTTCCTTGCTATACACCCTACTTGTCTCAAATCAATAGATACTGTTGCTGTTGTTGTTAGCTGCCATTGAGCCGTCCCCCTACTTGTGGCAACCCCACGCACACAGAATGAAATACTGCCCAGTCCTGCACCATCCCCATGAATCATTGTGGATCAGACTGTTATGATCCATAGGTAGCATTACCAAGCTCACTGCCATCAAGTGGATTCCAACTCATAGTGACCCCCTTTTGGTTTCTGAGGTGTTATATCTTTACAGAAGTAGATTGCCCAGTCTTCCTTCCGTGGAGTGGCTGG
>NW_006921923.1:293644-295104 GCF_000298275.1 Orycteropus afer afer
TTCTAAATGCCCCCCCCTTTTTTGCATTCTCTAATTCTACTCCCCTGAGTTTGGTACACTCTGATTCAGTGAGCTGTTCAGAGCCCCAGAATCCCTAATTCAAACTGCTGTACCTAGTTTTTCAAGCACTAAGATGCTAGAGGGAAATAGTGTGGTGATTACTGACGAGACTCCATTTTGAATCCCTGCAGTTTGCATTTTACTTATGCAGTTAGGAACATACTCCAACCAGCTGTTTGTAGGCCCCTGGAGACCCTTCACAGACTCTCTGTCTTTTAAAAGTGGAGATACAAACCCCAATAACAATGGGGTATATGGTCAATATCAGTTGAAATCGACTTGACAGCTTTTCTGGATTTTCTTTGTCAAAATATTGGCAAATTGGTATATGTCTTGTTTTTTTTCATTTTCTGTAAAATACATTTAAATGATCATTTCAAACTTTTAAATTGTATTAACTGTGATATCAAGGTCATTTAATATGCTGTAGTTACATTGAAAGAATAAGGCTTTACTTATTATTTTTTTTCTCCTAGTAAGGCAATCAAGCAGAGCAACAAAATTCCTCCCTTCCATGGTACTGGGCTCTGGATCAATTAATTGTACTTCTGATGTTTACTTGTTTCCTTGTTGAATCCCCCTTGAAACTTTTCCTGAGTAGTATTGGGTTTCCTCATTGGGTATGCCCTCCGTTTATCTTATCCCTCTGGAATATGCTTATTACTTATATCTCAAATGGAGCAACTCTATTTTGTGGGTTCCAGAGCTAGATTATAGCTGCCACACCTTAACTCTACCTTTATCCTATTGCGTAATGAAAGTGATTTAATCACTAAACATTAAGTGCCAACTATCACATTTCATGTATCAGACAGTGTTTCACTGCTATTCATAAGGTTTTCACTGGCCAATTTTTTGAGAAGTGGATGACTCCTACCTTCTTTCAAATCCGCCTTATCTGGAAGCTCCGCTGAAACCAACATCAAGAATATAATACATGAAGAAAGTAAAAGGTCATTAAAAAGACAGTAAAGGAAGAAAAGACCAAAATAAATGTCAGAAGAGACTCTGAAACTTGCCTTGAACAGAGAGTAGCTAAAGAAAATGGAAGAAATGACAACATAAAAGAGCTGAACAGAAGATTTGAAAGAGCAGCTCAAGAAGCCAAAGTCAATTATTATAATGAAATGTGCAAAGACCTGGAGTTAGAAAACCAAAAGGGAAAAAAATACACTCAGCATTTCTCCAGCTGAAAGAACTGATGAAAAAATTCAAGTCTTGAAATACAATATTGAAAGATTCTATGGGCAAAATATTGAATGATGCAGGAAGCATCAAAAGAAGATGGAAGGAATATAGAGTCACTGTACCAAAAAGTATTGGTTGATGTTAAACTCTTTCAAGAATGGCATATGGCCCATGCTCATGGATAGGAAGATTGAACATTGTGAAAATGTCAA
>NW_006921923.1:296793-297884 GCF_000298275.1 Orycteropus afer afer
AAGAAGCAATGGTCCTGAAGGAAGAAGTTGAGGCTGAGCTGAAGGAATTGGCCAAAAACAAGGCTCCAGGAATTGATGGAATACCCATTGAAATGTTTCAGCAAATGGATGCCACACTGGAGGCACTCACTCAGCTATACCACAGGATTTGGAAGACAGCCACCTGGCCACAAGTAAAATCTTGCTAAAGATAATTCAAAAACTGTTGCAGCAGTGCATTGACAGGGAACTTCCGGAAATGCAAGCTGGACTCAGAAGAGGACATGGAATGAGGGATTATCATTGCTGATGTCATATGGATCTTGGCTGAAAGGAAAGAATATCAGAAAAGTGTATACTTGTATTTTATTGACTATGCAAAAGCATTCAACTGTGTGGATCATAAAAAATTATGTATAACATTGAGAAGAATGGGAATTCCTGAGCACTTAATTGTGCTCATGAGGAACCTGTACGTAGAACAGGAGGCTCATTCAAACAGAAAAAGGGGATACTGCATGTTTTAAAATCAGGAACTGTGTGCATCAGGGTGGTATCCTTTCACCATACTTACTTAGTCTGTATGCTGAGTAAATAATCCGAGAAGCTGGACTATATGAAGAAGAACATGGCATCAAGATTGGAGGAAGACTCATTAACAACCTGTGATATGCAGGTGGCACAACCCTTGCTTTCTGAAGGTGAAGATGACTTGAAGCACTTACTGATGAAGATTAAAGACTACAGTCTTCAGTATGGATTACACATCAAAATAAAGAAAATGGAAATCTTCACAACTGGACCAATAAGCAGCATCATGATAAATGGAGAAAAGATTGAAGTTGTCAAAGATTTCATATTACTTGGTTACACAATCAACACCCATGGAAGCAGCAGTTAAGACATCAGATGATGTAACTGCACTGTACATCTGCTGTAAAAGACCTCTTTCAAGTACTGAAGAGCAAAGATACCTCTTTGAAGACTAAGGTGGGCCTGACCCAAGCTGTGGTATTTTCAGTCACCTCATATGCATGTGAAAGCTGGACAATGAATAAGGATGACTGAAGTAGAGTTGATGCCTTTAAATTGTGGCATTGGTTAAGAATACT
>NW_006921923.1:298934-301784 GCF_000298275.1 Orycteropus afer afer
TTTTTTTTTTTTTTTTTAGTGGTATATAAAATAATGACCATCTTACAATCATTAACATCCTAGCTTCAGTGAAGTGTATATTCTAAGCACTCTGCTAGATTCTGGGATTACAGACTTTACACACACACACACACATTTCATTGGAAAAGAAACTCAGTGATAACAGAATTTGGGAGGACAATATAAGAATTGCAAATAATATACTTTACAAAAGAAGAATATGCATTTATTTGTTTACATTGCCCTATAAATTAGAATATAGTCCAGGTATTTTATTACACATACCTTGATAGTATTGTTGTAAGTTACTTAAGGAAATCAGCATTGAAGCACATTTTGGGGAAGTTTTTGTGTTCATCTCTTTTGGTAATATTATGCATGGATGAATTCATATTTGAATAGTAATGCCCTGATATGTTAAAGTCCAGTATTAGAAAATTATAGGTAAACATAAACAAATGTATATTTATTTACTCAACTTAACAAATATTTTAAAAGTACCTACTCCATGCCAAGCACTCTTCTGGATGCTGGGGTTATATGCTGGGAGCACAAAAGATAAAAATCCTTGCTCTAAAAGATTTTATAGAAGACTGATATAACATTACGTGCTAGTAAAAGGTGCTGGGAAGTACTGTAGTAGGAAGAGTTTAAACTTTAAGTAAAGAGGTCAGGGGAGGTATCCCTGAGAAGATAACATTTCACCTGATAGAGGTGAAGGAGCAAGCCATGTGGTTATCTGTGGAAAGAGCATTCTAGGCACAGGAACAAGTACATAGTCCTGAAGCCTACCTACACATTTGTACTGTGAACTCTAGTTTTCATCAAATAACTCAGAAAAAGTTTTATTAGTAATGTTGAAACTAAACTCTCACAGTAGTTTATCATTTAGACAGCAACATAAAATAGGATCAATGACACACTGATAATAAAACTCCTTCCTGAAAATATCAGAATTTCCAACATCTTATATTTTCGTAATTCTAAGGCATACTTTATTTTTTCACATTTTCAGGTTGAAATGAATCTTAATCAATGGGTACATTTCATGGAGTTTCCTTTTCATAAAAAATTGTTATTAAATTGATGGTATATATAAGAGTTTAATTTAGTCTTGGAATCAAGGAAATAAGATACCAGCATATACACATTCACAATAGTTTTGCAGTATTGCTTGCAGTTGTGGGGTAGCTACACTTCTTATCATACTGAATTAAAATCCTCAAAATTCTAGATAACATGATTATTTTAGCTTATGAATACTAAATTTTAGTAATCCTTAAAAATGGTTTAGTGGCTCTTAGTTGTATGTTAGATTAAAGCTATTAAGTTTAGTGTGATCTTTAGTGTCATCTTCCCATAAAAATAAGGAAAAGTCTTACATTTCTAGATCAATTTGAAGATTAACAGGAAGACTTTGTTTACCCATCAGTAGCACATACTCAGTACTTAAGAATTGCTGTTGGGGATGAATAGGGGCAATAGTAAGGACTTCTTGATCCATAGGACAAATTAACTCAATGGCAGTGGGTTGATCTATGGGACTTGACTGCTAACCAGAAAGCTGGCAGTTCAAACCTACCAGCCACTCCTTGGAAGGAAGATTGAGCAATCTACTTCTGTAGTGATACCACCTCAGAAACCCAAGGAGGGGTGGCTATAAGTTGGATCTGACTCGATGGCAGTGAGTTTGTTTGTTTGTTTGTTTAAGAATCTATAGGACTCAGTGACTGACTGTCAGGGAAGAATGAGAGGGAGGAGTTAAGGTTAACTACCAGATTTCTGATTTAGGTGAATGGGTGGATTTCATAGAGTTTTAAAGCTGTGCTCTGTGTGTTTACCCTTGCTCCAGCCAGGATAGTCTGTTTATGTTGGTCTATACCTTTCTCCTGTGCTGCTTCATGCCCTGCCTGAATTACTCTCTTCTTTGATGAGTATCCATATGATACTTATCCCTCAGCGCCCAACTCACACCCTTGTTTTCTTCTAGGAAGTCTCTTTTATTTAATCCACGCTAGCTGACTTTGATGGAGCTCTGGTGGCGTAGTGCCTAAAGCATTTGACTGCTAACCAGAAGGTTGGCGGTTCAAACCCACCAGACTTTGACCCACCAAAAGAGATGACAGTCACAGGTCAGGATTCACTTTGGTTGTTCCCCCTTAGCCCTTTTTCTACCACAGTCTTTTATAGCTCTAATTACAAGTGAATGAAAGTTGACTTTTATATTTTTGAGAACAGACAGGACCTAGTTACTACCATCCTTGCCCTTGCTTGAGTTAGAGTTAGCAATAGTCATCTCTGAATTCTTCTACTCTGTGTTGGTACCGGTCATAAATGATCAAGGAAACTCAGTTGGCATGTCTTCATGACCAGGTTGTCCTCCAAATAGGAAGATTTCAACCTTCCATCCCCTGGAAAAACATTTTGAATTTTTGTTTTTCCAGCAGTGGTGATAGGTTACACTGAACTCTTTCAACCAATGACATGAATTCAATTTTGAAACACAAGTTTTTCCAGGTGTGAAGTTATAATCAAACCAGCAAACTTGACCTTCTTGACACCATATACTAACCTACTGATATAAAGTGCATTTTTTTTCTATAACAGGTCTGAACCATGACATAGCAATTGATGTTGCATTCCTACCTATGTATTGTCCTAAAGATGTCCGAACATCACAGATAGACACATTATTGACCTGCTTGAATTACAACTGTGTGTTTCCACCAGAAGCAACTGACCATGACAGATTCCCAGGTCCAAGAGCACTTGCAGGTAAGATAGTCTTAATGATAAATGTACTGATTGTTCTTTTCACTCAGAAAATAAAATTAGTAAATATTGTAAAAA
>NW_006921923.1:302254-304840 GCF_000298275.1 Orycteropus afer afer
TATTCAGTTTCTGTTACTTCTCTTTCTAAGCATGTGGTAAAAATTTCTAGCAGTTTTCATTGAGTTTATCAAGAGATTACATTTAAAAGAGCTTTTAAGAAAGGCTTTATTATCTTGGGATTTTGTGGTGGGTCTTCCTAAGCTGATGAAACTCTTGAGTATATGTTGTTTTTAAATCTATCTTATGAGCTGTGGCTGATGATGAAGTAACTTTTGGTGGTAATGGTTACTGCAGGTTGAATTTGAGAACTTAGTTTTACAAACAATGAGGTTTTTTATTTTGCCCACAGTCCATTTTAGAGATGATACATTAGTTGACTTGTAATATTTCCTACACTGCAGCTCCTTTGACTTTCAGAAATTACTAATTTCTTTAAGTTGTGCCCTAATAACATAGCTTAAATATTTGTGTACTCGTGTTCTTGCTTCATTTAACATTCGCTTCTGTCATATTTCTTCTGCTGTGTATATATGTTATTACTGGTATAAAATAACAAGTCAAATTTCTCAACTACCTGTTAGTTGCTAGTGCTAACATTCTTCCAATAGTCACTAGCACAGTTACTTGAAAAATATCTAGTACCATTCTGCAATTAATATTTGGGACATGAAGGACAAGTATCACTAGAGGAGAAAAATGAAGTGGTAATCAAAAGCTTCAGTATGTAGAATGTCACAGTTTTCATGACATAGCATCAATAATAATAACACCAGTTAGCTGTGTGCTGCGCACTACGCCTAGACATTTTACATACATCATAACTAATGCTACTGAGAACCTTATAAGTTGAACACTATTGTCCCCTATTTATAGACGATTAAACTGAAAATCAGAGAGATTCACCAGCATGGGTAACAGAGCTAGGATTGAAACCCAGATCTGATTCCTTCCATCCAACTTTTCCATTCCTTCCATGATGCCAAACTGAAAGATAAAAATATTTACACAATGGTGTAACAAAGTATCTCATAATATAACATTGGTGCCATCTTTCAAGAATATTTTTTACAAACTAGTTTTTTTTATTAAAAACATTCATACATGCTCATAACTTAAAAATTCAAACAGTACAGAAACGTATAGAGTAAAAGTGAGAGATCTTTTCTTTGCCTTTCTAGGTTCAGCCTCCTCGACCAACCCACTCTTGAGATAATCAATATTAATTTTCTTTGAAAACTCTTAGAAATTATTTTTATATAGCATATATATACACCCATACACGAACACATTAATATACAGAAATGGAATATTATTAAACAGATGATTCCATAACCAGCTTTTTCCCTTTGACAATAATATCTTGGACATAATTCATATGATTATATAGAAAACTACCTTGTTTTTAAAAATAACTACAAAGTATTTTGCTGTGTTATTGTACCCCAATTTATTTAATCAATCCTCTACTGATGAGCATTTAAATTGTTTCAGAATGTTTTTGCAATTAGCAAACAGTTCTATAATGGGTATCTCTATACAAATGTAGAACTTTGTAGCTTAGTACACTTACACAAATACTTCTGTAATATAAATTCCTGGAAGGTGTTAGCTCAAAAGGTGTATACATTTAAAATTTTGGTAGATATTGTCCTCCAAAAAGGTTATACCAATTTATACTTTTAACTAAAAGCAAGAGTACCAGTTTACTCATACCATTATAAACACTAGGTATTATCAGTTTTATTTGTCTTTGGCAGACTGATAGGCAAAAAAGTAATATCTCATTATTTTCATTTTTCTTAATTATTTCTAAGCCTGAACATGTTCGTATGTTTGCTGGCCATCAGTGTTTTTTTTTTCTTTCTATGAACTGCTAGTTTTACTTTTTCCATTTTTCTATAAGACTATTTTTTCTTATTAATTTGTATGTTATTTTTGCATATTAAAGAAATGACATATTGCAAATACTTTTACCTACTTCCTGCTTTTCAATAGGAAGTTTGTTTTGGTGTTTTAAGAAAATTTATATGTACTCAAGTTATCAGTCTTTTATTTTGTAGCTGCTGGTTTTAGGTCATGTTCAGAAAGGCATCGCCCAGTCCACATTTTTTTTTTTTAATTTACTGGTGATTTTATGCTTTCATTTTTATAACTTAAAATTCTAATCCATTTGGAATTTATTTGATAAAGAAAGTGGGATAGGTATCCAGCTTTTTTTCTTTTCTCAAATGGGATAAATGGCTAATTTATCCTAAGTCATTTATTGAATAATACTTACTGATAAGATATCCTAATTGGTGTTGTCTTTAACTATGGAGTACATGGATATATATGATTCCTAGTCTTCGAAAGCGTTGAGTTAACTTAAGCACTAATAAATATTTCAGAAGTAAAGCATGGTTCAGAAGGATTTTTAACACATGTAAGAAAACAATTGAATTATTCTCTTGGTAATTAGGGTTTCCCATAGCATTTTGTGAGACAGGAATACCACACTATATTACAGGACAGGTTGGAATATGCTGCAGTTACAAAGCAACTCCAAAGTGCCTGTGACTGAACTCGATAAAAGCCTATTCTGGTGGCGTAGTGCCTAAGGCATTTGACTGCTAACCAGAAGGCTGGCAGTTCAAACCCACCAGCCA
>NW_006921923.1:305288-311724 GCF_000298275.1 Orycteropus afer afer
TATACTTAAGGAGTAGAATTTCTAGATAATATGGTAATTCTACTTGTAACTTTTTGAGAAACTGCCAAATTGTTTTCTACAGTTACTGCACTATCATATATCTCCACCAGCAATGTACAAAGATTCCAATTTCTCCGTATCCTCACCATCACTTGTTATTTTCCATTTTTCATTATAATCATCCTAGTGAGTATGAGTAGTATCTTCTAGTTTTTAATTGAATTTCCCTAATGACTGATGTTGAGCACCTTTTTATGTGCTTGCTGGCCATTTGTATATCTTCTTTGGAGAAATGTCTATTCATTCCTCTGCCCATTTTTTAATTGGGTTGTCTTTTTGTCATTGAGTTGTACCCCCTCCCAAAAAAAATCAAAACTCACTGCCATCGATTCAGATGTTCTTTATATATACTCGATAGTAAACTCATCAGATACATGATTTGCAAATATTTGCTACTTTTAATTGGAGAGTTTAATTCATTTACATTTAAAATAATTATTGATAATGGAGGATTTCTGCCATTTTGCTATTAGCCTTCTATATGTTGTATCCATTAATGGTACATTTTGTGATTAATTGATGTTTTCTAGTGTACCATTTTGACTCCCTTCTTGTTTCTTTTTCTGTGTGATTTTTAGGGTTTTTTTCTTAGTGTCTACCCTGGGCTTTACAATTAGCATCTTAACTTCATAACAATGGAGTTTGAATTAATACCAACTTAGTTTCAATAGTATACAAAGACTTTACCATTACAGACTTAATACCAACTTAGCTTCAGTAATATACAAAAATTTCTCTGTACAGCTCTGCTCCCCTCTGTTGTGTTGTTATTGTTACAGATTACATCTTTATACCTTGTGTGTCCATTAACATAGATTTATAATAATTATCTATGCATTTTTATTTTAAATAATATAATTAAAAAGAGGAGTTACCAAAAAGGCAGTAATACTGGCTTTTATATTATGTAGCTAACTTTACCATTGTTCTTAATTTCTTCATGTGGATTCAAGTTACTGTCTAGTGTCCTTTCATTTCAGCATAAAGGACTCCCTTTAGTATTTCTTATAAGTCAGGTCTGCTTGCAATAAAATATCTATTTTTGTTTATTTGGTAATGGATTAATTTATTCTTCATTTTTGAAGGATAGTTTTGCCAGAATAGAATTCCTGGTTGACAGTTTTTATTTCTTTCAGTACTTTGAATACGTTATCCCAATGCTTTCTGGTCTCCAGAAATGGATTCTGATGAGAAATCGGCTGTTAATCTCATTGAGAATCCCTTGTACATGAGGAGTCACTTCTCTGTTATTGCTTTAAAGATCTCTTCTTTGTATTTTTTGAAAATTTGATTATGATGTATCTAGCTGTGACTCTTTTATAGTTTATTGTACTTGGAGCTCATTGAGCTTCTTGAAATGAAGTTTTTCTTTGATGCGGTTTTCATCAAATTTGAGAAGTTTTCAGCCATTAATTCTTCAAATGTTCTTTTTGCTCCTTTCTCTCACTACTGTTTTATTGTGTGTGATTCCCATAATGCATATATTGGCCTGCTTGGTGGTATTCCACAGGTCTCTTAGGCTCTGTTCATTTTTCTTCATTCTTTTTTACTTTTGTTCCTCAGACTGTATAATCACAATTCACCTATCTTCAAGTTTGCTTATTCTTTGCTTGTCTGTTCAAATCTGCTGTTGAACACCTCTAGCTAATTTTCATTTTAGTTATTATTCTTTTCAGCTCCAGAATTTCTATTTGTTTGCTTTTCATAATTTTTTAAGTATAATTTCTATCTCTTTATTGATACTTCCTGTCCTGTAGTTTCACTTAGCTCATTAAGTATATTTAAGATAGTTGACTTAAAGTCTTTATCTAGTAAGTCCAGTGCTCAGGGAGAGTTTTTATTCATTTTTGTTTCTTTTTTCCTGTGAATGGGCTGTGCTTTTGCTTCTTTTCATGCCTCATAATTTTTGTTGAAAAGTGGACATTTTGAATGTTATTTAATGCCATCTGAAGAACAGAAAAAAAGAATGAAAAAGAATCAACAAAGCATCAGAGAAATATGATGAATGTTATTATAATGTAGCACCTCTGGAAATCAGATTCCTGTTCCACTCTGGAGTTTGTTATTGCTGCTTGTTGTGAGTTGTTGCTGTTTATTTAGTACTTTCCCATTGAGTTTTGTAAAGTCCATGTTCTTTGTCATGTGTGGCCACTGATGTCTGTGTTTCATTACTTAATAATGGTCAGCAAACATTTCATTAAACACCTGGTGCCAAGAAAACCCACTGCCAACCCACTATTAATTGAGTCAATTCTGACTCATAGCAACCCTATAGGACAGAGTAGAACTGTCCAATAGTTTTCCTAAGCTGTAAATCTTTACAGAAGCAGACTGCTTCATCTTTCTCACATGGAGAGACTGGTGGATTCAAACCACCAACCTTTTGGGCTAGAAGCCAAAGAAAAGGGGGAGGAAAAGGGGAAAAAATATTCTCCAAATCTTTGCATATTGGCTCTGTGTTCCAACATTCCTTCAAAGCCTAGCCAGACTATTTAACATTCTTCCTTAGCCTTCAATTCCTGCTTGTGCAGAGCCTGAAGGTCAGCCATAGGTGAAAGGTTAGAGGTCTTCTCAAGCCTTTTCTGAGCATTTGTCCAGCCCTAGACATGTGTATGGCCTTGATTCTGTTGAGTATGCAGGAGCTTTTTAAAGACATTATTCCCCCGTGTTTCTCCATTCCTAGGCTTTTTGTTCTGTCTATTGCTTCTCCTAACCTTATACCTTGTTCCAGATGCTCTGGTCGATACTATTTCCTTTAAATGCTTTCAGAAAAAGCCACCCCTGAACCTTCCCTGGCCCTGAGAAAGCTCCAAGTTAGATTTAAAAAAAAAAAAAAAAGGCAAGTCCTTGCATCAGTCCTTTACGGAGCCACCAGACAGGTCAAAATACATAGTCACAATTCTTTAAGAATAGAGTCTACATTGTTCCTTCTGGTACTAGCAACCTGCACCAGGAGTGCAGATTGGCACATTTGTGGCTTCTACTGATTTGGAAAAGGGTGGTAAATTGTCTATTTAAAATGTCACAGTGCTCTCTTACTACAATGTAGCAGATTCTTTCTTCATTATTCTTTTTCATGGTTGTTACTATTGACTAGATTCCAGTGTTCTGAAAAAGTTGATTCTGAATGTTTTTTTCCAGTTTAATGGTTGTTTTAGAATTTAGTTTAGTGGTTGGAGCCCTAGAATTAATTCCCTACTCCACCATTTTTAGTGAAATCACTCACCTCATGCATTTCTGATAAAACTTCTTGAGAATATAGTATGCTAAATCTTAGTTCATAAAGCCATTTCAAATGAAATGCTTTAAAAAGCAGTTTTACTTACCTATTTTTTTAAAAAATTTATGGCTTACAGATTTTACAAATAATTGATAAATGAATTTCAAAATAGAAAAATTTATCTTTGCACTTCCTTGAAATATAATGATGCTTTTTTTTTTCACTTGGAACTACATAAATGATGTTGAAAATATGTAGATTTACTCAGCTCCACTTGATAAAAAAAAACTAAATATGGCTACTTCTGTAGTGATACCACCTCGGAAACCCAAGTAAGGGTCGCTATGAGTCAGGTCCGAATTGATGGCACACAACAACAACATATACGGCTTTGGAGTACCAGCCCGTGTCTTGACATTATTGGTGGCATTTGTTTAATTTGTTCACCTTTATCTTCAGAAGTTACTATGACATTACTTTGGCAAAGTTATGAGGGAGAAGGAAGAGATGATGATAGTGTTAATATCATAAGAAAAAAATCATCAGTTTATGTGATGCAAAATGGAAGTAAATAATTAACTATTTTACAGTACTTACCATCTGCTTTTTACTTTTAGGTGATATTATGAAAGCAGTAACTGAGCTGAATAGAGTACATATCGTCGGTATCTTGGATATCTGTAATTTGGGTGACAATAAAATTGAAGTCTTTTTGCACAAAATTTATACTCCAGAAACTATTTCTTGAAAGTTGGCAAAAGAAATTATTACAGGTGAAAAAAGGAGCACTGCTTTGAAAATACTCTGTCATTTTGTTGGTAATTTCAGTAACTTTTTCAGCAAAAATTACATGAGCTCTAAAGTTATTAAATGGTTTTATGCTTGCTAACACACTTTATTGTAAACTCAGTTTTGAAAAAGTCATGAAAACACAGTTTTTGCATATCAAGAAAATTTTCTTCTCTTCTGTGTGACTATTATCTTGACTTGTAATAATTTATGTTCACTGTCCCATTTGTGAAGTATACTTTTGTCTTAAAACCTCAGCATAAGGCATCTGACTTACAAGCAGAACTTTTCATGGATATTTAACATCTTCCCAAATTTAGTCACACATAATGAGGATATTTGAATTACCAGTTTGAAGGTTAGACTCCTCTAACCTGGTCAACTTGTATTTCTCACAACCAAAGTAGATAAGTATAATTTTCAAAACCACACATGGAATGTCCCTGGTCTTTGTTGTGGTCAGCTTAAAATGAGTGTGTTGAATCAAATTAGGTCTTAAGGTTTCTTTATACCCCCTGTGGTGACTTCATATGCTTTAAACTTTTGAATAGCTTAATTAGTGTATGATATTAAAGCCAGAAGCTTTAGTATGTCTGTATTCTTGCTGTATTTGTTTGTGGTTTTGGTATATGTAAAGTTAAATAGTAAAATTCTATCTCATATTAACATTGTAAGTGCTCCTATTGAAAAGTAAAAAATAGTAGGTAAGAGAATTGGTTTATTCCTCTTTATTGTTATACTTCATTTTAATTGTAAGTGATCACTCCATATTTGGGGGCTCTGTGGTTAACATCTATATGATTAGGTAGATGAGCCAATATGCCTTTGTGAGTTTAAAGATTATCCTGTATCAAAATGAATCCGATTGCAATTAAGCTTATAGGGTTTCCTTTTATCCCTATGGTCCTGTGACTTTACATGCTATATATTTCAAATATATTGGGTAATCCATGAACCTAAAACAGATGCTAGTTTGTTCATAAATGTGTTCAGTCTTTTGTTAATTATAACTGTGTATGATGTTAATTAAAATAGTGGCTCCTTGTGTTAAAATTTTGAGTGTATTATTAAAGAAGTTAAAATACAATAATGATTTGGTATGCTGTCTCATTTTTAATATACTTATATGCTCACACCATATTTTTGGCCTATGATAGATTGGTGTGTTCTTGCTAGATAAGCCTGGAGCTCTGGTAGCATAGTGCCTAAAGCATTTGACTGCTAACCAGAAGGCTAGCGGTTCAAACCCACCAGCCACTCCTCAGGAGGAAAGTTGGGAAATATACTTCCATAGTGATACTGCCTCAGAAACCCAAGGAGGGGTCTCTATGAGTCGGGTCCAACTCGATGGCACATAACAACAACAACAACAGCTAGGTAAGCCAAGATGATTCTTCCATATGTAATTGAACACTATTATTTATCAAACTGAATCTGAGTTTTTGTGGTAAGGTATTATAAAATTTAAATGACACTTTAATTTTAGTGCCAAATAGATGTTGGAGAAGGAAAAAATTAACACTTAATAAATAACTATTGACTGAAAACCTCAGGCTAAGATTTCACACTTTACCAGGTGTGATTTTTGCTCTTATATTGATTGAGAATTATGATCTATTTAAAAATATTGGGGAACTTTAAAAACATCTTCCCTGGCAGTTTATGTTCTAATAGTGTTTTCATCCAAATTTGGGTTTAAAAATCTGTGCCCATACCTGTTTGTCCAAAATTGGGGAGCTATTATGAGAGTTTCCTAAGGAAAATAGCAAACTATCACAAGAACTTACCTTCAAGTGTTAATATATATTAAGTCCAAAGCAACACAAATATACTACTATGATGTTACCTTCATATTATCAAATCAATTATTAAATTATGAAATGTTTCATAGCCCACTTGAGGAGCACAGTCTTTCATTGAAAAGTTTCTGATTTTAGGTGGTCCATGAGATATCACATTGAGATCCATTGGTAAGTTATTAAAGGGAGAATTTGAGCACATGTTCTCTCTGCCAGACATTTTTAGTTCTTTGTTGGAACTCTTCTGCATTCATTTTATACATATCTGGTGATGCTAACAATGTTATTTGACATTCTTAGTGAGACACCTTCTGTTAATATAGACTCTAAACTGTGACAAATTATATTACTCTAAAATCATGTATATAATTTATAATTAGGCTGGTTACTATTTCACTGGTTACTTTTTCAGATACATTTACCTTTTTATTTATTTATTTTTTATTGTGATTTAGGTGAAGATTTACAGAGCAAATTCACTTTCCATACAACAGTTCACATACACTTTGTCTCATGACATTGACCACAGTTTACCACAATGCAACAGCTCCCCTCCCACTTCCTCCCC
>NW_006921923.1:319431-320988 GCF_000298275.1 Orycteropus afer afer
ATTCTTTCTGGGTCTGTATCCTGCTCCCTTGTTTCTACCACTTTATCTGGCTTCTTTGTGTGGACTGTGATGGTCTGTTGTTTCCGAGGCATCATGGCATTGTTGTATTTAGATCTCTGTTAACTGTTTTTGAAGAGCAGCGAAGGGTGATTCAGGCTCTTCTTGGTGGCTTTTTTTTTATCATTGACCTTTTGGTGGAGAAGGAGGTAGTGGTTCAGTAAGTGAAGTTGCATGAGATGTGGGTGTAGTTGTGTCTTTTGGGGACTCTTGCTGTCTCCCACTCAAACAAAAATTACAATTGAATAACTATCAAAAAACTAAAAGCACGTGGATGAAAAACATACCATGTAATCACACAGGAACAGTAACCAAAAAAGAAAAAAGGGAAAAAGAAGAAAAAAAAAACAAGAAAACCTGCAATATCTGGGGATAGGGCACTAAGAGAAAAAAGGTAGAGAAGAAGAATAATGAAGGAAAAAAATGGGAAAAATGCAAAAAGAAAAACAAGGAACAGGGTTAACCATGAGAAAAAAAGGGGGGAAAAACTTAAGTTAAAAAAAAATTTCAGTCAGGAGCAGGTAAAAGAAAAAATGCTGAAAACTAAGACCTGGGAGGGGAAGAATAAAAATAATAGTAAAAAGGACAAAAGTATTAATAATATTAGTTGTTTTAAAACAGACAAATGCAAGTAAACTAATGACCAGAAAAAAGAAAGAAAAAAAAGAGAACAAAAATCTGTGGAGGACAGGGCAGGGCACCCCGGCTCCATCTGAACACACAGATTGGGATGGAGTTCCTGTGGGAACGCACAGACTGTGATGGAGGTAGGTGGGAGTGGCGGATGGCCCCACCTCCATTCACCAAGCGGGTGTGGGGTATAAAAGTAATAAGAGGAATGTTGCACCTTTTCAGTCTTGTAGGTCCAGAGTGTCCTTGGGGTTGCTGGCAAGCAGAACATGTTCTTAAGCCCCAGGAATCTGTGAAAGCACTGTGTCTTTAAATATTCAAAAGAGTCAAGCCACTTTTAAACATTCAAAATGCTGGCACCCTCCAGACTGGCAAAAGTCCACAGCTTAGCCCGCCTTTCTCTTCACCTTCTCTGCTTATTCCCCAGCCACCAGAGAAATCCTCTGTATAGTCCCTGGCTAGCAGGGCTGATTTTTAGGTTAATTCTTAGGTCCTACCACCACTCAGGAATCTCCAAGCTGTCTGGGCCATGCCGTCAGGATCTCTCAGGATCACTGCCAGACCGCAGCTCCGTCTCTCTCCTTTTTTTGATATTTTCATGCAAATTCTTCTGCTAGTTGAGGTTTAGTCCACTTCTATATCCTCCCCTTCAAGGCTCAAGGGTCCAGGATTATCTTCTGTGTCTGTGTTAATTGGTTTCCCTTTTCTTTGTTGAAGAGGTCTGTGCAGTCTTTCTGCCTAGTCCGCCTTCTTACTGGAACTCCCATTTACTTTTTTTAAAAGCATTTTTATCTGAGTTTTTGCAAGTAAATTGATGGGAGGTGGAATATGTATTAATGAATCCTGCTTGTTTCATTAATCAACTGTTTT
>NW_006921923.1:321088-322468 GCF_000298275.1 Orycteropus afer afer
CTCCACAATAGAAACGTTAGATATAAATTTATCTTGTTCAAATCATAATCACACCACCTACTACTATACCATACCTCATTCTTATGTTATTATGTTGATACCACTTCTAGCCCCAAGTATATTTACTTTCCTTTATACTAAAAATTAAATAGTTGCTTTTGAAATAAATAGATATAAAACTAGCCACAGTTCTGTCCCTATGTCCTTATGGAAACTTAAGTAAAGCCACTCAATCTGCTGGGCCTCAGTTTCCAAATTTGTAAAATTTGCAAAGTAATGATATCATCTAGTTCTATGATTCTGTTAGTCTATTAGTGTAGTTATAAGAACACTGAAAATATCTTTGTTTTCATGTGTTTCATAAAAATATGGCTTTCTATGAAGAATATTTTAGAGTTATGATTAGACCATTAACAATTATAGCAGCTTATTATAACACGTAAATAAACATTTAAATCTTTTTAATCCCAATTGTTTTAGTGATAACATTCTTCATAATTTGTTGCTTATTCTGTGTTTACATATATACACAACAATCTTCCAAAGGTAAATCTAAAATATTTTCACAAGATTTGTACATTTTCAGTGAAAATTATTGCCAAAGGGGCAGGGAGGCCACATCTTCTGACCTCCCCTAACTCCATAAGAGGAAGACTGAATCATCATCAGTAGCCCAAGGCCTATCCCTGGGAGGCCAGACATGCCACCTCCCTCCAGCCCTGACACCATCCATTCGTCCTGCAGCACCCATCATCTCTCTGCTGAGTTTGATAACTGGCTGCAGTGGCCACACAGAACTCACATGTTATGGGGTTTATTAGGGAAGCAACAGGCTACAATTCAAGTTCTGGAACATGCTCAGTCTCTCTCACCCTGCCATCTCTCAGCCAAAAGTCTCTCTCAGTCTCTCTTCCAGCAGTGTGTGTCTCTCACATCTCTCTCTCAACAATGTGTGTCTCTCACATCTCTCTCAGCAGCATGTGTCTCTCATGTTTCTCTCAAAACCTTGTCACTCACGTCTCTTTCTCAGCAATGTGTGTCTCTCATGTCTCTCTCTCAGCTAGTGCATATCTCTCAGTAGCACGTTTGTCTCAGGAGCATATTTTTCTTAGCCAGCAGTCAGAGAGACCCCTTCTGCCTCTAGGAGGGCTCTTTTTTGAGCCCGGCAGAGCGGCAAAACTAACCAATCCCAACAACAGAATTCTATACACCTGAGAGAGAGAGAGAACTTCCCAGAAGATTGCTTCATTTGAAGATTGCCACTCTCAACAGAAATACTTCTGGGTGGTAGCTTTAACAATCAGCTACTCAGTTGCTCAGAGCAAATTCCACCACAGAGTTTACAAAGACTTATGGCTAAAAAAGCCACACTATGTAATT
>NW_006921923.1:322743-325004 GCF_000298275.1 Orycteropus afer afer
CTCATAGCGACCCCTCCTTGGGTTTCCGAGGCAATTTCACTACAGAAGTAGATTGCCCCATCTTCCTTCCGAGGAGTGGCTGGTGGCTTTCAACCGCAGCCTTCGGGTTAACAGTCAAGTGCCTTAGGCACTACACTACCAGAGCTCCTAATGTAAATATAGGCAAGGCAATTAAGGTCAAGCTTATAACTCTAAAGTCTGTTTCTTTAAGTGCTAATTTGAGCACAAAGTACAATTTAAAAGTAGTAGTAAAATTTCACTCAGTGTAGTTAGGCCACTCCAAGATAAATTCTGTTTAAATCTGGGGCCTCATAAAAGGCTGAATAGAATCAGTGCAGCATATATATGTATATACCCATTCTTTGCCAAGCACTGTGTAAACACTAGGACCACAATACAATACAAGCAAAAATAGTCATGGCCCCTACTGTCATGAAACTTAGTGTTGTGCAGGTTGTTGTTGTTATGTGCCATTGAGTCGGACCTGACTCATAGTGACCCCTCCTTGGGTTTCTGAGGCGGTATCACTATGGAAGTAGTTTGCCCCATCTTTCTTCTGAGGAACCGCCAGCCTTCTGGTTAGCAGTCAAGTGCCTTAGGCACTATGCTACCTGAGCTCCCATGTTGTGCAGGAAAAAGATATTATTCAAATAAGTGCACAAATGAGTAAGATAAATGCCACAAAGAAATGGCACGCAGTTTATATTATATTCTAACTTTTAAACAAGGAATGGATGGGGAGCATTGGAGTTTTTTCCTGAGGAAGTGAGCTTGAATAGTGATTAGAAGGATTGGGTCATTCCAGACAGGTAACAGCATGCACAGAGGCCTCCCAGGAGAAAGTATGTATGAGGAATTGAATGAAGTCTGATGTGGATGGAGTGCAGAAAGTGGGATACAATATGAGGCTGGCAGACAGGCAAGGTCTCTTGCAGACTATGCAGAGTCATAGGCCTTGGTAAAGATTTTTACCTTAAGGGCACTGGGAAACCATTAAATGGTATGTAGCCATGATATGCCATGATTTGATTCATGTTTTAGAATGGTAACCATTTACTAGGAAGAGAATGTATTATAAGGAAGTTGGCAGAGACTGCTAGTTGTATCCTAATACCTGTTTTCCCCTTCTATAGTAATCTATCCTTCAATTCTTAGCTGGGCATATGGCTACCTAGAATAAAGAATAAAAAATATTGTCCCTACCTTCTTCTGTATCTAGGTATGGCCTTGTGACTAATGGCCCTTGTGGCCAATGGGAAGTGAGTGTGATACATACAGTTTCTGAATCATTCCCTCAAAGATAAGGGAGGAATGTTCTTTTTACCTTTTTCCCCTTCCTGCTGGCAAGAATGTGAACATAGTGGTGAGACATCTTGGATCATGTACACAAGAGAAATACCTTAGGGTTGGCAGAACTACTAGCTACTAGGAGCCTAGGCCCCTGAGGTTATAGAGCTGTCATACCGGTTTTGGACTGCTTACTGTCAGGCGGTTACATGAGATAAAAATAAACTTCTATCTTGTTTAAACTGTCATTACATTTGAATCTCTGAACAGCCATCAAACCTGTCTTCTACTAATGCAGGAGGCAAAAATGAAAGCAAGGGACCAGCTAGGAAACTATTACAATAACCCAAACAAGAGATGATAGAGGCAAATGAGATGGAGAGAAGAGGATATACTTAATACAAAATTTGTAGTTAACATTGAAATCCTTGCTTCATTCTAATAGTCTAGTTCTTTCTTAACAAATTCCCACTGAGAAAAAAATCTAACACTCAAAAGAATTCCCCAAAATAATCATAAAGACTTATTTTTTAAAAGTAAACTATAGGACTTCTGGTAAGATGGTGGAATGGGAAGACAAGCTTCACAGACCCTCTTCAACAAAGAAAAGAGAAACCAATTGAAAGAGATACAAAAGATAATCCTGGAGTCCTGAGCTTTGAAAGGAAGTATGCAGAAGTGGATTAGGCACCAACTAGTGGAATTACCTGAATGAAAACAGTGAGCATGAAATGGATGGAGCTGCAGACTGTCAGCTACTCTGACAGCGCCAACAGCCTGAGTGTTTCCAAGTGGTGTTGGGACCTGAGAATTGACCTAAAGATCAGCCCTGGTTGCCAAGAGCTGCAGGGATGACTGCGCTGATGGCCATTGACTAGGAAGGGAAACAGCAAAGAGGGAGACAACCTGAGCTGTGGACTTTTGCTGTCCAGAGGGTGCAGCCATTTTGAATATTTACAAGTGGTGGCCATTTT
>NW_006921923.1:325646-327012 GCF_000298275.1 Orycteropus afer afer
TCACTTTAAATATCCAAAATGGCCACCACTTGTAAACATTCAAAATGGTTGCACCCTCCAGACAGCAAAAGTCCACAGCTCAGGTTGTCTCCCTCTTTGCTGCTTCCCTTCCTAGTCATTGGCCATCAGTGCAGTCATCCTGCAGCCCTTGGTACCATGGAGGTGATTTCCAGTCTCATCATGGGGATTGACTACCACCAGCTGCCCAGCCACTCAACCAGGCCTGGCCAAGTTGACACACAAACATAACCACCACAGGCACCATTTGCCAAGGATGACAGGGACATATGGGATGCTGACAATGGGAAAGGAGACAAGTGGTGAGTACATAAGTGCTGCCAACTAGCGAATAGAGGGCACAGTACCCTGCTTACTCAGATAATATCCAAAGAAAACAAAAATTGTGAGCAAGTCATTCCAATGTACAATCACCAAGTAGAAAATAAACACAAAATATTACAATGTCTTGGAGACAACAGAGCATCACAGTCCACACAAAGAAGCAAGATAAAGCAAGAAAAACAAGGGACAAGGATACAGAGCCAGAACACATCCCTGAGAAAGGAGCAGCGTTGGAACTCCCTGATAAGGAATTCAAAAGAATTATATTTAGGTACCTTCAATAGATTGAGAGACAGATCAAGGAAAACACTGACAAAATTGAGGAAAACACAGAGAAACCCCAGAACAATTTCAAAAGACAATGCAAGAACAAAATTACAAAATAAGTGAAAAATTAGAAATACAAAATCTACAAATAGAAATGTAGAAGATTAGTACTAACTTCTCAGAAATAGATAACACATTGAAAGGGCAAAGGAGTAGAATCAAATCAATGGAAGACAGAATTAATGAGATTGAAGATAAATACCTGAATACTTCTTTGGAAAGGGGCTGTGGTGGTTAAGTTTGTATTGCAACTTGGCTGGGCCTGTTTAAGTGGCTGGGCAACTGGATGTAGTAGTATTTCCCATGATGAGACTGGTAATCAACTCCATGGTGTAATCTACTGTGAGCAGCCTTAGGGATGTAGTCTGCTTCCTGTATATAAGGGGAAGCCTTGGGGAATGATCTCTAGCTTGTGGCACACTTGAATCCTGCATGTAGCTGAGTCATTGTTCAGCAGTCTGCCATACTCTGCCAATCTTGGGACTTTTAATAGACTTGAATTAATGGCCTGCTGTGTGGTTTGGTAATATCAGGACTGTGCCTTATTGCTTGTCAGCCATGGGCTTGTCAGCCTCAGCAGCCAGCAGCTGAGTGAAGAAAAGCTTCCAGCTTCAGGGGGCTGGAAGCAGAAGGCAGAGCTGAAGCCCAAGGTTGAGGGGATTTCACACAGCCCCTAGAGCCTAGCACTTTGAACTTG
>NW_006921923.1:328025-328730 GCF_000298275.1 Orycteropus afer afer
CGGCCAACAAACATAAGAAGAAATGCTCACAATCATTAGCCATTAAAGAGATGCAAATCAAAACAAGATACCATCTCACCCAATAGTAATGGTAAAGTCCAACAATACAGAAAATAGCAAATGTTGGCAAGGATGTGGAGAGATGGGGACTTTCATACACTGCTGGTGGGACTGTAAAATGATATAACCACTGTGGAAAGCAGTATGAAAATTCCTTAAAAAGTTGGAATTAGAAATACCATTTGACCCTGTCATTGCATTACTACCAGATAGTGCCTAAGGCACTTGACTGCTAACCAGAAGGCTGGTGGTTCAGACCCACCACCCACTCCTCAGAAGGAAGGTTGGGCAATCCTACTTCTGTAGTGATACTCCTTGGAAACCCAAGGAAGGGTCGCTGTGAGTCGGGGCCGACTTGACGGTACATAACAACAACAACAACAACATTGCATTACTAGGTATATATCCTAAAGAAATGAAACCCAGGACAAAAACAGATATATGCACACCCATGTTCATCACAGCACTATTTACAATAGCCAAAAAATGGAAACAATGTACGTGCCCATGAACAGAAGAATGGATAACCAAACTATGGTATATACATACAATAGAATACTATGCAACACTAAAGAATAATGTAGAATCTGCAAAACATCGCATAACATGGATGAACTTGGAGGACATTATGCTGAGGGAAATAAG
>NW_006921923.1:329087-332655 GCF_000298275.1 Orycteropus afer afer
GTATCTTTGTTGTCATAGTGTTTTAGCCATAATTGGCTTTGGACATTAAATTATAATATTAGATTTGGTTATTCCTTTAATTTGACTTGGGCTAATATTAAAATTAATTTTTATTCCTTTTGAAAATGTACCAAGTTAGAATCACCCAGAGCAGAATTAAAAGTTTGCTATGAATGATCAAGTGTTACCTCTATTCCATTAGAAGCACATCCTTGTGCTTCCTCATCTTTAAATGGGTTGGCCATAGTTGCTTTTCAACCATGTAGAAAAAATTGAAACATTCCTTGTCTACGAGATGAGTAATTCCCTTCTCTAGTCTTTATTCAGTTGCTTCACCAAGAGATTGAAAAAGTCTTGTAATATTAACAAATGTTTGAAGCAGTACTATACAGCAGTGGTTCTCAAACTTGTCTTCATATTGGTATGACAGAGTTTTAAAAACCACTAAGCTTATATTTCACCCCTGAGTCTCTAATTAGGGTGCAGCCTTAGCATTAGAATAGTTCAAAGTTTCCCAGGTGATTCTAATGTTCAGACAAATTTGAGAACCAGTGGTATGTAGTACTATATCAAGCAATTGTTAGTTATATTAGAGCTCCAGTTTAATACTTTGAACTTACTTCCTGTGTAGGTGCTACAAGTTCATCTGCTCTCCATACAGCTTTGAGGATGAAATGAAAGATTCCAGTGCTTCCCTGTGAATTGTGCTAATGGGAAGGAAAAAGTAAAATGGATAGTTTTTCTAAACAACTTCTTTGTCATAGAATTCTAGCATATCAGATCCAGAAAATCCTGTATAGATAAATCGTAACCCAATCTCTTTTATTACACAAAGGAGGAAACAGGGCCAGAGAGATCTAGATTTTCCTGAGGGTACAGTACTAGTTACTAGTTGTTGCAAGTCGGAAGTTCGAACCCACCAGCTGCTGTGCAGGAGAAAGATGAGGCAGTCTGCTTCCATAAAGATTTACAGCCTTGGAAACGCTATGGGGCAGTTCTACCCTGTCCTATAGGGTCACTATGATTCTGAATCCACTTGATAGCAATGGGTTTTAGTTGTTGCAGAGTCAGAACTTGCGAAAACTTGATTTTTAAGATACTTACTAAATGTTCACCAAAAGTACCAATAAATATGAACTCTTTATACATTGGAAGTTGAAGCACATTGATGTTGAAATTAAATGACAGCAACAAATATATCAAAACCAGAACTAGATCCAGTACTATCCATCATACAAGTTTATGATCTAAAGTTCTTAAGCTTTAAAGTGTGTAAGAATCACTTGGACTACTTCTTTAAATAATCTCCCAGGTGATTCTAATGTATGCGTTCCACAGACAAAACTTTAAAAACACTGAATAAACACTAAACCACTCATCCTCCAGAAAATTGCCTTAAGAGTTAATGGGAAAATTGCATGGATGGCATCTTGGTTCTCTAGTGCTGCTATAGCAGACATACAACAGATGTATGGCTTTAACAAACAGGAGTTTATTCTCTTACAGTTTAGGAGGCTAGACGTCCGAGTTCAAAGTGCCAGCTCTAAGGGCTGGGTGAAGGCCTCTCTACCTTGGGCTTCAGCTCTGCCTCTTGCTCCCAGCCCACTGAAGCTAGAGGCATCTCTTAAATCAGACAGCTGCTGGCTGCTGAGGCTGACAAACCCAAAGTTGACAGGTCAAATGGCACAGCCCCAAGACTAGCAGACAACATGGCAGGCCACTGGCTCAAGTCCAGAAATAGTCCCAAGATCGGCAGGTAACATGGTAGGCCATTGAGATGACAACTCAACCAAATGCAGGATCTGGATGTGGAAAAATCTCAAGACCTTTTTCAAACTGTCTTCTTCTATAGGAGCAGACCACATCCCTAAGCTCCAGTAGATTCCACCGTAGAGTTGTTTACCAATCTCATCATAGGGAATAACTACAACCAGCTGCCCAGCCTCAACCAGGCCCAGCCAAGTTGACACATAACTTTAACTACCACAGATGGGTATTTATTGTTCTAGGACTGATTTTACTCAACTGGAAATTTTTTTTTTTTTTAAATCAATCTACAGTTATTTTGTAAATCATAAATTTCTTTGATAGCCATAAAAGGAAAACATAAAAGCATTTATATGCAAGGTATATAATGCTGGTTACCACATAAAATCATGCCCGTCAACTTCCAGGGCAATTTAACCTAATATTTTAGTAAAGTGGTTTGTAATACACCAGCACTGCCCCAAAGTGTTATTTGAAAATTGTCATTTTTAAGGCATATATTGATGTAATTTGTGCAACAATATAATGTAAAGATTTGAAAATAGTATGCTAGGATTATTTTACAAATTTTTACTTCTAACAGATTTAGCAAGGAGCTCTGGCAGTGCAGTGGTTCAGACATTTGTCTGTCAACGAAAAGGTAAGAGGTACAAACCCACAAGTTACTCCATGGGAGAAAGATGAGGTTGTCTGCTTCTGTGAAGATTTACAGCCTTGGAAACCCTATGGGGCTTTCCCTACTCTATCCTATAATTTAATTACGAGTCAGAATCAACTCCATGGCAGTGGATTTTTAATAGATTTAGTTTATTTTTCACTGATGTGTTGGTAAACTATTTCATGAGAAATTCTTCCTAAAAACAATTTAATAACTGGCAGAAAAGTTACATCAGATTTCTAAGACATTACTATTATATCCACATTAAATGCTGGTTTGAATTTATCACCGATGTCTGCTCATTAATAATCATCAAACTAATGATTTTGACTATAATACTACTTCTGTTTTCAGCTTGATTTTTTTTGTCATGTGGATACAGGCTTTATTATGAACTCTAACACATCAAAATGAGCTCTGGTGGTGCAGTGGTTAAGGCATTTGGCTGCTAAAGAAAAGGTCGGTGGTTTGAACCCACCAGCTACTCTGTGGGAGAAAGATGAAGCAGTATGTTTCCATAAAGATTTACAGCCTTGGAAACTATGCATAGGGAGGTCGTTATGAGTCACAATCAACTCAGTGGCAGTGGTTTTTTTAATACCAAAATGAAAACTATTTGTGTTTAGTCAAATAAACCATAAGCTAATACACACAACCTTTAAACTTTTTAGTTCAATTTCATATATAATGATTACAATGATTAATTATTAATTAATGATTAATGTGCGTAACATGCAACTATGCCAAGTTCTGTGGGAGATATACAGATGAGTAATTTGTAGCCACAATATGATCAAAATGTTTATATTTGTATTGTGGATCTATTGGGATTTATTCAGCAAATTTTGCTAATTCCATGAACTCCTCCCCTCTGCTGGGTGATGTTAACCATTGGTTCCCACCTGCAGGATCCACTCAAACATTAGTATCTCAGATGCCTAGGAGAAAAAGCCAACTTCATGGATTATCTCCTTCAACAATGTCTCCTATTTTCTGTAGCCCTGTCCCCTTGACTCCAGTGGTCTTCCTGATCCTAGACTACTTGCCTTGGACTTTGGACTACCTTTATGCCTGCCTTCCTTTTGACCTGGTGGCTTTTTGCTTCTCTGACAGCCTGGTGCCTGTTTGTCTACTTTGCTGACT
>NW_006921923.1:332870-341360 GCF_000298275.1 Orycteropus afer afer
ACATGTCCTCCGAAGGAAGGTTGGGCAATCTACTTTCGTAGTGATACTGCCTTGGAAACTCAAGGAGGGGTCTCTATGAGTCGGATCCGACTCAACGGCAATTGGTTTGATTTTTATACATGTGAAAGAACTAAACTGAAAAGCTCTAAATGTTAACAATTAAAGCTTGAAGAGTCTAATTTTTAGAGTATGTGACATAAAAATGAATGGAATATATCAAAACATAGGTATCGGACAATCAACAAATATCTGAGGCCCTACCATGGGCAAAGTTAGAATGGCACAGGACCAAGCTGTGTTTTGTTCTGTTGTACATGAGGTCACTATGAGTCAGAACTGACTCAATGGCACCTAATACCACCATCGCCATGGGCAAGGCACTGTACTTGAGAGGAAAGGATCTCTAGCCACTGAAATAGGTCTACTTTTCAATGGATAAACAAGGCAGCAAAGGATATTCCGTGGGGAGCCTGCTAAGGGGAAAAAAAAAATCCACAAAGAAATAAAAGGGAGAAAGGCTGTAAAATAAATTCAACTAATGTCATACCAATTAAAATGGTGCATCTTAACTTATTCCTGGCTGGGCTGGTTGACAGCATATTTCAGCAGGGCTTGGAAAACCAGTTTGGTGTTTTAGATATTCCCAGAGAGGTGACTTTCAGCCCTATCACGTGGGAT
Source organism: Orycteropus afer afer (assembly GCF_000298275.1). Lineage (NCBI taxonomy): Eukaryota > Metazoa > Chordata > Mammalia > Tubulidentata > Orycteropodidae > Orycteropus > Orycteropus afer. The sequence continues at coordinate 333,549 of NW_006921923.1, forward strand.
TCCCAAGAGTCCAGTTCCTCATTCCAATCCACTCCATGTTTATGAAAGTGCATTAGCTGAAACAGTAAGAAAGAAAGAAAGAAAAAAAAAAAAATCCTCAGTGCAGGGAAGTCATCCAATCCTGATAAATTGACATGTAGAATAAAGTTGATTGTGTTATTTATTGCTAAGATAGTCCTGGTTAAGGGTTACGTATGTGTACATTTGGAGGAGGGGCAGGCAAAGGGGAATTTAGATAAAGTGAAACAGAGCTGATGTATTCAGAGCTTATGTTGTTACAGGTGAGATCAGTTACCTACTTGCTGAAATTTCAGACTTCTGCTTAGCAGGGACGTTGAGTGGACAATGGTGACTGATAGTTAGAAATATCAGCAGACATCTTAAATTTTATGCTCAAATGAACGAGCAATGAACCAGGAGAATAAGTCTAGTTTTTTTCTGCTTCTTGTAATTTGCTTTCTATTTAAGATTACAGCATCTTTTTCAATGAATGCCTATGTGACTGTGACTTATTACAATGAAACCAGCAACTATACTACAACAGAGACATGTGAATGTGGTGTTTATGGACTAGCTTCACCAGTGACTAATGCTATGGGGTTAGTGGGTATCCCTAAGAACAATAACTACCAGGCTTGTGACTACAACACTGAGTTTACTAATACCAAGAAGCCCTGGATTGCGCTGATAGAAAGAGGTAATTGTACATTTTCAGAAAAAATTCAAGCAGCAGGCAGAAAAAATGCTGATGCTGTTGTGATTTATAATGTTCCAGAGACTGGCAACCAAACGATACAGATGGCTAATTTTGGTAAGTAATAATTCCCAAAGAAGGTTAATGTCTTTGTTTATCTTAAAACAGTATTTCTATCTAGAATTACCCTAGGACTTGGCAATAAGTTGTAAAACTATTTTACTTTACATTTACTTGCCTTGAACTACTTAGAAATTGCTCTACAGTTAATATTTTTAATGAATTTGTCCAAGGACAATAGCAATTTGTCAAGTGGTTCTTTTCTCTCAGGTTTTCTTAGTTGTGTTTGTTTTTTAAGTGTGTATTATATAATCGGAAGGAAGGTTGGGCAATCCTACTTCCGTAGTGATACTGCCTCGGAAACCCAAGGAGGGGTCGCTATGAGTCGGGGCAAACAACAACAACAACATTATATAATTGCTGTGTTAATAAACTGTGTCTCTGCCTTTCAAAGGAAAGAAAACATTAAATTCATTATTTGTACTTTTCAGTTTAATTCACTTTCTCCTGCAAAAAAAATGATTGTATTTATTTAAGTATGTGGTACCTGAAAAACAGATTCATTATTATGATTAAACAATAGCATATTGTAAGTGTGCAAAATATTTGCAGAAATGATAATTCAACTATATGCTGTATGCATGTAGGATTTGAGTCTATTTGTGGGACTGGTACATATAAAATTATTCTGTAAGAATCATTATGGTGGAAGCAGAATGAAATTGTAATTTTCCTTAGAAGTGTTTACTTATCATTTCTTAAGTACATAGAATAATGGAATTTATTAACTGTGAAAGGAATTGACTTCTGAGAATTTTTATTTTTATTGCATTTTGTAAAAGTGCTACTTTCCAAGTACTTTTAAAAAAGGAAGAAGTAGGCTTCTGGTCCAAGTTTTCTGTATTATGGGTATGTGTATTTTTTGTCCCAGATTTGGCAAAAGAAAAAAGTCAGAATAATTTCAAACAAGGAAAGAGCTAACAGTAAATGAATGCATAATTGATGCTAATAGCACCAATTTTGGCCTCTAAGAAAACTAATGCAAATGAAATTAAACAAATTTCAGAATTGTAACAGAGAGAGAATCAGTTATGTTAAGAATGGCAGGTTGGTTTGATCATTCCAGGTTGTATACATACAATGTGGCAGTTTCATACTAATGTTTGTAAAGTAAGCTGCTTGGTTCTTTTGGTATTGAAAAAACAGGTAAGATGGTCTCTCAGAAGCACAAATTTATTGTAAATATACACAACACTACATTCTACCTTTTGTGGTGCATCCTGGACATTGCCAGAACTTGGGCATTCTTTTTTTTTTTTTTTCTTCAAGGCAGGAGCTTTCTTAAGCGTTCTCTGCACATTCCTATGTTTTTGGAAGTGACTTTCATTTTTGTGGAAATAGAATGAGGCAGCTTTCTGATGGAAATTGAGAATAAAATCTTTTATAAGTAACCTACTTTCTGTATATTTAATTTAGCAGTTCTGTGTACTCTAGGTTTCCTTTGCATGGACAATCACATTCTGCTTGTTCATTCCCCTACTATTTTTAAAGCATAAAGAGTATCAAACTAAATAGTAGTCCAGTTCTCCAAACTTGCTTTACAACAGGAAGTAAGGGCCAACACCTAATGGAAAGCGGACAGATACTCAACCACTGAATTTAATAGATCCACGGAAATTCACTTAGAGTAAATCTCACCAAAAGGCCGATGCACAGTTAGGTATTTGAGCATGTGGCTCTGAACAAAGTTTAAAAAAGGAGGCAGTTAGACAGATCATTCAGTATATACCTCCAGTATAATCAAGGAGACATGATTAAAAACATCTTTTAAAAGCTACAGCATTGCTCCTGTTTTAAAATCAGCACATTAATAAAAATTACTTTAGACTAGCCTAATGAGAAAACTGTAATAGTTAACATTTATTGACACTTACTACATGCCAGGCACTGTTCTAGGGACTTCATTTTATTTAAGGAATATTAATCTTTGTTTCATTGTGGTAAAAATATATATTATAAAATATTACCATTTCAACATGTTACAAGTACAATTCAGTGACATAATTCATCATGTTGTGCAACTATCCATTTCCAATTTTTTCCCATCACCCTCAATAGAAACTCAATGCCTTTGAGCAATGATTCCCCCTTTTCCCCTCTCTCTTGCCCCTGGTAACCTAATGAACTTTGGTCTTTATATATTTGCATATTTTAGATATTTCATAGAAGTGGGATCATATACTACTGTCCTTTTTGTGATTGTCTTATTTTACTCAGAATAATGTTTTCAAGGTACAACCATGCTGTAGAATGAATATTGATCTTTAATAAACAATTAGAATTGTAGTTTTAGAGTTTTGCATTATAAGATCGTTCAACTAGTACATCATTATTAGTTTTTTTTCTTCCTTCCCCCAAATTTCCCTTGTGTAGAAACTGTGATATGAGACAGTTAACAAACATAAGAGAGGAAGTGGGGATTGATCAGCCTTTAGATCATTAAGGACAGTCATTATTCTATAACATAAGTGAAATTTTTGTTTGTTTTTGAAGTCTTTTCATTAATGTTTCATTTTAGTATGGAAGGTGGGGGCAACAAGTCATTCTCTCCTCCTCCTCCCAAAGTGCATGACTTTGCCTTCTCTCCCCTCTCATCATCTTTTAGCATCCCTAAAAACCACTTTTTTAGAAAACTACACTCTAGCCCCTCAGAACTGTGGCACCTTCCAACTCTTCACTGGCTCCCTTTACCTCTTCATTCCTTCAGTCTTATGTTTCCAAGCTAAGCCTTAATTTTTTGTTGTTAGGTGCCTTCAAGTTGGTTCCAACTCACAGCAACCCTTTGTACAACAAAGTAAAATACTGCCCAATCCTACACCATCCTCACAACCATTGCTATGTTTGAGCCCAATGTTGCAGCCACTATTTCAACCCATCTAGTGGAAGGTCTTCCTCTTTTTCTGTGACCCTCTACTTTACCAAGCTTGATGTCCTTCTCCAGGGACTGGTCCCTCCTGATAACAGGTCCAAAGTACATGAGACAAAGTCTTGCCATCCTCACTTCTAAGGAGCATTCTGGCTGTATTTCTTCAAAGACAGATTTGTTTATTCTTCTGGCATTGGGCAAATCTGCTACAAAAGACCTCTTTAAAGTGTTGAAAGGCAAAAAAGTCACTTTGATGACTAAAGTGTACCTGCCCAAGCCATGGTATTTTCAGTCACCTCATATGCATGTAGTGAATAAGGAAGACTGAAGAAGAAGAGTTGATGCCTTTGAATTATGATGTTGGCAAAAAAATATGAAATAATACCATGCATTCCCAGAAGATCTTACTAAACCCTTCCTCAGTGTGGTATTCTTTGCTTTTTACTGATATCAATGCCCTCCAGCCAAAGACCACTAGGAATAGGCCTGTTGTTTAAAGGTTGGGTTTATTATTTGTTGGAGCTAGGGAGAAGACACACCATGGAAAACCATGGGCATCTTAGTAAGAGTGTGTTAGAAAGGACTTATTATGAGATTTGGGCATCTTTTAGGTGATTTGGGAAAGGATATAAAGAAGTGAGCCAACTATCTTAGTTCTCTAGGGCTGCTATAACTGAAATACCACAAGTGGATGGCTTTAACAAACAGAAATTTATTCTCTTACAGTTTAGGAGGCTAGAAGTCCAAATTCAGAGCACCAACTCGAGGGGAAGGCTTTTCTCTGTTGGCACTGGAGGAAGAGCCTTGTCTCCTTTCAACATCTGTGGGCCCAACATTCCTTGGAGATCTCCAAGTGTCTTGGCATCAATCTGCACCTGGGTCTAGGAGGTTCTCAGCACAAGGACACTGAGTCCAAAGGATGCACTCCACTCCCAGTTCTTCTTTCTTAATCTTAGTCATATCCCTCTCTGTTCCCTTCTCTCTCCTTTTATCCCTTGTAAGATAAAAGGTGATGCAGGCCACACCTCAGAACTCTCCTTCCATTGGATCAGAGCTATGACTTGATTAAGGGTGTTAAATCCCACCCTAATACCCTTACAACTGATTGGCTGATCACATCAGATCACATCATGGATAATGATTGCATCATTATATAACTGACAAATTACATCATTATGTAACTGCCAAACTACTGAATCATGGCCCAGCCATGTTGACACATATATATATATATTTTCGGGGTGGGGGGAATTGAATCCATGATATCAACTGTCCCAGTTTGCCTAAAACTGAGCACTTCCTGGACCATGGGAGTTTCAGTGCTAAAAACAAGAAATTATTGGGCAAGCTGGGATGAACTGGTCACACTCTAGAAGGCTTTGTTCTGGATTTGGATGTTGTCAGGAAGCAGGGGTAATTCTGTGATTGAATATCTTAAGTCTTACCTAGGAGAAAGTATGACTAGCACTAGGCTAAAGCTGTGGTGCCTAAGGCATTTGACTGCTAACCAGAAGGCCGGCGGTTCAAGAACACCAGCCACTCCTCGGAAGGAAGCTTAACCAGGTTATCTACTTCCATAGTGATATTGCCTTGGAATCCCAAGGAGGGCTCGCTGAGTCAGATCCAACTCAACAGCAGTGAGTTAAAGTTATAATTGGTAAAGAAGCAGCAGTCACTCATGTAAGACAAGAGAGGTGGATATTTGGTCATCTTTGTGGCTTGGACAATGTTCATATTTGACTGTGTTCAGATATGACCGTGGAGTGGTCTTGTTTTTATCTTGACCTATCATGGTCACAAAGTGGCTTTGTCTGATGTTAGTGAGATGGTTCCTACTCACCAAGGCCCAACTGATAGTGCCAGGCGAGGTCCAGGATGTCAGGGATTGCTTGTCTCTTTTCACTGAAAATCCACTATGCCCACTCTCTTACTAATGTGAAAATACTCTCTCTTTCCCCATGTCTTTTTCCATTTCTGTGTCTCCTCACCTATAGGCTGCCTCCAAGTGCCCCAACAAGCCTATGAGATACTGCTGCTTCCCTCACCTACCATAGTTTCATGTGGATGCAGAATGCTCTTACTCCTGGGTCCAGTGGATTTATAGCCTCCCTACTAGCAGGATTCTTTTTCTGAAGGGGACTTTAGTCTGAGAAGTGTTCCCTCTGACGAGGAATAGTAAATGGCCTCCAAACTCAAACCAAACTCACTGTCATTGAGTTGATTCCAACTCACAGTGACCCCCATTGGGTTTCCAAGGCTGTAAATCTTTACGGAAGCAGACTGCCTCATCTTTCTTCCATGGAGCAGCTGGTGGGTTCCAAACCACCAGCCTTTTGATTAGCAGTCAAATGCCTTAACCACTACACCACCAGAGCTCCTTAGTAAATAGACTAAACCAGAAACTCACTGTAGTAGAGTTGAGTCAATTTGACTCATAGCTACCCCTCCTTGATTTATGACCCGGTATCTCTATGGAAGTAGATTCCCCAGTCTTCCTTCCAAGGAGGTGCTGGTGGGTTTGAATGGCCAGCCTTCTGGTTAGCAGTCAAATGCTTTAAGCACTACACCCCCAGAGCTCCCAGTAAATAGCCTGTTGTTGTTGTTGTTATGTGCCGTCCAGTCGGCCCTGACTCATAGCGACCCCTCTTTGGGTTTCCAAGGCAGTATCACTACAGCAGTAGGATTGGCCAACCTTCTTCCCAAGGAGTGGCTGGTGGGTTTGAACCGCCAGCCTTCTGGTTAGCAGTCAAATGCCTTAGGTGCTAGACTACCAGAGCTCCTAGTAAATAGCCTAGTACTCCAAAAAAACAAACTCACTGCCATCAAATCAATTCTGATTCATAGTGACCCTATAGGTCAGAGTAGAACTGCCTCATGGAGTTTCCAAGGCTCTTTCTCCCATTGATCAACTGGTGGTTTGAACCACCGACCTTTTGGTTAGCAGCCGAATGCTTTAACCACTATGCCACCAGAACTCCTTAACTAGCCTAGTACTTGAAAGTAAGCCATTAATTCAGTTTCCCAGTTTGCTGTGGGCTTTGACTGGGCATTTTGGTGGGATTGGAAATAGAATATCTGCTTAAGGTGTCCTTAACTAAGTAACTTCTTAACAACTTTTTCCAAGTGCTGCTTCTGTCCCAGATGTGTAAGAAAAGTCAGGACTCTTGAGCTATCCAAGCAGAAAATTCAAAACATATTAAGTACTTGCTTGCTGAGCATGACAGTTTTTGAAAATTAAACATGCTATTTATAGGTAAATTGCCTTAGGAAATGATTAGATTTGAATGCAGTTTATTTCCTTAGTCAAGAATTTGTGAGGGATAAAATGATTCTTACTTTTTATCATTTTTAATTATTATTATTATTTTAAGAGTTTGTTTTACATTCAACATTACGTGTACATTTAGTTTCATTCCCCATTCGCCATGTCCAACGCTAACCCAGTCTCCCCGCCTCCTTACCCTGCAACCCTCCCCCTGTGCCCCTCATAGTTATGCACTCCTATTTGTCCTGCATTTCCTCAGTGTGAATGTTGCCCCTCTGGTGTCCCATGATCTATTGCTCTAAGGGATGTATTCCCATAGAGTATGTGGGTGCATTCCCCTGGGTTGAGTGGTCTGTGTGCACATCTTGTTAACTATTGGGCTGAGAGCCTGCCCCTGGGGATGTATTTTATTCCAGGCACAGAATGTATTTCAGGGCCATAGTATTGGGAGTCTTACCAGTAATTCTGGTCATTATTGAGTTTTTTTTTTATTTTGTTCCATATATTCCCTCTCACTCTATCCAGTATCTCCAGATTTGATCCTTTCCTGAGTGTTTGGCATTGGTACCCAGGCACCAACTAATTCTTTTGGTTTGAGGGCCATTGTGTCCTAGGGCTGATTGCTTCCAAATACCCTTGCTTTTTTTATTATTCTTCTTAGCTTCTGACACTAGGAGACTGTTATCTGCATCTTAGAAACTTGATGTGGAGCAAGGCTTTTATGTATTTTGTTGTGCCAATTGAGTCTGGTGTCCCCCACTACTATGGTCCTGAGACGGTAGATCTATTGGATCTCTCTCCCATAGTGTCTGGTTGTCTGTGAGGGTTTACTCTGTGTCTGTCTTCTATTGTTTCTGTAAGGACTGC
>NW_006921923.1:341644-344206 GCF_000298275.1 Orycteropus afer afer
AGTGTGTGGGCCCCAACTAGCCCGAAATTAATCCCTCTCCTTCCCTCCCCATCCCGGTAACCTACTAAGTGAGTTCCGTGTCCCAAGCAAACCCTTCTTTGTCTTTTTACAGTAATGGGCTCATACCGTACTTGGCTTTCTGCGATTGACTTATTTCACTCAGCATAATGTCCTTCAGGCTCATCCACATTTTGAGATGATTTGCGTATCCCTCATTGTTCTTTAATGTGGCATAGTATTCCATTGTGTGCATGCACCATAATTTGGTTATCCACTCACCCATTGATGAGCATTTAGGTTGTTTCCATCTCTTTGCTATCGTGAATTGTGCTGCAATGAACATAGGTGTACGTATGTCTGTTCTTGCACTATCTCTCACCTCTTTAGGATATATTCCTAGTAATGGAATTGCTGGGTCAAAAGGTACATCTATTTTCGGTTTTTTAAGGAAACGCCATACAGTTTGCCACAAAGATTGTACCATTTTACAATCCCACCAGCAGTGCACAAGAGTTCCAATCTCTCTGCAACCTCGCCAGCATTTGTTATTTTCTGACCTGCTAAACTTTGCTATTATTGCTGGGGTGAGACAATATCTCATTGTTGTTTTGATTTGTATCTCTCTAATGATTAATGATCGTGAGGAATTTCTCATGTCTTAGTTGGCTGCCTGTATGTCTTCTTTGGTGAAGTGCCTGTTTAAGACTTTTGCCCATTTGTGAATTGGGTTATTTGTCTTTTTGGTGTTGAGGTGTTGAAGTTTTCTATAGATTTTGGAGATAAGTCCTTTATCAGATATGTCATAGGCAAATATTTTCTCTCTTTTTACACTTTTGATGAAGTCTTTCGATGTGCATAAGAATTTAATTTTTAAAAGGTCCCAGTCATCTAGCTTTTCTACTACCTCCTGTGCATTCTGGGTTATGCTTGATAATCTATTTATGCCATAAAATAGGGCTCCCACATTTGCCCCTATTTTTATCTTTGATGAATTTTATAGTTTTGGGTTTCACCTTTAAGTCTTTGATCCCGCTTGAGTTTGTTTTTGTGTATGGGGTGAGGTATGGGTCCTGTTTCATTTTTCTGCAGGTGGATATCCAGTTTTGCCAGCACCATTTGTTAAAGAGGCTGTCTCTTCCCCATTTAATGGGTTTTGGAACTTTGTCAAAGATCAGTTGTCCATAGATCGATGGGTCTATATCTGGACTTTCGATTCTGTTCCTTTGGTCTATCTATCATTGTACCAATGCCATGCTATTTTGACTACTGTGACTGTGTATTAGTTCTGAAGATGAGGGAGTGTGAGGACCTCCTTCTTTGTTTTTTTTTTCTTGAGAACTTCTCTGCTTCTCTGAGGTTTCTTTCCTTTCCATATGAAATTAGTAATTGGTTTTTCCATGTCCTTAAAAAATATTTGTTGAAATCTGGATTGGGATTGCATTAAATATATAGATTGCTTTAGATAGTATTGACATTTTCACAATATTCAGTCTACCTATCCATGAACAAGGTAGGTTCTTCATTTATACAGTGCCCGTGTTGTCTCTTGTGTTGTTGTTGTTGTTATGTGCCGTCGAGTCAAACCCGACTCGTAGCGACCCCTCCTTGGATTTCTGAGACAGTATCACTACGGAAGTAGGATTGCCCAACCTTCCTTCCGAGGAGTGACTGGTGGGTTTGAACCGCTAGCCGTCTGGTTAGCAGGCAAGTGTCTTAGCCACTATGCTACCAGAGCTCCCGTTGTCTCTTGTAGCAGTGTTCTATAGTTTTCTTTGTATAGGTCTTTTGTGTCTCTGGTGAGGTTTATTCCTAGATATTTTCTCTTTTTAGTAGCTATAGTAAATGGTATTGCTTCCCTTATTTCTTTATCCTTTTTATCATTTTGACTGTGCCCAATGAAGTGAATATAGGGAGAAGTTTGCAGCATTTCAGAATTCCCAAAACTCACTAATTTTTAGAGCAATTAAGTATGCAGAATGGAAGAATTTAATCTGAGCAAAAATTCACAGGTTGAAAAAAAATTTTCTGGAAGTGAAAGGGAAAATGAGAGCTTACTATATATATGAAGTGAGAAGATAATAAATACTTCAATAAGACTTGGACTCCAATATATACATAAGGAAGAGCTCAATTCAAGAAGACTAATTTGTTCCACTTCAAATCAATCACATTCTGTCTAGTTCTATCCATCTTGAAGGCATCAACCTCTCTGCAATATCCTCCTAACTGATCTGTTGGCTTCTCTATCTCCTTCAAAACCCACTCCGCACACTGCAGCCAAAGTAGCTTTTGAGAAAAGACAAATCACACTCTTTAAATTTCTTCAGTGGCTTCCCATTGCACTTGGAGTAAATCTAAACTCCTTTCCATGCCCTTACACCTTAATCACCTGGTTCCTGACTACCACCCTGACCTCATCTCTTATAAACCTCCCACTCTCAGCCCTAGCCACACTGGGGTCCTTTCAGTCTCAATTCCACTAACGGCTTCACTGCTCTAACTCACTGCGGTCGAGTCGGATCCAACTCATAGCAACCCCTTCTTGGGTTTCTGAGGCAGTAT
>NW_006921923.1:345095-345942 GCF_000298275.1 Orycteropus afer afer
CTTCATCAGTAAGTGCTTCAAGTCATCCTCATTTTCAGCAAGCAAAGTTGTGTTGTCAGCGTATCACAGGTTGTTAATATTCTTCCCCCAATCCTGATGCCACGTTCTTCTTCGTATAGTCCAGCTTTTTAGATTATTTTCTCAACATATAGATTGAATAAGTATAGGGAAAGGATAAAGCCCTGATGCACTCCCTTCTTGATTTTAAACCATGCAGAGTCCCCTTGTTCTGTTTGAACAACACCCTCCTGGTCTATGTATAGGTTCCTCATGAGTACGGAAATAGATTGCCCAACCTTCCTTCTGAGGAGTAGCTGGTGGGTTTGAACCACAAGCCTTCTGGTTAGCAGTCAAATGCCTTAAGTAAATCTTGATACCTCCCTCTTCTTCACTCCCACATCTCATTAAATATAAAAGCCTTTGATTTTTTTCCCCAAACGTTTCTTTTATATCTATACACATTATTTTTTCTGCCTCTGCTGCTTCCATCCAAGCCAGCATCATCTCTTATCTGGACCACTGCATGAATCTCTGAACAGGTCTGCCTCCCCGCTACTCACATCCCTCTACAGAAGCTGTGTTTCACACAGCAGCCAGAGTGATCCTGTAGAAAACCCAATTCAAATTATGTCATTCCCCTGTTTGAAACTGTTCCAATTTAAAAAATCTAAGCTTCATTTTCTGGCCTTCAAGTCCTTATATGATGAACTCTTGACCCACATGCACCCTTTCCCCTGACATTGCCATGCCCCAGATACTCTGGTCCTCTTTCTGTTTCTTAACTAAGAGAAATGTGTACAAGCTTTTGTACCTTCTATTCCCTCAGTCCGAGTCATTTCTCCTTCCT
>NW_006921923.1:346662-347258 GCF_000298275.1 Orycteropus afer afer
TGTGAACTGCTGTATGAAAAGTGAATTTACTCTGTAAATCTTCACCCAAATCAAAATAAAATTAAAAAAAATAATAAAATAAAAAAATAAAAATACAGGCCAGATCACATCACCCACCTTCTCAAATCCCCCAATGACTCTTCATTGTTTCTTTAATAATGTCTAAACTCAACCAGGCCTAAAAGGACTTGCATGATGATCTAGCCTCTGCCTACCTCTCCAAACTAACAGTTCCACTCTCCTTCTCCTTCACAATGCTTCAACCATTCTGACCTTCTACCATATTCTCCAACACGGGAACTTTTGATGCATGCAACTCTTTCTACTTGCTTTTTACCCCATCACTACCCTCACTAACACAAAAAGCAGATCATCCAAATACCAGTTTAAATATCTCTTATTCTATGATGTCTCCTTTGACCTTATCCACATTATTTTCCTCTTTAAAATGTAAAAGAGCAAAGATGTCACTTTGAAGACTACGATGCATCTGACCCATGGCCTGGTATTTTCAATCATCTCATAGACATGTGAAAGCTGGACAATGAATATGGAAGATCCAAGAAGAGTTGATGCTTTTGAGTTGTGGTGTTGGT
>NW_006921923.1:347913-351300 GCF_000298275.1 Orycteropus afer afer
AGCCCTTCTTGACTTTCACTCCAATGCTAGTTTCCTCTCAAAAGATAACTACTGCTATTTGTTCAGTATGTGATCTTCTAGACATTTTCTATTCTTTTTCACATATACTTATAGAAAGTACATAGTTATTTTTGTGTTTAATTGTAAACACGAATGAAGTTATTCTGTGGCTTGCTTTTGTTACTCAACACCAAACACTGCATATAGTTCCATGTCAGGAATTTAGATTTAGATATAATTCTTCTCTTAAATTACTGCATAATATTCCATACTGTGTACACACACATACACACACACACCTAATTTATTTCACCACTCCATGATGGACAATTAGGTTGTTTTCGATTCTTCTCTTTTACAAACAATAGTTCAGTGGACATTATTGTTGCTATATAAGGAAGCTATTCATATTGATTTTGCATCACTATTGATGTTGGTCTTGCATCTGACAATCTTTTAATAACTCATCCATTGATCCTCTTGAATTTTTAAAGTAAAATATAATATTTTTCTACCAAGTTTCATCTCTTCTTTAATAGTAATTATACCTTCTAATTCTTTCTACTGGTCTTATTCCATTGTCTAGGATTCTAGTAGCAGTAATAGTGTACATTCTTTGACTTGTTCTTGACTTTAATTTTAAAAATGCTCCCACTGTTCCACCATTAAGGAGCTCTGGCGGCATAGTGCCTAAGGTATTTTGACTGCTAACCAGAAGGTTGGTGGTTCAAACCCACCAGCTGCTGTGTGGAAGGAAGATGGGACAGTCTACTTCCATAAAGATTTACCACTTCAGAAAACCAGTGGTGGTCACTATAAGTTGGAATTGAATTGATGGCAATGAGTTTGGTTTTTGGTTTTTGGTCCACCATTAAGTGTATTGTTTGCTAAAAGTTTCTGGTAGCTACTAGTTATCAAGTTTCAGGATTTCAGTAAGGTTTAATTTTGTTATACTTATTGGTAAGCTAGAATATGGATACACACACACACACATACATATATATATGTATGCATATTCACAAATTACATAAATATGTATATTTGTGTATATACACACACCGACATGGACTATAGGATATAATCCAAAGGGGAAATTCTGTAGCTTACTGTCAGCTTAAGGGGAATAAAAAAAGGCATACATGAACAGTAGGTTAAAGGGACTGTATTGTTTTTCCTTTTTTTCAAATATAATTTTATTGGTGCCCTGGATAAAGGAATTGAAAAAATTTTCACTACATTTACAGATGACGCCATAAAAGAAAGATTTATAAGCAAATGATTGGGCAATCACATTGTGCCACAAGTTAAATTAAAAACTGACAGGGTTATTTAAAAGATAACATGATCATGGAATGTACAAACAAAAGCATAACATGTTGGGTTTGGAAAATAACTTGACTATGCTTTGAGTTCATCAAGCTCTGCAAGCATCATGAACCTTAATATAACCTGGCTTACAGTAACAGTAATATGATACCATCTACAATCATTTCTCTCATACTTATGTGAGACATAAGTGCACCTCTCTCTTGCTCTCTTTCTCTCTGTCTCTCCTGAGCACAGACATATACATAACTATGTTAAAATTTATGTGCTTATAAAAAAATTAGGAGCTCTGGTAGGGTAGTGCTAAGGTACTTGACTGCTAACCAGAAGATTGGTGGTTCAGACCCACCAGCTACTCCTTGGAAGGAAGGTTGGGCAATCTACTTCCGTAGTGATACCACCTTGGAAATCCAAGGAGGGGTGGCTATGAGTCGGGGTCAACTTGATGGCACGTAACAACAAACAACATAAGAAAATCAAGATCCAGTGCCTCTGGACACTGGTTTCCAGAAAAAAGAAAATGAGTTGATTCATCAAGAGCCCCTTCAAGCATATTTTATCTTCCTTTTCCCCATTTTAACCAGGAATATTTTCTAAGAGTTTAAACACATAATTTTTATTTATTAACATATTCTTTGCCAACTCTTGGCCTTCTTTCTCCTGACTTTTTAATGTTTTATTCATTATATTATGATTTCCTTCCAGGACACTGTATGTGAGTGTGTGTGTGTGTGTGTGTAGACAGACAATGCCTAAGCAAGATTGAATAAAGTAGGCTAGTTCCTCTTGAATAGTCTCTCCCTCTCTTTTCCATGATTCCTAAGTGCTCTTACCCCAGCTAACCCTCTTCCATCATTCAAGCTTACCTTCCCATCAAGGACCTCATGTAAATAAATTATATCCATCTCCATCTAATCTTACAAGTCATATACCCTACTCATTTCCAGAATTTCTAATATAATCAGCAGCTATTTTAATAAAGTAACTCAGGGGGAATTTTCTTTGTTGCATCTGGAAACAACCTTAAGCAAAAGAACTTGATTTCTAACTGGTAATGATATCAGAACCATTGACAGAACAGTGGAGGAGTGTATTTGAGAAAATGGTATTGCAGAGTATCTCTCATCACATCGTGAAAGCAACAACTGATTCCACCTGTGCTCAAAGCCTGCTTTGAGTACATGAATGTTTAATAATAGTACAGTTATATTAATTAGAAAGTTTTAGGTGTATATAGTATTATTATTCAAATTTGTCATAATACTTATTTTCAATATGACATACTGCCTTAGTTTCCTAGAACTGCAGTAACAAAATGCCACAATGTAAGTGGCTTTAAAGAACAAAACATTATTTCTTCACAGTTCCAGAGGCTAGAAGTTCAAATCAGAATATAGGCCCCAATGATTCTTTGTGAGGGCTTTGAAGAACTGGTCATGCTTCTCTCCTAGCTTCTAGTGGTTATAGGCAATCGCTGATGTTCCTTTGCTACTTGTAGATGCATCTTCCTTCACATGGCACCTTCTCCCTGTGTATCTCAGTCTTCATTTCTGTTCTCCCTTTTTTATGAAACACCACTCAGACGAGATTAGGACCCATCCTACTCCAGTGTGACCAAGTTTACTTAACTGATAGCATCGGCAAAGAAAAAAATCCTATCTCCCCAAACAAGATCACATTCACAGGTACAGGGGTTAAGACTTCAACATATCTTTTGGGGGAATCCAATTCAATCCACAACACCTACCTACTAATGTCACCACATGGTCAAATAAACTAGTCTCTAGCAATAATCAGTACATTAGTATATATCCTCAGCTGTTGCTGTCATGTGCCGTCGAGTCGGACCCGACTCATAGCAACCCCTCTTTGGGTTTCCGAGGCAGTATCACTATGGAGGTAGATTGCCCCATCTTCCTTCTGAGGAGTGGCTGTTGTTGTTATGTGCCATCGAGTCGGACTCGACTCATAGCGACCCCTCCTTGGGTTTCCGAGGCAGTATCACTACGGAAGTAGGATTGCCCAACCTTCCTTCCGAGGAGTGGCTGGTGGGTTTGAACC
>NW_006921923.1:351905-356000 GCF_000298275.1 Orycteropus afer afer
CCTCCTTGGGTTTCCGAGGCAGTATCACTACGGAAGTAGGATTGCCCAACCTTCCTTCCGAGGAGTGGCTGGTGGGTTTGAACCGCCAGCCCTCTGGTTAGCAGGCAAGTGTCTTAGCCACTATGCTACCAGAGCTCCCTCGTATAACTAGTAGGAGGCAGAATATGGCAGAACTGGTAGAAGGCAAAAGGAGCCCTGTTGGTGCAAGTGGTTAAACGCTCAACTGCTAACTGAAGGGTCTGTGGTTGCAACTCATCAGCCGCTCCATGGGAGAAAGATGTGGCAGTGTGCTTCTGTAAGGATTCACAGCTTTGGAAATGAGATAGGCAGGGAATTGGACTAGCCAGGTCAAACAGGCCCCTTCCTGACTCAACACCCTTGAAATTTACGCCTACTTGCAGACCATCAACCACATAATTCTGGCTGCTGGCGTCAGAAAACTGATTAGTTGGCAAGCCAGGGGCTTGAGTGAGATTGAGGCTACAAATTAAAGCACCCTAAGCTTGATCAGTTATAAAATGCCGACAAACCTCTGGATTGTTTTTTAAAGTCTCTCCTTAGGCGCCCACCAGGTGTGGAGCATGCACAGTAAAGGTCAGCATGACCAACAAAGTGATCTTCCACCAGAGGCAGGCGAGAACAAGGACCTCTCACTGGGGCTTGAACTGGGGTCCAGAGACATCTTGCATGTGTAACTTGAACCTCAGAACCTCACCCATTTCAAGAATAAAGATGATGCCTCTCTCCCCCTAAACCAAACCAAAACCAAACTCACTGCCATCGAGTGGGATCTGACTCATAGCGACCCCTCCTTGGGTTTCCAAGGCAGTATCACTATGGAAGTAGATCTCCCAACATTCCTTCTGAGGAGTAGCTGTGGGTTTGAACTGCCAGCCTTCTGGTTAGCAGTCAAATGCCTTCTTATAAACCTTAAGAATCCATTTGTTCAGGGAGAGACTGTTCTCTGTCTCTCCCTTGAGAGCCCCTTCCCTGTCCTCTGTCTTTTTAATAAACTTTGGTTTCTGTGAACATTTCGCCTCTCCTGTTCAATTCTTTATCAGTGGAAGGAAGGACCCCTGCTCAGGGTCTCAGGCACCCCGATAACAGAAACACTATGGAGCTGAAAGGATTAAGAGATTATGATGTTAGGATGTTGGAAGGGTCATCAACATGAATGTTAACGTTATAGAAGATGACAGCAGAGAAATCAGAGATCAATCATGGAAATATGAAAGTGAGGGGAGTTATTAGGAAAGCAGTCACAATGTGGAGGCTTCCTGTTAAATATTAGGGGTAGAGCAGATCAGAATGATAATGTCCAGAACATGGCCATGTTAGTGGGATGTCTAAAGTAGAATGGAAACAAAAGTCCCTGAACTTGAATCATAATGAGTCCAGAGTTTTGGGTGTGACCTCTGGAAAGACTTGGAGTAGAGATGACTGGGATCCAAATAGCAAAGCCTTCAATAAATGTTAGGGAATGACAAGGAGGTTGGCCCAGGACCAAACAAGGAGGAAAGGAATAGAGGTTAGTAAAACCAAATGTTATGAGTCCCCAGGAAGAAAGGGTTTTATTCAAGAAGGTGGAGGAGATGTAACCTAGAAATAACAATTGGGGCTAAGAGACTGTATAACCATTGCTGACAAGTCAATTCTGACTCATAGCAACCCTATAGGTCAGAGTAGAACTTCCTCCATAGGGTTTCCAAGGCTGTAATCTTTACCGAAACAGACTGCTACATCTCTCTCCTGTGGCTGGTGGGTTCGAACTGCCAGCCTCCTGGTTAGCAGCCTAGTGCTTAACCACTGCTCCAGCAGGACTCCTGGACTCTGTACAGCCCTGACATATACAGGGTGCAGAAAGATGAGCAGTCTCTGCTGACAGTAACTGAAGGAGAAAGTGGTGTTCTCAGGGGGAAATGAGTTTTGGTTGTCAGGAGACAGAGGGAACCCACAGTGAAGGGGAGATGAGGGAATTTAACGAGTTAAGCATGTGGCATATAACCAGAGATGTAGAGGACACAGTGGAAATTTTGGGGAGGGTAGCAGTGGAAGAATAAGAATGTAATAAGCAATATGGAGAGGGAAGCACAGAAGTGAAGGTTAACCAAATGAACTTCCTTTTGGGTCAGTAATTAAGGATGGGAGCTCTGGTAGCATAGTGCCTAAGGCACTTGACTGCTAACCAGAAGGCTGGCGGTTCAAACCCACCAGCCACTCCTCGGAAGGAAGATGTTGCAATCTACTTCCATAGTGATACTGCCTCGGAAACCCAAGGAGGGGTTGTTATGAGTCGGGTCCAACTCGATGGCAAGTAACAACAACAACAATTAAGGATGACATGAATGTGAGGCCAGGTGGCATTAGGGTAAAGATTTCAACCTAAACTCTGGAAAAAAGCTGTTTCACACAAGCACAGGATGGTTTGTCAGTGTAGAAGGTTGGCATATAACCACAAGAGAGTTTATTCATAAGAGAGCAGAAGGCTTGAAGGCTCTAGGATGGGCAGAGCTGAACAGGGTAGAGATGAAAATATGAAGAATGAAAGAATTCTGATCAGAGATTCCTAAATCACAGTTCCCAGGACTGTGATTATAGACCACAAGAATGAAGGAGAGGAAAGTTAATGTTTGGGGAGGGGGAACAATAGAGGGTATCAGGTACTGGATGCCTTGAATATAAAACTAACCTGCTCTAGGGTTCCAAATGCAACTGCTTTAAAGTATTAATCCAGATCTAAATTGGTGCTTACATTTAGTGTTACTTGGGCATCTGGAGGAAGTTGCATAAAAATAGGAAATCAGTATAAGGAATGAGCACATGACAAAATTCTTTGGGGCCATTTTAATAAGTCAAATATTCTGGCAAATGGTCTGTTTGTTATGATTAATGTTAAGTACTCATCTCTGCATTAAGGAGATGAAGATTTTAGAAAAAACTGATAGAGACATAGTCAAGGCCATAAGATATCAAAATTGTAATTATTAAATATCTGGCTATTCTGCTTTCTTGAATTCTTGAATTAAATATAAGCTGCATTTACTTGTGTATATTTTTAGCTTTAAACAGAAATGTAAATTGGATTTTTCCCCCCTCACGGCAGTCAACTGAGTAGAGGAGGCACGCAGAATCAGTCAAATAGGATGTTTGACAGTATTTTAGCTCTGAAATTTCAGCATGAACCAAATAACCATTTGTCAGAAATAAATTTTCAACAGATTGTTTGCATTACCCTCTTATAAGATGTAGCCAGTGTCCAAATGCACAGTAAGGTTAGCTGCAGTTGGAGGCCATGGCGGTTAATTCTGAGAAATTTAGTACCATTCCAATTGCACAGCCAAATCCTCTAAGAAAATTAGTCCTGTCAAAACGCCAAGATATGCAAAAAAGGCCATATTTACCAAAGGATTTTGTGAAGAATTTTTGGAATAGCTCTCAGAGAGAGGGGCAAATCACATTTTGTTTAAAGGGAGAGTATAGTTTTCTCTGACCATTTCACCAAGGATACATCCT
Organism: Orycteropus afer afer; assembly: GCF_000298275.1. Classification (NCBI taxonomy): domain Eukaryota; kingdom Metazoa; phylum Chordata; class Mammalia; order Tubulidentata; family Orycteropodidae; genus Orycteropus; species Orycteropus afer. Next base: position 355,419 of record NW_006921923.1, read on the forward strand.
TTCTCACCTGAAAGCTGCAGCCCATTGGTTTAAGGAGGGAAAATTAAAGGCCTGAAGAGAAACCTGGTGCACTTTACAAGCAACCTCACCCACCCTGGAGACCTAGGGGGAAGTTAAACCCTGGGGTGTAAAGCCCTGGAGTGCTATTCGTCCTTGTTTACATATCCATGGCCTGGGCCTAGGGTAGCTCAGCAGTGGCTAATAGGAAAGCTCTTAGGAAGAGAAGTCTTTACCTGACAATTGGGTTTTGTAACAAGGGGATAAACAAAGACCAAAATAATAATAATAATTTTTTTTTTACAATTGGAGAAGCAAGAATTTACTGATTCAAGCAACAAACCTTTTCTGGGAGCCAACTCTGTATCAAGGAGCCCTGGTGTTGCAACAAGTGCTTAGCTGCTAACAGAAAGGTTTGAGCACACCCAAAGGTTCCATGGGACAAAGGGCTGGCCATCTGCTTCCATAAAGTTTACAGCCTAGAAAACCCTTGTTGTTGTTGTTGTTATGTGCCATCGAGTCAGCCCTGACTCATAGCGACCCCTCCTTGGGTTTCCGAGGCAGTATCACTACGGAAGTAGGATT
>NW_006921923.1:383765-385537 GCF_000298275.1 Orycteropus afer afer
ACTACTCATGTCAATGAGCCAAGACTGATCTGTATTCAATCTAGGACAGAGGCGGTGTCATTACTAACATCTACCTGAATTAGTAGATGGTTTCTTATAGTCTTTTCTAGTTGTATAATAGCCACCAATGGTAATATTACTCTGATTGTTTGCATAAACAATAAGTCAGTAATTCATTAGGTAGGATGCCTGAATATAATATTTTCAAACAATTAATGCATGTGTTATATGATTTTTGCAAACAATGAACCCCCCTCACACCATTCATTTCCTATGCACACTATTCATGTTAGGTGCATGTGTGCACTATTTATGTGAGTACATTATATGTGAAAATACAGTAATCAAGTGTGGTCTCATTTTGGACCTCACATCTGAGTCAGAATTTCCAACCTTGGTAATTTATAGAATTAGGGTCTCTGTGTACAGACAAATCTCAGAACACTATTCCTAAAGTATGTGAGGTGGAAGGTGGGAAGGTGGCATCATACCTATAGCCCACATGTTTGTTCCCTCTAGCATATTAATTCCTGAGAAACTTGGTATAGCAGGTAGAAGCAGGAATTATGAATCTGTAAACAGCTGAATAAGAAAGAAAGTGCCAGATTTAGTGGAGATTGAGAAAAAGAGCCGTTTAAACAGCCAGGGAAAATAAATGAACTTGCCTGGCTGGCAGGGAGACAGAGAGGCAGAAAAGTGGAAAACGCATTAGAAATACAGGGGAGAGCCATGGAGAGAAGGAGAAAAAAATGGAGGGCAAGGGACACCACAGAACCCACGGAGGCGTCAAGGACTCGGAATACCCACACTGGGAGCTTCTGACAGGAACCTTGGAAGCTGAGCTGAGTAAGTGGATAACTTTGCTGAGAAACAAAGCAAAAAACCCCTTGGCTTGGGCTCCTGTGGAGTTCATATTGGAGAGGGGGAAGGGAGGAAACTTTCCACTTGGGGAAGGACTCTGGAATAAGCTCGCAGCAGAGGGCTTAGATTCAACTCTTTCATGACCACTTTTTAGCATAGAGTGTATCAGAGTACAAGGATTTTGCAGCTTTCAGACCCAAGTGAAAGCGAAAGCGGTGGCCCCCTAACCACTGGGGTCTCTGTCGATTTTGAATGACAGGTCTGTGACTGACAGCAAAACGTCATCATTGGTTGACTTCCCAAGCAGTCTCAAAACAAACCCCTGAAATCTGCTGAAACATGGAAAACGGGAACTCGCTACAGACGCCTTTTTTTTTTCTTTTTCTTTTCTTTCTCTTTTTTCCCCTTCTCCTTTGCCTCATCCGATAGAAGAAGCACATTAACTCACCACAACACCTGCTCATCCTAGCTCCAAATCACCTTCATGATGGGCAGAGGCCTGCATCGACATTCCCAGCAGTGAGTTTATCAACACACTCACACACACACACACACACACACACACAACAAACCTGGTCAGCAACCCAGGACAAAAAAATAGAAATAAAATCCCAAGCTAAAGACTTTTCTATCATGGAAGAAGAACATGCAATAGAATTATCTGAGAATGAATTTAAAAGATATGCATGTGGAACTCTATATTAGCTCAAGGAAACCACAAACAGAATTAAGGAGAACACAGACAGTACCCCAGAAGAATTCAGGAAAACCATTCAAGAGCAAAATAATAAGATAAATACACAATCAGAACACATACAAAAACAACGGTTAAGAAACTAGAAGGTGAACACTAAAATTACAGAGTTAGACAACACAGAAGAGCAGACTAGAGCTGGCTGAAGAACACATTT
>NW_006921923.1:385726-389589 GCF_000298275.1 Orycteropus afer afer
ATGAAGGAAGAAAAGATATCTGTTCAAGAAGCTCAAGGAACTCCCTACAGGATAGACCCCAAGAGAAATTCACCAAAACATGTCATAATCAAACTCTTTAAAACCAAAGACAAAGAAAAAATCTTGTGAGCAACTTGGGAAAAAATAAATGTCACCTACAATGGACAAGCAATAAGACTGAATTCTGATTACTCAGCAGAAACCGTGCAGGCAAGAAGGCAATGGGATGGCATATATAAAACACTGGAGGAAAGGAACTTCCAACCAAGAATTCTATATCCAGCCAAATTGTCCATCATGAGGGTGAAATCAAGACATTCTCAGACAAACAGAAATTAAGGGAATTTGTGTAAACCAGACCAACCCTACAAGAAATGCTAAAAAGAGTCTTTCCAATAGAGAACCCACAACAGTGAACAACACATTAAAATCAGGACACTTAAAAACCAAACTAGAAATAGATGTTCAGAATAAGCTCATAAAACATTGTACATAAAGAAACAAGGGAGTCAACCTGCAGATGACACCAGCAACAAAGCAAATAGACGGAATAAAAGTTCTAATTACAGAACTTCCAAATGGAGAAGAAGACAGGACAATGTCTTTATAGAACTGACTGTTCCAAAATTAAAGAGAAAAGAATTCACCAACAACACAACAAAAAGACAGCAATAAATTCATACCTATCACAAATTACACTCAATGTGAATGGACTAAATGCACCAATCAAAAGAAAGAGAGTGGCAGATTGGATAAGAAAAGAAGAACCATAGATATGCTACCTACAAGAGACCCACCTTAGACACAAAGATAAAAACAAAATAAAAATTGAGGGGTGGAAAAAAAATATACCAAGCTAAAGGTAACCAAAAAAGAGCAGGAGTGGCAAGGTTAGTTTCTAATAAAATAGACTTTAAGGTGCAAAACAGCAGAAGGGACAAAGAAGGACACTATATGATGCTAAAAGGGTCATTTGACCAAGAAGACATTACCGTAATAAATATCTACACACTCAGTGAAAGTGCTCCAAAACAAGTGAAGCCAATATTAAATGAATTGAAAGGAAAAATAGACAACTCTGCAACAGTCGTAGGAGACTTTAACACACCACTTTCAAGAAAGGACAGAACAACTAGAAAAAAACTCAACAAAGATACAAAAGAACTCAACAGCACAATCAACCAACTTGATGTCATAGACATATGCAGAGCACTCCACCCAACAAAAGCACAATTCACATTCTTCTCCAGTGTACATGGATCATTCTCCAGAATGGATCATATGGTAGGACATAAAACAAGCCTCAATAAATTTTTTTAAAAATTGAAATACTGCAAAGCATCTTCTCGGACCACTATGCTATAAAGTTGAAAATCAATAATAGAAAGATCAAAGAAAAAATATCAGGCATGTGGAAGTTGAATAACTACTACAAAAACTACTGGGTAACAGAAGAAATAAAATGTGAAATACAAAATTCCTAGAAACTAACCAGAAAGAAGATACATCTTACCAAAACCTATTGGACAAACCAAAAGCAGTACTCTAGGGTCGATCTATAGCAATAAATGCATACATAAAACAGAGGAAATAAACAAAATCAACATTCTAACACAACAACCCCAGCAATTAGAAAAAGAACAACAAAAGAAACCTACAGTATCCAGAAGTAAGAAAATAATAAAGATCAGAGAAGAAATAAATGAAACAGAAAACAAAAAAATCAATAGAGAAAATCAACAAAATAAGAACCTGGTTCTTCAAAAAGATTAACAAAATTGACAAACCACTGACAAATCTAACAAAAGAAAAGAAAGAGAAGATGCAAATAACACAAATAATAAAAAAGGATGACATCAAAACAGAACCAACTGAAATTAAAAAAATATTGACAGAATATTATGAAGAATTGTGCTCCAACAGATTCAAGAACCTAGAAGAGATGGGTTTGAAAGGCCAGCCTTCTGTTTAGCAGTCAAATGCCTTAGGCACTATGCCACCTAGCTACCAAAAAAATAAAATATCTAGGAATAAATCTTACCAGAGACACAAAAGACCTATACAAAGAAAACTATAAAATACTACTGCAAGAAACTGCAAGGGACCTACACAAATGGAAGAAGTTGCCTTGTCCATAGATAGGAAGACTGAATATTGTGAAAATGTCAATACTACCCAAAGAAATCTACACATTCAATGCAATCCCCATCCAGATACCATCAACATTTTTTTAAGGATATGGAAAAACCAATTCTTAACTTCATATGGAAAGGAAAGAGATCTCGGATAACAATGCACTGCTGAAGAAGAGAAACAAAGTGGGAGGTCTCACATTCTCATACCTCAAAATGTACTCTACAACCACAATAGTTAAAACAGTGTGGTATTGGTACAGTGATAGACAGATAGATCAATGGAACAGAATCAAAAACCCAGAAATAGACTCATCCATCTATGGTCAACTGATCTTTGACAAAGCACCAAAACCCATTAAACTGGGGAGAGATAGCCTCTTTAATAAATGGTGCTGGCAAAATTAGATATCCCTCTGCAGAAAAATGAAACAAGACCCATACCTCACCCCATACACAAAAACAAACTCAAGTTGGATCAAAGAGTTAAATGTAAAACCCCAAATTATAAAGCTTATCAGAGATAAAATAGGGGCAAATGTAGGGGACTTAATTTATGGCATAAATAGACAAGCATAACCCAGAATGCACAGATAGTGGAAGTGAAGGATCATTTAAAAATTAAATTCTTATGCACATGGGAAAAAATATTTGCCTTTGACATATCTGACAAAGGACTTATCTCCAAAATTTGTAGAAAACTTCAACACCTCAATGCCAAAAAGACAAACAATCCAATTCAAAAATGGGCAAGGGACACTTCACTAAAGAAGTCATACTGGCAGCCAACAAACACATGAGCAAATGCTCACGATCATTAGCCATTAGAGAGACGCAAATCAAAACAATGATGAGATATCATCTCATCCCAACAACAATAGCAAAGTTCAACAAGGCAGGAAATAACAAATGCTGGAGAGGTTGCAGAGCGATTAGAACTCTCATACACTGCTTTTGGGACTGTAAAATGGTACAACCATTGCGGCAAATCTTATGGCATTTCCTTAAAAAACTGAAAATATAAATACCATTTGAGCCAGCAATTCCACTACTAGGAATATATGCTAAAGAGGTGAGAAACAGGACATGAACAGACCGATGCACACCCATGTTCATTGCAGCACAATTCACCATAGCAAAGAGATGGAAACAACCTAAATGCCCATCAGCAGATGAACAGATAACCAAATTATGGTACATTTGCACAATAGAATACTATGCTACATTAAAGAATAATGAAGAATACGTAATCATCTCACAACATGGTCTAATCTGGAGGACATTTTGTTGAGTGAAATAAGTCAATTACAGAAGGACAAATATTTTATGAGCCCATTAGTGTAAAAAGTCAAGGAAAGGTTTGCTTAGGGAAGGGAAATTACTTTGTGGGTTATCAGGGATGGGAGGGAAATCTTTAGACTAGTTAGGGGCCACATGGTGATTTGGGTAAGGGAAGAGATGGTACAGAAAGAGTCTGTGACCAGCATAATAACATTGGGGAAAGGGAGGACATCGAAATGTGCACATAAGATATAGACAACAAAGACAAATATTAGTACATGCACAATACTGCATTACCACTAACACCAAACACCAGGCTACAGATAAATGCATAGACAAGTGAGAAGATCAGACAGGGGTCGGTGAAAAGGAATGTACCCTAGACCAATGATAGATTTAGCTGAAGATAATCTTGCATAGATAATAATGATGCAAAATAACCACGATCAG
>NW_006921923.1:390294-399538 GCF_000298275.1 Orycteropus afer afer
AAGGGAGAGGAAGAGAGCGGGTTAGGGTGGGGGATGGTAATTGGGGTGTGAAATCAAATGTACATGACTGTTTGAATGTAAAACAAATTCTGCTCTGTAAACTTTCACTCAAAACACAATAAAAAAAAAGTAAAATAAAACAAAGTGCATGAGCTGTTAGTCTGAGGCAAACAGGACTAGGTATCCTGGCTCAAAGAAAGTAGTATCTAGCAGGGTGTGTAGAGATCCAGGAAAAAAAGGAGTTGCTCACAACATGAGATCATAACTAAGGCCTTACATTAGCTGGGTTACATATTTGGATGTCTATTAGACTCTTCCAGGTAATATTTGGCCTACTGCCCCATGAAGGCTGTTGAATTCAAATTTAGAATTTCCTAGGATATGATCAATATATTGTAAGAGTAGATTCTTAAGGACACTAGCAAATGTTCTTAAGGGCAAAGATTTGTTTAAGGTCAGTTGCCATCTAGGTGCAAGGGAAACATCATTGGCTGTAATTCCCTGTGGTCTCATTTGAGGAGACAGATATTACCCAGAGGTGTTTATCATTGGAGTCTGGTGATAGACGGCATATCCAACAGTCAGCAAGATAGAAGGCAGTGGATACTTACTATTGGGATCATCTAATGATGGTGTTGGGAGCTCTGGTAGCATAGTGGCTAAGGCACTTGACTGCTAACCAGAAGGCTGGCGGTTCAAACCCACCAGCACTCCTCAGAAGGAAGGTTGGGCAATCTACTTCCATAGTGATACTGCCTCAGAAACCCAAGGAGGGGTCGCTATGAGTCGAGTCCAACTCGAGGGCATACAACAACAACAAGGATGGTGTTACAGTGAATATTTCTGGCCTAATTCTCATGATAAGGAAGAAAAGGGCCATTAAGGGTACATGTGAAAATGAAAATTAGCAGAATAATGATTACAAGCACCCAGGTGAAAAATAAAGCAGGATTTAGAGGTCTTGGTCCAATATCTTGAGCTGAAGCTGTTCAACATCTGCAGTTGTCTGCTTTCCAAAGTTCTTAGGTCATCTATCTCTTTCTGAAGATTGGCTGTTTCTGGAGGTTTCCTGAGCATCCTCAGTTTGAGGTCCCTTATGGGAGTAGATTTCCAATTGTATGGAATTCTGATTTACTTCTTTAATTGTGAAATGCGAACCGAAGAATCTACTCCCTGTAGTTTCATTGCTGTATTTGTTGTTCACGGTATCTGATCAGGTCACTTCCAATGAGGTTCAAGAGCAATTTTTCTCTGATGTCTCTCCCAAAAGATAAAATATCCTGGCTAGATGGTGTCTCTCCCAAAATATAAAATCTCCTTGTTGAAGCTCATGAAAAGGCTGTTTAGGAAGATGTTTGGGACAGCAGCCTTAACCTGTTGGTGATCAACTGAGCGCAGTACATGCATCCCTTGAAATGTTTTGTCAGGTCTGCATGCAGTAGAATACAATTTAGTATCTGAGACAATATGTCTCATAAGGGGATAACTAAAGTGCCCCAAGGGAATGGACCATATCTCTATAAAGCTAATGAGAAAACTTTCGGCCAAGGGAGCTCAAGGGTTTCTGAAAGTTTTGCTAATATTAATCCAAAGATGGTATTGGTCACAAGGATTGTGAAGATGGCACACAACCAGGCAGTGTTTCATTCTGTTGTATGTTACTATGTGTTGCAGTCAACTCAACAGCACTTAACAACATTGGTCTTTTCAACTTTTCCAGAAGATTATGGGTGGCAAGGACAGTATAGCTTTTAAGCAAGAGTTAATGCCTTACAGAGTTATTTGGTAATGGTTTCTATAAAGTACATGACTTGATCACTTGATATAAAAATTGGGATGCTCCAGGTTGGAAACACAAAATTGAGCAGTTTTCAGCCAATTTAAGGCTGTAGATTTTCAGCAAGGAAATGCCTCATTCCATCCTGAAAATAAATGTACAATAACTCTCTTAGTTATCTAGTGCTGCTATAACAGAAATACCACAACTCAATGACTGTAACAAACAAAAATTTATTCTATCACAGCTTAGGAGGCTAGACATCTGAATTGAGAGCACTGGCTCTAGGAGAAGGTCTATCTCTTTCTATTGGCTCTGGAAGAAGGTCTTTATCTCCTTTCAACATCTGTGGGTCCAGCATCCCTTGGAGATTTCCATGTGTCTTGGTATCAATCTGCCTCTGGGTCTAGGAGGTTCTCAGCACAAGGACCCCAGGCAAAAGGACACTCTTCTCCTGGCTCTCCTTTCTTGGTTAAGTCCCTCCCTGTCTACTCATTTCTCTCTCCTTTTATCTCTTGTAAGATAGGGTACAAGCCATACCCCAGTGGAACTCCCTTTTCACTGAATCAGGGCTGTGACCTGAGTAAGGGTGTTGCATCACATCCTATTTCCCTTACCACTGATTAGCTGATCACATCAAATCACATCACAGGGGTTAATTACATCATAACATAACTGCCAAATTGTGTCTTTACATAACTGCCAGACCACTGAGAATCATGGGCCAGCCAAGTTGACACATATTTTGGGGGGATGCAATGCAATTCAATCCATGACATTCTACCCTTTGTCCCCCCAAAATTCATGTCCTTGTAACATGCAAAACATTCCCCCCCTTATTATTTCAAAAGTCTTGAATCAAGTCCAACTCCAAATTCCATCGTAGGGCAAAATTCCTTTTCATCTGTGAACATGTGGAATCTAGAATACAAGTTATCTGCATCCAAAGTACAATGGTGAAAGAGGCACAAGGTAGACATTTCCATTACAAATGGGAGAAATTGGGGGAAAGAAGGGATGAAAGGCATCAAGCAAGTCAAAAACGTAACAGAACAATTCACATTAGCTCTCAAGGATGAAAAATAATCCTCTGTTCTCTGAGATCTGCCCTCCAGACTCTGGGTATTGGCCATACTCTCTGGATTCTGGGTGGAAGCCCCTCAAGCCCTGGCCTTCAGCTCCACTTTCCAGGTCCACTGGGACAGCAACTCTGCTCCCTCAGATTTGGGAGACACCATTCTCTTAGTCCAACTGAGTGGTGACCCTACCCCTTTGGCTCCAGCAGGCCCCATTCTTCTGTCCCTTGGGCATGGCAATCCCACCCCCATCTTTGGGCAGTTGATCTAGTCTCATTCACCTGGCATTTGTGAATGACAGCCCCATACTCTGGAACTAAGTTGGTGAAGATCTGACTCTTCCAAACCTAGGAGGTCATGGCCCCACCCTTTGAGACCCAAAAGGCCATGGTTCCACCCTTTGAGACCTCAGAGGTTGTGGCACTACCCTTTGAGGCTGAGGCACTCTGCTCCCTATGCTCCTTGTTTCCTCAGCCTCAACTTTCTGGATCCTTGGCCTCTTGGCTCCTCAGATCCTCAGGCCTCTTGGGCCAGCCCAGCCTCTGCCCTGCTCAAGGAAATGTTACAGAGCTCTTCAGTTTTACCAATAAGTCCATGGAGGCACCTCCACTCCACCAGTAAGCCTCAGCCTGAAGGTGCTTAGCTCTCTTACTTAATGGGTGGGCAAGCCTAGTTCTCCTGACCAGTGCCAAGGCACCCCTCTCCACCAGGAAACCCCTTACACAAAGGCACTCAGCTCTCTTGCTCCATGGATTGGCTCTTCACCATCTCAAACTGATCTCCTGGTTCTGTTGCTGCCATTTCTCTGCTGCTGCTTCTTGACATCTGCACTGTCGCTGGTGTTACAGCTCTCTTCATTTCCTTCTTAGCCTTCACTAGAATTGTCTCTGATATCCATAAGTAAGTCCACCAACAGTCCCTTCAAAGCAATCTATCCCTTTACTATTAGGCACCTTAAAACTCTTCCAGTCTCTACTCATTACTCAATTACAAAACCACTTCCACATTTTAGGTATCTGTTAGAGCAGCACTCTACTCCTGGTACCAAGTTCTCTCTTAGTTATCTAGTGCTGCAACAACAGAAATACCACAGTGGATGGCTTTAATAAACAGAAATTTATTCTCTCACACTTTAAGAGGCTAGAAGTCCCAATTCAGATCACTGGCTCTAGGGAAAGCCTTTCTCTGTCAGTTCTAGAGGAAGGTCTTTATCTCCTTCCAGCATCTGTAGGCCCAGTGTTCCTTGGAGATCTCCATGTGTCTTGGCCTAAGTCTTCCCCTGGTCCTAGCAAGTTCTCAACACAGGGACCTTGCATCCAAAGGTCATGCTTCACTCCTGGCTCTTATTTCTTGGCATTAATCAGGTCCCTCCTTCTCTGCTTGCTTCTCTCTCCATTTATCTCTCATAAGATAAAAGGTGATGCATACCACACCCCCAGGAAAAATCCCCTTACACCAGATCAGGGCTGTGACCTGAGCAAGAGTATTACATCCCACCCTAATCCTCTTACAATTGATTGGCTGATCACATCAGATCACAACATGGGGGATAATTACATCATTACATAACTGCCAAATCACTGACAATCATGGCCCAGCCAAGTTGACAGATATTCTGGGGGTACCCAATTCAATCCATTACAATAACTAAAACATATTCAAATTCCATGTAGGGTGGAAGCTGGATAAAATCCATCAGAAGGTATTCAAAAGGCTCCTGACACTCTAGTTCCTGGTTATGTCCCACTTTTACAATTTTTCCAGAATTATATTATTCATAGTTGACACATGAAAAATGATCTGAAAATTTCCAGTGTTGATTTGAGATACTAATTTATCTATTCCATGATAAGTAGATTCATGGAAAAATTTAGTTGATACCTACTTGAAATCATCTGGTACCACCAAGCAGCTATCTTGAGAGCACCAGAAAGTATCTGAGTGAAGAGTAAAACCAAGTTTTTTCCCCATTCTTCCTTTTCAAAATCTGGAGTTAAACATCAATATTTTATAATACCTCTCTGAATCCCTCCAGAGATTTATCCTTTGGGGTTTTAGATGAGAATATAACCTTGGTTAAAGTAACTTCTTTGGAATAATGATCTGCTAGAGTATTTCCTAGGAGCTCTGGTAGCATAGTGGCTAAAGCACTTGACTGCTAACCAGAAGGCTGGCGGTTCAAACCCACCAGCCACTCCTCGGAAGGAAGGTTGGGCAATCCTACTTCCGTAGTGATACTGCCTCAGAAACCCAAGGAGGGGTCGCTATGAGTCGGGGCCGACTCGACGGCACATAACAACAACAACGACAGAGTATTTCCTTTAGCTTCCATATTATCTCTTTTTACATGGACCTCAACCTTTATAATTGCCACCTCTCTAGGAAGTGCAAATATATCTAAAAATCCCTTAATTTATCCATTTTTTATGGGGATTCCAGCAAAGGTAAGAAATTCCATTAGTTTCCAAAGCATCCTAAAATCATGTACAACTCTAAAAGTAAATATGCTCTCTGTATATATGTTTACTCTTCAGTCTTTAGCTAGTTGATGAGCTCTAGTAAGAGCAATAAGTTCTGCCATCTAGGCTGATTTTACCCTACGTAAGGCACCATTTTCTAAAGGAGAGCTTAGATTAGTGATAGCATATCCTGATTGATAAACTCCAATGTCAGTTTTAGGGTATGAACAATCTACAAATATTAGGTCAGGGTTCTCAGTAGGAGTCTCTAATAAATCTGACTGAGATACATAGAGTTGGCTAATGGAGATCCTTTTTTGGTCGGGGCAGAAAAGAGTGTTGCAAAGTGAGGAGAGAATAATAGAATCTCCTAAGAGGTTAGTTGTCTGGCTGAAAAGTGTTGTGTGTCCTCAGTTGGTGGTTATGTCAGCACTGGATGACAAATCATGAAGTCAAGTACTAGTTTATTAGATGCATCAAAAGTTTTGTACTGGGAGCTATTGTCCTAAGATAAGGGGGATGATTCTTTGCAAGTAGGTCAAGGGTGAGGCTATAGTAAGTGATGGGGTTTTGATGGTTCACATGAAGTTAATTTAAAACCCCAAGGGCTTTTTCCGATGTTTCATGCATAAATAGACAGAATGGCTTTTTGTAGTTAGGGATGCCCGAGAAAGGAGGTTGTTGAAGAGTCTTCTTAAGGTTACAGAAAGCCTGTTCATGTTTGAGCTCCCAGAGGAGAAGGTCTCTTATTGAGGACTTACTCAATTCATAAAGAAGTGTTTCATTCTCAGGAAAAAAAATGGCACCCATTGTCTGCGATATCCAGTTAAATCTAGAAATTCTGTCAAGTGTTGTTTTGGGAGGGGTTTAGGCTAAATTTGGACAGTCTATAGTCTGTCTGTTATAGGGAGCTCTGGTAGCATAGTGGCTAAAACACTTGACTGCTAACCAGAAGGCTGGAGGTTCAAACCCACCAGCCACTCCTCGGAAGGAAGGTTGGGCAATCCTACTTCCGTAGTGATACTGCCTCGGAAACCCAAGGAGGGGTCGCTATGAGTCGGGGCCGACTCGAGGGCACATAACGACAACAACAACAACATAGTCTATCACAAGACAGTGTTTTTCCCTCCTTAGATAGGTCATGCACTACCTAATGAACTGAGTTTTGATAAAATTGTAATTTGTCTTTTGACACTTTATGTCCCTTTTCTGCTAAGACTGAGAGTAAGTAAATTGAAATCCTTTTACAAGTTACCTTGTTCTCTGAACAAACAAAGAGACCATATACATATTTTATCATAACTAAATTGCAAGGGAAATTTAGATCTTTTAAGTCTTAATTGAAGACCTGGGAAAGTAGGAGGGGGCTTCAGTGAACCTTTGGGGCATTACCATCCAAGTATTTGACTCTCCTGATTTAGAGTCACACTGATAAAGGCAGAACAAAGACCCACTACAATGAAGCAAGTGACTTCAAGTGTAATTGGTGATAAGAGGGTAGTTGGGTTAGGTACTAGTGGGAAGCAAGGAATAATAATTTCATCGATGGCTCTCAGGTCTTGAAGAAATTGGTATCTTCATCTGTTCGGTTTCTTCGTTGGCAGGATGGGAATATTACAAGGGTTACTGCAAATTATGAGAAGATCTTTGATATAAGGATTTTAACCATGGGGTTAGCCCTTCATTTTCTTATGGCTTCAAGGATTATTGGGAAAATTTGGGTAATGGTTTAAAATTTGGGTTTCAGACAGCAAGATCTATCTGAACTTTTATAGGTTCTGCTTCAAGTATCATGCCTATCTATGTCTGTGGAATTTTTAACCCACAGAGTTTTAGGTACAGTGTCAAAATCTTATCTGAGGTATGCATCAAATATAATGGAGAAGGCAGAGGTATATCCAGAGCAGACAGAGCTTGATTATGAATAGAGGAGTCCTCTAGAACTTTAAGAAATAGTCCACCTGGTGTGCATTTAATATTACAATCCAGGGGCAGATTACCCAATAAGCAAGGTAAGGATGGGTTTGCTTGTGTCTACTTACTAATCTGTAAAATGGTTCACTACAGATTAGTAAGTAAATAGAAGTAAACTTGTGTTTACTTTACTTACTGGGATTGTAAATTTGAAAAGAGGCTTTGCTTCTGTAGGAAGGTGCAGTGGGAGAGTGCATCTGGAGAGAGAAAGGAGCAATACCGAGAAGCAGAATCTTTGATGTGGTGAAAAAATGTGCAATTATTCACTATAGATTAGGAAATAAGCACAAATAAACTCATGCTTACCTGGCTTATTGGGTAACCCAACACTGGCAGTGGAATTCCTTTTTTTCAACCCACTGTACAACAGGATGACACAGCATTTTTCTGTTCCCATCTTATAAAAGAAAGGCCCAGCAGGGGGCATGTTGAGCATTTTTATGGCTAATCCAGACACCTTGGTACTTGTTGCAGATACATTTAAACATTAACTTGCTATAATTGGCATCTGACTCAAATTTCCTATGTGTTCTGACATCATATGGCAACTCTTTCAATTAGGAGAACACCAAGATACTCAGTCAAGGTCAGCCAAACAGATTTGAATGAAACAAAAATCAATCTAATTGATTACTTTAAAACCAGCACCTTGAATATGTGAATAAATTCTGGGAATAAATAAGACCAGTGGCTCCATAGATTCTCTTTAGTGGTAATATGCTCATGGGAGTAAGATTAGATACAGAATATAAACATGCTAAGTGATGCCATTAATTTAATTATCTGCATGTGTCCAGTTCACCAGCAGCATTTAAATCTCAGATTAACTTTCTTTGATCACCCAGCATACTTCAGAATCACCTCTTATGGGTCTGAAGGGAATGCCTGAGTAAAACATAAGATGAAAAATGGGCTGAAAAATGCATTTCAAAGCCAACTGCAAGTGTCCTTTTGATTATCTGCTCTTTTGTATTATCTACATCTACTGGTATGTATTAATGGTAAAATTGAGAGCTGACTCAATTCTTTTTTTAGAGGACTCAAAAACAGTGACCCTGAGAAACCTACATCTTCAATATACTAATTCTGGTGTACACTTAAGTTTAGGTAACAAATGAAATTCAATTCAAAAAAGAAAAAAAAAGGTTGATTTGATATCTGAAGGAGAAAACAAGAGAGGCAGGGATATCATTTACATTTTAAGAGCATAGTTTTCCAGTAAGAGAAAGATATCAGTGCTTTGCTCAATGACTACCAACTTGAGCATGAATGCCTCCTATTCCTAAATACTTGATAGACTACAATGAACAAGAAAGTTACTTTTTGCAAGACACAAGTTCCCTTACATTTTTTCTGTCTGCACATCTAAAATATTACTTAAATGAGCTGTTTATTTGCCCATCACGGCAGTTAAAATCTTGCTCTTCTCCCTTCTTATATTTTTAATAACCTTTTCCACAGTATTATACAGTATTTACAAGGCACCAAAATAACCAAAAAATACTAGTTGAACAAAGCAATTGAATTTTCCACTTTTTTAAACCAATTGTTTTGGTGTTATGTAGATAACACTGAGTCAACTAGCTCCCAATATCTCTACTTATCTGTGTCTATGTTTCCCTCCAGAAATACTTTATGCATTTCAAATTCTCTCTATTTTGCAAGTACCAGTCCTATATTCTTCTGCTGTTATATATGATCATTGAAATGATAAAAATTTTGGAGCTATAGTCTACCTAATGCAAAGAGGACTTAAGTTAATCCTCGGATTAAACTCAATACAGAATAAGACATTCATGGCTTTAGAATCTATCTAAAGAGGGGGTTCCTAGGCTGAGCTCCTTGTAGGTACATAGATGGGCCACACAGGAAGCCTATTTGCTGTTGAAATATTTTTGAAGTCATGAATACTTGGAGTAGTTTCTCTTTTTTTTTTGTAGTTTTTTTTTTTTTTTTTT
>NW_006921923.1:422759-429248 GCF_000298275.1 Orycteropus afer afer
CCAATTCTGCATCCTTTCCTTCAAGGCTCAGGGGTCCAAGATTATCTTCTGTGTCTGTGTTAATTGGTTTCCCTTTTCTTTGTTGAAGAGGGTCTGTGAAATCCTTCTGCCTAGTCCGCCATCTTGCCCCGCCTCCCCCTCATACAACTTTTGTCCTTTGGTGATTGACTAATTTCAATCAGCATAGTGACTTCCAGGTTCATCCACGTTATGAGGTGTTTTGCAGATTCATCATTGTTCTTTAACGTTGGATAGTATTCCATTGCATGTATGTACCATAGTTTGTTGATTCATTCTTCTGTTGATGGGCATTTAGGTTGTTTCCATGTTCTTGTGATTGTAAGTAATGCTGTGATGAGCACGGGTGTACATATATACAGTCTGTTGCGACTCTTATTTCTCTAGGATATATGTTTAGGAGTGGGACTGTTGGATCATATGGTATTTCTATTTCTAGCTTTTTAAGGAAATTCCATACAATTTTCCACAGTGGTTGCATAATTTTATAGTCACACAAGCAGTGTATGAGGGTTCCAGTCTCTCTACAATCTCACAAGCTTATGTTATTTTCTATTTTTTTGAACTTGGCTATTAGAGCTGGGGTGAGATAAAAAGAGAGGGACAACAAGAAGAAAAAAAAAAATAACTTTCTAGTCACCAACTGCCAGTGGGCTTGTTTTTGCAGTCCTTGGCAAGTGAGCTGATTATCAGGTTGCTTCCCTGATCAGAATGCTGCCTGCAAAGTTCAAAATGGCCCTCTGTCAGGCCAATTGATAGTTCACAGCTCCCTTTGTGTCCTTCTTCACTGTTTCCATTCAGTTTCTTCTAGTTAGTATTCTATCCACTTCTTTATCATTTCCTTCAAAGCTCAGTGTTCCAGGATTATCATCTGTATCTGTTTCATTTGTTTTCTCATTTCGTTGTTGTAAAGAGTCTAGGTAGCTAGTCTGCCTATTCTGTCATCTTGCCAAAAGTCTATCAGTGTATCTGGATTGAATGTTTGGTCAATTTCTGACTGCAGGAATTGATACAAATCTTCAACTTCTTCATCTTTGGCATTAGTGGTTGTTGCATAAATTTAATAATAGTAGTATTAACTGATTTTCCTTGTAGGCATATGGGTATTATGCTATCACTGACAGCATTATATTTCAGGATAGATCTTGAAATGTTCTTTTTGAAAATCCATGAGAATACCATTCCTCTTAAATTTTAATTCCTGGCATAGTTGAACATATGATTGTCTGATTCAAAATGGTCAATACCAGTCCATTTCAGCTCACTAATGTCTAGGATATAGATCTTTATGCATTCCATTTCATTTTTGACAACTTCCAGTTTTCCTAGACTCATATGTCATACATTCCATGTTCTAATTACTAATAGATGTTTGCAGATGTTTCTTCTCATTTTGAGTCATGCCACATCAGCAAAGGAAGGTCCTGAAAGCTATACTCCATCCACATCATTAAGGTCAACTCTATTTTGTGGGGCAGCTCTTCCCTCGTCATATTTTGAGTACCTTCCAACCCAAGGGACTAATCTTCCAGCACTATATCAGGCAATATCTGCTACTATTCATAATGTTTTCACTGGCCAACTTTTCTACAATTAGACCACCAGATCCCTCCTCCTAGTCTGTCTTAGTCTGGAAGCTCCACTGAAACTTGTCCACTATGGGTGACCCTGCTGGCATTTGAAACACCAGTGACATAAGCCTCTAGCCTCACAGCAACACACAAGCCACCACCATAAGGCAAACTAACAGATAAGTGGTGGAAGTAAAGTGTGGGTGTATGTTATTCAAAGTCAACAAAGCCCTAACCTACTTCTTCGGCCTATTTCCCACTACTCTTCCTCTTGTACTCTAGCCAAACTAAAAAAAAAAAAAAAAAACTCCTCCCAAAATCCATCCTATTCTTTCTTGATTCTTTGAGATTTTGTTCCTGCTGCATCCTTTGCTGAAATACCTTCCCTCACCATTTGTGCCCATCAAAATCTTATCTATGCCCTCAAGGTCCTGTTCAGATGTGACTTCTCTATGAAAGCTCCACTAATTCCTTGAGTCAGAAGCAAACATCCCTGCCTCTATTTTTACACAGTACTTTGTACCCTCTCACAGCACCCATCTCTCTTGTTGTTGTTGTTGTTAAGTGCCATCGAGTCGTTTCTGACTCATAGCGACCCCATACACAGCAGAACGAAACACTGCCCGATCCCGCGCCAGCCCCACAATCCCTGCTATACTTGTTTCTTTGCTATTCATAAGGTTTTCCCTGGCCAATTCTTTCAGAAGTGGATGGCCTCTTCCTTCTTCCTAGTCTGTCTCAGTCTATAAGCTGGGCTGCTACCTGTGCACCAGGTGCATCTCGCTGGGTTTTAAACACCAGAGGCTCAGCCTCAAAACTCAAGTCTACATGTCACCACAGTAGGACAAACTGACAGACAAGTTTGTCTTGCTTTTGGAGACCTCTCGTATCACCCCCAACTAGGTCCCTGTGGCTGACTGTACCTCTGTCTGGCTTCCTGGCTTTTAATCCCCTTTCTCCTGCTCTTCTGCCCTGCTACTTTGGGTGTCCCTGAGTTGTCTCTCCTCACCTGTAACCCTGAGGCTGACTGCTCGTCTGTCCAGGTTCCTGGCTTTTATCCCCTTTCTCCTGTTCTTCCGGCCTGCTACTCTGGGGGGGGCCTGAGTTGCCTCTCCCCCATCTCTCTTACCACTCTTTAAATGTCATGCCAACACAATAACATGGATGAATTTCAAGTGCATTTTGCTAAGTGGAAAAAGTCAGACACAAAAGACCACACACCAAATGACTTCATTTACATGGTATTCTGGAAAAGGCAAAACTATAAGGGCAGAAAATAGATCAGTGTTTGCCAGAGGTCAAGCACAGTGAAGAAGCTTTGACTATCAAGGTAAACCAGTAGGAGGGAGTTTTGAGAGTGATAAAACTGTTCTATATCTTAGTTGTGGTGATGGTTACATGACTATAAATAAATGTTTATCAAACTTACACAACTGTACACTAAAAAGGGTGAACTTTACTGTATGTAAATTATCTTAACAAAAACAGTGGGGGAAAAAATCATCCTAGCCAGACAACAAACTAGCTAGCCTGCCTTCCAGTTCTTGCTATCCCTTTACTTGTTCTTCAAAAGTACTCTAATGTGCCAGACTCAAAGCTAAGGCTACAAAGAAAAGGATATGGTCCCTCCCCTCAAGGAACTCAGTCTCTGATAGAGGAAACAAGTATGTGAACAAATAAATGCAGCATAGTGTGAAAGGTGCTATATATAATACAAAACCCACTGTCATCGAGTTGATTCCAACTCATAGCGAACCTATAGGACAGAGTAGAACTATTCAAGTTCCAAGGTTGTAAATCTTTACAGACGCCAACTGCCACATCTTCTTCCACTGGAGCAGCTTGTGGATTTGAACTGCTGCTGACCTTTTGGTTAACAGCCCAATGGTTAACCACAGTGCCACCAGAACTCCTATATATAATACGGGTATCATACATATAATACAGTGGAGATGTAAAGGAAACAGTGGACCTAGATTATTGAGCATTTAGGATTTCAAGTGAGTTGTGTTTTAGAGAGTATAGTCTAGCAGCAGTATGTAGGTTGGCCTGGAGCAGGGGAGAGACGAAAGGCAGGGAGATCAATTAGAAGGCTATTTACAGTAGTCAAAGATAAAATTAACATCACTTCACATAGGGTCACCATAAGTCAGGATAGACTTGATGGCAACTAATAAGATAAAATTAATATCTCTTCTCCATTAGTAGACAATTGAGATTAGAGTGTGTTTTCAATTTAAGCTATATTGCTTATAATCTAGATGAGTGTATGTCCCACCCAAAAAAAGAGGGCTCGTCAAACTTTTGTTGATACAATTTACCCCTATTAAACTGAGTTCCTTAAGGGCAAGAGACCCTGTTGCATTCATCTTTTTGTCTTCTCTAGTAACTGTCCTAGAACTTTGTAGACAGTAGAAGCTTTTAAGAAATGTTGATTATTCTAATGAATAAACTGGAGAAGGATGATTTTTATTTTAAATCACTGAAACTCCAAATTAGGAAATTATAATTCTTGTGTTCCCGATGGTGGTTATTGCTCAATAATTTTGCATTACCCCAGAGGGTCAAGATTAGTAAAAATGTTTTATTCCTATGTTTGTATGCTGGCTTCAGTGATAAGGTGGGATTAATCTAGCACATTTTTCATAGGAATAAAGCACTATTTTATTGAAGGTCTGCTTGTTCTTTGTTCACTGCTACCTAACACAACTTGGCACTTAAGCATTTGACTATTCCCTCTGTCTTGGAGCTTGAAAAAAATGTCTTCTAAAAAAATGTCTTCCACCATCAAGTTAATTCTGACTCATAGCGACCCCCGTATTGGGTTTCCAAGGCTGTAAATCTTTATGGAAGCAGACTGCCTCATCTTTCTCCCATGGAGCAGCTGCTGGGTTTGAACCACTGACCTTTTGGTTAGCAGCTGAATGCCTTAGGCATGGCACCACCAGAGTCCCTTAAAAAACATCTTATGTGGGGTATATTGAAGCACTGATGTAAGTTAACCTGCTTTCTGGAAAGTGTGTATTAAATACTTTTCATTCTGCCTTGAATTCGAACAAATAGAAGGCAGGATGCTGTTCCCTAAATACTGTGAAGTTCCCAAATCTATCCTCTCATCAGGTCTCAGCACCTCAACCACCACCTGAGAAAAACCAATACATTTAATGAGCTGGTGGGATTATTGAAGGTAAACTGGATGAGTCTCTTCTTCAAACAAACAAGAGCTTCAGGCTTTCTTTTTCTTTTTCCATGAAAGGCAAACATTGCTGAGCCACCTCATTGCCTCTGGTAAAAGGCTTTCTGTGGCTCTAAATGTGACAACATGAAGATAAGTTCCAGAATATTAAGCAGTCATTCACTTCTGTGTCTGAATGAGTTTGTATGAAGAACATAAAGCATACAAATGCCATCTACACTCAAAGTTACTTAGAGACAGCTTAGAAAAAGTGTACCTATCCCCTTGCTAGTTAAAAGATTGCCAGCTATGGGAGGAGTGATTTTATGGATGCCAGGGTGTGCTGGGATTCAGTTATCAGGGCATTTCTTTTTCTTTGGTGTTTCCATTAGTATCTTTCTATTAAAGTTCCTATACATTATGCTGCATGATTGGTGGTGATGTCAAAATAAAGCCATTTTTGTAGCCATAAAATACCCTTTTGTTGATGGCCTGCTTGTCACTTACCTGTTTCTTGCTGCCAACACTACCATAATATTTATCTAATTGTAGTGTGACAGAACTTAATTAGTACATGAACCATGAGTGGCAAGCCAGCCAATTTTAGTTGTTGCAACTATGTGTGAGCACCTGGTCACTTATTGTCAGATAGTTGTTTACTTCAGGTTATTGATCAATTTTGAGCCCTGGACAGCTGCAGCTAATCCTAATGCATATAGCTGGCAGCTGTGAAATTGTGACTTTGCCCCTTGAAATAAATACAAAGGCTGCCTTTGCCCACACCCATGCAGACTTTAGCTTCTAAAGGGCAAGTCTTAGCCTCAATAGGCGAGTATAATTATGCACTACAACAAACGTATATTTATTCTTGATTTTTTTTTTCAGAAGCCCCAGCTTTAGTAGGAATTATCAAATGTTCTTCTTACCTAAAAAGGACCACCATTCGTCTGTCAGTTTGTCATACTGTGGTGGCTTGTGTGTTGCTGTGAGGCTGGAGGCAATACCATCAGTATTTCAAATACCAGCAGGGTCGCCCGTGGTGGACAGGTTTCAGTGAGGCTTCAGAATAAGACAGACTCAGAAGGAAGGGGCCATCCACTTCTAAAAGAAATGGTCGATAAAAACCTTATGAATAGTAGTGAAACACTGTCTGACAAACTGAAAAACTTTATGAATAGCCCTGAAATATTGTCCAATATAGTGCCAGAAGATGAGCCTCTTAGGCTGGAAGGCACTCAAAATACAACTGGGGAAGAGCTGCCTCCTAAGAGTAAAGTCAACCTTAATGATGTGGATGGAATAAAGTTTTGGGGACCTCCATTTGCTGATGTGGCACTACTCAAAATGAGATGAAACAGCTGCAAGTACCCATTAATAATCAGAACATGAATTTATGAAGTATGAATCTAGGAAAATTAGAAGTTGTCAAAAATGAAATAGAATGCATAAAGATTGATATCCTAGCCATTATTGAGCTGAAATTGACTGATTTTGGCTATTTTGAATCAGACTACCATAGGATCTACTATGCTGGGAATGAATTTGAAAATTGAACAGGAATGATGTGGCATTCATCATCACAAACAATGTTTCAAGATCTATCCTAAAGTGATGGATCAAAGACTTATATGTGAAACCTAAAACTATGGAGTTCCTCAAGGAAAAACTAGGGGCAAATTTAGGAACCCTAATATATGACATAAATAGACTATCAAGCATAACCCA
>NW_006921923.1:430423-432432 GCF_000298275.1 Orycteropus afer afer
ACAGAGAATTTCCAGAAATGCAAGCTGGATTCAGAAGAGGACATGGAACGAGGCATATCATTGCTGATGTCAGAAGGTCCTTGGCTGAAAGCAAAGAATACCAGAAAGTTGTGTATTATTGACTATATAAAAGCATTTGATTGTGTGGATCATAATAAATTATGGATAACATGGAGAAGAATGGGAATTCCAGAAAACTTAATTGTGCTCATGGGGAATCTGTACATAGACTAGGAGGCTGTTGTTCAAACAGAACAAGGGAATACTGCATGGTTTAAAATCAGGAAGGGATTGCATCTAGGTTGTATCCTTCCATCATACTTATTCAATCTGTATGCTGAGCAATTATTCTGAGAAGCTGGACTATATGAAGAAGAGTGTGGCATCAGGATTGGAGGAAGACTCATTAACAACCTGCGATATGAGGACAACACAACTTTTCTTGCTGAAAGTGAAGATAACTTGAAGCACTTACTGGTGAAGATCAAAGACTACAATCTGCAGTATGGATTACATCTCAACATAAAGAAAACAAAAATCTTCACACCTGAACCAATAAGCAGTATCATGATAAATGGAGAAAAAATTGAGGTTGTCTAAGATTTCATTTTACTTGGTTCTACAATCAACAGCAATAGAAGCAGCAGTCAAGATATCAGACTGGGTAAATGTGCTGCAAAAATCCTCTTTAAAGTGCTGAAGAGCAAACATGTCTCTTTGAAGACTAAGGTGTGCCTAACCAAAGTCATGGTGTTTTCAATTGCCTCATACGCATGTGAAAGCTGGGCAATGAATAAGGAAGACTTGACTGCTAACCAGAAGACTGGTGGTTCAAACCCACCAGTCACTCCTTGAAAGGAAGTTTGGGCAATCTACTTCCATAGTGATACTGCCTCAGAAACCCAAGGAGGGGTCGCTATGAGTCAGGTCTGACTCGACGGCAAATAACAGCAACAACAAGAAGAAGAGTTGATGCTTTTGAGTTGTGGTGTTGGTGAAGAATACTGAAAGTACCATGGGCTGCCAGAAGAACTAACAAATCTGTCCTGGAAGTGCAGCTGGAATGCTCCTTGGAAGTGAGAAAGGCCAGGCTTAGTCTCACCTACTTTGGTCGTGTTGTCAGAAGGTACCATTCCTTGGAGAAGGATATCACGCTTGGTAAAGTGGGGATCAATGGAAAAGGGGAAGGCCCTCAACGAGATGGATTGACACTGTGACTGCAACGATGGGCTTGGAATGTAAGGCTGGCACAGGATCAGGCAGTTTTCCGTTCTATTGTACATAGTGGGGGTCCCGATGAGTCAGAGCCAACTCAACAGCACTTAACAACCACAACATTGGAAAGGAATCCCATTCTGGAATAGGTAAAATAAATAAATAAATAAACAAATAAATAATAACAACCTTATTGCCCATGTGCATTTTTAAGAACTTAACCAGTACCAGTTGTTTCGAGTTGATTCTGACTCATGGTGACCCCATGTGTGTCAGAGAAGAAACTACTCTCCATAGGGCTGATTTTGGAAGCAGATCACCAGCCCTTTATTCCAAGATTCCTCTCGGTGTAACTTTTAGGTTGTACCATCCATGGACTCCTTTTAAGAGCTTAACCCTCCTTAATTTATTAAATGTATTCTATCCATGCCTGTCAGGCCCACCCCCTTCTACAGCTCTTCTGTCATTTGTCCTAGGCAATGGCAAGATCACAGATATTTATGTTAGATATACTATCTGACTTGTTAGGCTTTAATCTAATGGAAGAGAAAGTGATTCAAATTTATCTATAGAGGCAATTTTTAAAATTATTATTGTTAAGATAGAAGAAATAAAGATTTCCTTGGTGTTACATAGGGAGCTCTGGTGGCGTGGTGGCACTTGGCCGCTAACCAGAAAATTGGTGGATCAAACCCACCAGCTGCTCCATGGGAGGAAGATAGGGCAATCTACTTCTGTAAAGATTTACAGCCTTGGAAACCCAAGGAGGGGTCACTATGAGTCGATATAGACTC
>NW_006921923.1:432882-434372 GCF_000298275.1 Orycteropus afer afer
CCTTCCTTCTGAGGAATGGCTGGTGGGTTTGAACCGCCAGCCTTCTGGTTAGCAGTCAAGTGCCTTAGGCACTATGCTACCAGAGCTCCTGCAAACTTCAAATATGTGATCATATTTGTAAGCACACTCCATTATAGACATTTTTCTCTCCCATTTTCTGCAAATGATGGTTTTTCTTTTTTTAAAACAAACAAATATATACATAAATCCTCTTGTGGTCACAGATTTAATTCTTTTGCAATCTTTAACTTGCTAGAAACCTGAAAAAGATGGGAGACTTCATGAGATTAGATGAGTTTCTCAATGAGGTTGTCCTGATACCACCAAACCAAAACCAAACCCACTGCTGCTGAGTCGATTCTGACTCGTATTGACCCTATAGGACAGAGCAGAACTGCCCCCATAGGGTTTCCAAGGCTGCACATCTTTAAGAAAGCAAACTGCCTTGCCTTTTTCCCACGGAATGGCTAGCAGGTTCAGACTGCCGACCTTTTGGTTAGCAGCCGCATGCTTTAAACACTGCCATCAGGGTTCCTTCCTGATACAACCAAACCAAAACCAAACCCACTGCCATCGAGTCCATTCTGACTCATAGCGACCCCCATTGGGTTTCCGAGGCAGTAAATCTTTACAGAAGTAGATTGCCCAGCCTTCTGTCCATGGAGTGGCTGGTGGGTTTGAACAGCCAACTTCTTGGTTAGCAGTCAGATGCCAGAGGCACTGTGCTACCAGAGCTCCTTCCTGATAAAACAGTGGAGTGTGAAAACCACTCATCTCTGTAGCTCCTTCCAGCATGTCCCCTGCCCAGCTTTTTGCCCAGGCCATTGTTACCCCTATTCCTTGGGCTCTTACCCACTCATCCCTCTACAGCAATCTGTGATCCTCTCTGTCATTTCCCTAAACTCAAGATTGCTACTCACCACTATAATTCCATTCTGTACGAGTTTTCCTCACTGGGCATAAAATATCCTTTCCAAACATAACACGTGTCCAGACACTCCTCTGCACACATTCATGAGTGAGCCTGTACAACTGGAGATACAGACATTTATAAAAGATTATGAAAGCACTTGAGTAGAGGTACTCTCAATCTCTGTTATTTAGGATTTCTGGGGCTGCACAGCAGGATATCAGAACAATCTTATGAGGATATTTTCAGTATGCTAAATGTATTACTGGATGTGCCTGCAAAACACCCATTATTTTCACCTTGTAATGACACCCTCACTATGTATTTGAAGAGTTAGCACAGCAGAGTGAAATGGCATGGAATTTGGAATACATAACCTGGTGTGAATTCCAACTCTGCCACTTCCTCGCTCTGTGACCTGCAGCAAGATACTAAGCCTCATTTTCCTCATCTGAAAAATGAAAATTATAACAGGATATTGTGACCTCACTGGATTTTGTGATACTCACATGACATAATGCAAGCAAAATGTCCCTACGGGACAGTTCTACTCAGTCATAGAGGGTCACTATGAGTCGGA
>NW_006921923.1:435532-437560 GCF_000298275.1 Orycteropus afer afer
CTCATCCTCAATGCTGCCATATTGGTCACTCACATTTGGTACATTGCCCTTCTCTTCACCCAAATCAATATTTATCTCTATCTATCTAACAAAAAGCTTTTTTTAAAAAAAAAATCACCTGTTTTCTAATGGTTGTATACTAACTTGAGCTGACCAAGGTTTACATGCATTTGCAAACAATGGAAATATTCTGTGGCACCATATTTTGGCTTTTTTTTTTTAGTTTGGTTCACCATATTTTGGTTTGGTGCAGTTTGACTATTCCCTCTCTCCACATCCTCACTATATTTTTCTTGCAACCTGTAGAGTAGCTGCCTGGAGCAGAGCTTTGTAGCCATCCCTTCTTTCCATATTCTCTACACTGATTATGTCGAGCTGGGTAGCCACAGCATTGGTTAGATACCAGGGCACTAATTGTCCCAGATGATGTCTTGCTACTCACTTAATGATAAGAAGCCAGCTGTGATGCCTCATTTCTTGCAGACATATTAAAGGTTGAACATTATCGTCTACCTCCATGTCCCTGCAAAAAACCAGTGTGATTGAAAACTTAATCTGCCACAAAGGTGCCCTGCAGGATTCTGCTGTGTTTATCAGTTCAGCATTATATAGTGTACTGCTCAGGGCATCTTTCAGTTTGGAATTGCTGATACAAATATTTAGCTGGCTAGCCTTTTTAGAAGGAATCCTGGTTGGTATAATGGTTAAGTGTTCGGCTGCTAACTGAAAGGTCCGTGATTCAAATCCACTCAGCAGCTCTTGGGGAGAGTGACCCAACAATCCACTTCCATAAAGAGTACACCTAGGAAGCCTGATGGGACCATTCTACTCTGTCACATGAGGTTGCCATGAGTTGGAATTGAGTCAGTGGCACACACAACAACGGTAACAGCCTTTGTGGCAGGATTTGAGGAATTCAAGAGGGCTATTGGCCCAAATACATGTCACAACGCCTGAAACGCATACAAGAAATATTTCACCTGAACTTTCTTTCTTCAGGATAAGATGATGTTAAAATGCAAATGTCACTCTCCAAAGAGAAGATACTGAGTCATTGTTGGTCGTTAATACTTAGAGTCAGATCTGTGTCAGAATCCTGATTCTGTTACTAACTATATGACCTTGGACAGTTTACTAACCCTCTGTGAGCCAGTTTCCTCTTCTGTAAAATGTGGATAAAACAAATAGCTATGAGGATTAAATGAGATAAAGCATGGACAGCACATAGTAAATGCTCAATGAGCAGTATTATTCCTTAGGGAGAGCAGGACCCTGAGGGAAATTTGTTGTTAGCAACCATCAAGATGCTCCCCCCAACCCGACTCATGGTGACCCCATGCACAATCGGATGAAATGCTGACTAGTACTGTCATCTCCGTGATCAGTTGCTAATCAGACCATTGACATTCATAGTGTTTTCTCTTTTTTTTTTTTTTTAATTGTGTTTTGGGTGCAAATTTACAAAGCAAATTTGTTTTACATTCAACAATTCATGCACATTTTATTTCATGGTCCCAATTACCATCCCCAACCATAAAAAACTCTCTTCCCCTCTCCTCTCTGTGACTACCCCCTCCCTGTGCCCTTCTAATCTGTGCATTCCTGTCTGTCCAGCTTTCCCTCTATGTGAATGCTGCCCCTCTGATATCTCATGGCTGATTGATCTAAAGGGTACATCTCCCTAAAGTATGTGGGTGCATCTCCCTGGGGTAGTAGTCTGCATGTAGGTCTTTCTACTGTTGGACTAAAAGCCAATCCACAGAAGTGAGTCCATTTCTAGGCCAGGAGGATAACTTGGACCATAGTCTTGGGAGTTCCACCAGTCTCTATTTGACCAGTAATTCTAGTCAATTTTTTAAAAATTTTATTGTGATTTGGGTGAAAGTTTACAGAGCAAATTCATCTTCCATACAACAGTTCACACACACTTTGTGTCATGACATTGACTGCAATCTCCCACAATGCAATAGCTCTCCTCCCACTTCCTTCCCATAGCCACCTCCTCCCTGTGTCCTTCCCTCCCATGCA
>NW_006921923.1:438790-439334 GCF_000298275.1 Orycteropus afer afer
CACCAGCCACTCCTCAGAAGGAAAGTTGGGCAATCTACTTCCGTAGTGATACTGCCTCAGAAACCCAAGGAGGGGTCGCTATGAGTTGGATCCAACTTGACAGCAATGAGTTTATGTTGTGCCAATTAAGCATGTAGTTCCCTCAGACTAGGGTCTCGAGCCTGTAGGCCTGGTGATTCTTTCTCTCAAGGTGTTTGGTTGTTTCTATTTGCGTGTCCTCTGTTGCTTCTGTAATGTATGTAGATAATTCTGTAGCACAAGTGCATATGGAAGATTCTCTTCAGCCAAATCTATCCTTGGTCTTGGGTGAGATCATATGGTTTTCACTGGCTAATTTTCAGAAGTATATCTTAGTCTGGAAGCCAGGCCTTTCTTCCTAGTCCATCTTAGTCTAAAAGCTCCTGTGACACCTGTTCAGCATCATAGCAACATGCAAGTCTCCACTAACAGTCAGCTGGTGGCTGTGCAGGAGGTGCACCAGCCAGGAATTGAACCCAGATCTCCCATTTAGTTTGAGTGTCAAGAAAAAGGTGAGGTGTGATAC
>NW_006921923.1:440529-441191 GCF_000298275.1 Orycteropus afer afer
GCTGGCTACATGTCAGGAATACTCTAGTCTATCCAGTGCTTCTCAAATATTCATGTGCGTAACAATCACCTGGGGACCTTGTTAACGTGCGGGTTCTGATTCAGTAGTTCTGGGATGAGACCTAAAGTTCTGCACTTCTAACAAGCTCCTTGATCCCTGGTGAAGCAAATGCTCCTGATCAACATACCTCACTCTGAGTAGCAAGCTCTGTTGCAGCTTGAAAATAACTCACAGCAAGATAGAGGAATACGGTTGGGGAAAGCTAGAATGTTACTCAGTGTCCACAGAATGGAAGGAGTTTGATGCAGTCACAATCTATGGCCTGGTTCTTAGTTTTGTAGGCTTTGAAATGTTATTGGAAAGATAACCAGAGACTGGGCTCCTAGGGACTGACTCACAGTTAACCGAATTCACAAGAGACTAACATATAAACCAGAACACCAATTGATTAATTTATAATGAGAAATATAACTTCCAACTGGACAAGGTACTAGTGCTTACTGATCAGTGTATTATGTCCCTGTAGGCATATTTGCAGGAGCTCTGGTGGCACATTGCCTGATGCATTTGACTGCTAACCAGAAGGCTGGTGGTTCAAACCCATCAGCCACTCCTTGGAAGGAAGGTTGGGCAATCTACTTCCATAGTGATACTGCCTCAGA
>NW_006921923.1:442476-447085 GCF_000298275.1 Orycteropus afer afer
TCTCCAGTTCCTTGATCATGGTAGGTGTTCAGTAATCAGAAAATCCAATTGTCCAAAAATAGTTCTAGCTAGTTACATCATAAACCCATTGCTGTTGAGTCAATTCCAACTCATAGCAACCTTATATGAAAGAGTAGAACTATCCCATAGTGTTTCCAAGGCTGTAATCTTTAAGAAAGCAAACTGCCACATCTTTCTCCTGTGGAGCAACTGGTGGGTTCTAACCACCTTTTCATTAGCAGCCAAACACTTAACCACTGCACCACCAGGGCTCCTTCATAACATTATAAACCAAAAAAATCAAACCCACTGCCATCAAGTTGATTCTGACTCATAGTTAAATCATAGGCATCTCAAAATAAACTTGTTTAAACTGAACTTATCTTCCCTCCTAGGCCCTTTACAAATATAAAACTCTGTTCCTCCTCTTGCATTCCTTGATTGAACACTGTCCAGTCTTCTAACCCAAAAGCCTCAGCATAATCCCTAACTCCTCCTTTTTTTCTTCTTCTAAACCAAGTCCTAATGATTCTACCTGCAAAATATATTCCTCATCTGTTCACTTCTATTTCCACTACCAGTCTAATCTAGGACATTTTCATTTTTCACCTGGAGCACTGTCAACTCCCAGCTTCTACTCTTGTCCCCTCCAATATATTAAACAGACAAGCCATGTCTTCTCTAAAATTCATATCTGATTCCATCACTCCCTACTTAAAACCCTGATTATATTACTCCTTGCTTTTGTATGAGTCTAAACTCATAACATTTATCTAAACATAACATTTATCACATTGTATTGTCATTTCCTGTTTGCCTTACTGATTGCCCCACTAAACTTTGAGCTCTTTGAGAGGAGGGAGTCTTTCTCTTGTTTCTGTATACTCCCACCTCTCCAGTTCCTTGATCATGGTAGGTGTTCAGTAATCAGAAAATCCAATTGTCCAAAAATAGTTCTAGCTAGTTACATCATAAACCCATTGCTGTCGAGTCAATTCCAACTCATAGCAACCTTATATGAAAGAGTAACTCATAGCAACCTTATATGAAAGAGCCAACTCATAGCAACCTTATATGAAAGAGTAGAACTCTTTTTTGGATAAAAAGCTTTATCCAAAGGACACTCAACAATTGGCCCTTATGTACTTCTCCAACTTTATCTCTTACCACTCTCTTTGTACTTTAGGATCCAGTCATTTTAAACTACTGTGTTTTTAAGCAAATAATATGGTGGCATACTACCTAAGGCATTTGACTGCTAACCAGAAGGCTGGCGGTTCAAACCTACTAGCCACTCCTCAGAAGGAAGGTTGGGCAATCTACTTCCATAGTGACACTGCCTCAGAAACCCAAGGGGGGGGGTCACTATGAGTCGGATCCGACTCAATAGCAGTGAATTTGAGTAGAATATGTTATTATTTTTTTTGCCAACCACGCCCTCCCTACAGTGTATTTTCTTAAACACACTATGCTATTTTTTTTACATGTTGCTGTTTAAAAATTAGCTTAGCATGCTTACGACAATATCTTGGGGTGAGAGCACGGTTGGCAAAAAATGTATGATGTGCATATTATTTGTGTAAAAATACGGTACAGGCTCATAGTTTCCCAACATTTTCTCTTTTATGCCTCATTGCCTTTCCTTGTGTTATTCTCTGCCTAGCAATGCTAACTCCCTCACGGATATAACCTTCTTTGGGAAGTTTTCCCTTACTTCCTGATCTGGATGAAGTACCTCTTTTCTATTATTCAAGAACAACAACAACAAGCCCTGTACATACTTATATCATAGTATTTATGCTGTATGCATAGGAGCTCTGGTGGCATAGTGCCTAAGGCATCTGACTGCTAACCAGAGGGCTGGCGGTTCAAACCCACCAGCCACTCTGTGAAGGAAGACTGGGCAATCTACTTCCTTAAAGATTTACTGCCTCAGAAACTCAAAGGGGGTCGCTATGAGTCAGAATTGACTCGATGGCAGTGAGTTTGTTTGTTTGGTTATATAACACTCTATACTTCAGTCATCAGTTTACTTATGTGTCTTATCAAAGCTACTTTATGAGCTTTCTGACAGCAGAGTGATATTTTATTTGATTCTGTACCATAGTACTTAGCCCATGGCTGGCATGCAGTAGATATACAATAAATATTTGTTTAAGAATAAATGAACAAACATTAACAAATATCTCTCTAGACTTCATTTTTTGTAGATAGCTTGTAAAATATCTCCTTTCTTTTGAATACACTGTTTCTTCAAAATACAATAGAGCTGACTGTTGTGCAAGTAACCTTAATAGAATTTTGAGTGTTCAGCAACAAATTCAGACAGTTTCTTGAATTGTACCATTTCTTAGAGATGGCTAGTTCTATCCATTTCTTTTCCTCTAGGGAACTTTCATCTCAGAGTTTAACACTATCAGTAGTTGGGGTACCATGCTATTGTTGTCATAGTTCTCCCCCCTCTCTTGACCTCTAAGGTCCCTTTCAGTCCCTAGGGCTCATGTTTTACAAAATTGTCCATTTCTATATATTCCAGTTGCTGTTTGGTATATGGTGTTCATTTTCCTCTAGGTTTCTCTTAAGTCATAAGAGTAGCAAGTGCAGAATTGACTCATGCTTAATTTTTGGGAATAATGTTGGACCAGGGACTGAGGGGAGTGATTGATGAGGAATTTAACAAATGTTGGGCTGGATAAAATAGGTTATAGTTCTTTGGACTGAAAAGCAGCAAAAACTGAACATCTTCAACATCATTTACTCTGATTACTACCTCAGAAGATTTCAAAGAGCAGCTTGAGTAGACAAAGCCAATTACTATAATGAAATGTGCAAAGACCTGGAGTTAGAAAATCAAAAGGGAAGAACACACTTGGCATTTCCCAAGCTGAAAGAACTGAGGAAAAAAATTTAAGCCTCGAGTTGCAATACTGAAAGATTCCATGGACAATATGTTGAATGACGCAAGAAACATCAAAAGAAGATGGATGGAATACACAGTTACTGTACCAAAAAGAACTGGTAGGTGATTATGCATTTCAGAGAGCTCTGGTAGCATAGTGGCTAAGACACTTGACTGCTAACCAGAAGGCTGGCAGTTCAAACCCACCAGCCGCTCCTTGGAAGAAAGATGGGGCGATCTACTTCCTTAGTGATACTGCCTCAGAAACCCAAGGAGGGTCGCTATGAGTCGGGTCTGACTCAAGGGCACATAACAACAACAACAATATCCATTTCAGAAGGTGGCATATGATCAAGAACCAATGGTACTGAAGAAAGAAGGCAAAGCTGCACTGAAGGAATTGGCAAAAAAAAACAAGGCTCTGGGAATTGGCGGAATATGCATTGAGATGTTTCAACAAACGGATGCCGCTATGGAGGCACTCACTCAGCTCTGCCAAGAGATTTGGAAGACCTGACATCAGCTATGATATCCCTCGTTCCATGTCCTCTTCTGAATCCAGCTTGCATTTCTGGAAGTTCCCTGTCTATATACTGCTGCAACTGTTTTTGAATTATCTTCAGCAAGATTTTACTTGTGTGTGATATTGATGATATTGTTTGATGATTTTCTCATTCTGTGGGATCACCTTTCTTTGGAATGGGTACAAATATGGATCTCTTCCAGTCAGTTGGCCAGGTACCTGTCTTCCAAATTTCCTAACATAGACAAGTAAGTGCCTCCAGTGTGGCATCTGTTTGTTGAAGCACCTCAATGGATATTCAGTCAATTTCTGGAGGCTTGTTTTTGCCAGTTCCTTCAGTGAAGTTTCGACCTCTTCTTTCAATGCCATTGGTTCTTGATCATATGTCACTTCCTGAAATAGATGAACATTGACCAATTCTTTTTGGCACAGTGACCCTGTGTAATCCTTCCATCTTCTTTTGATGTTTCCTGCATCGTTCAATATTTTGTCATCATTCAATATTGCAACTTGAGGCTTGAATTTTTTCTTCAGTTCTTTCAGCTTGAGAAATGCCGAGCATGTTCTTCCCTTTTGGTTTTCTACTCCAGGTCTTTGCACATTTCATTATAATAATTGGCTTTGCCTTCTTGAGCTGCCCTTTGAAATCTTCTGTTCAGCTTTTATCTTGTCATCTCTTCCATTTGCTTTAGTTACTCTCCGTTCAAGACCAAGTTTCGGAGCCTCTTCTGACATCTGTTTTGGTCTTTTCTTCCTTTCCTATCATCTTTTTAATGATATTTTGGTTTCTTCATGTTTGATGTTCTTGATGTCATCCCACAGTTCCTCTGGTTTTTGGTCATTGGTGTTCAATGTGTCAAAGCTATTCTTCAGATGGTCTCTAAATTCAGATGGGATATAGTCAAGGTCATATTTTGGCTCTCATGGACTTGTTTCAATTTTCTTCAGCTTCAACTTGAACTTGCATATGATATCATTGCTGATGTCAGATGGATTTTGGCTGAAAGCAAAGAATAGAAGAAAGATGTTTACTTATGTTTTGACTATGCAAAAGTATTTGACTGTGTGGATCATAACCAATTACTTATAATCTTGAGAAGAATGGGAATTCCAGAACACCTAATTCTGCTCATGTTGTTGTTGTTGTTGTTATGTGCCGTCGAGTCGGACCCAACTCATAGTGACCC
>NW_006921923.1:447305-448760 GCF_000298275.1 Orycteropus afer afer
GCGTCACCTATCCTTCCATCATACTTATTCAATCTGTATGCTGAGCAAATAATCCAAGAAGCTGGACTATATGAAGAAGAACGGGACATCAGGATTGAAGGAAAACTCATTAACAATCTGCGATATGCAGACAACACAAGTTTGCTTGCTGAAAGTGGAGATGACTTGAAACACTTACTGATGAAAATCAAAGATCACAGTCTGCAGTATGGATTATGCCCCGGGTTCCTGGGGGGCCGAGGCAGTGTGGAAGGAAGGTTGAACAATCTACTTCCATAGTGATACCACCTCGGAAACCCAAGGAGGGGGTCGCTATGAATCAGATACGACTTTACCGCAGTGAGTTTGGTTTGGTTTGGTTTATGACTGCTGGGGTGGGGCAGACTCCTTTCAGTTATTTGGAAATGGAGAAAGATTATACAGTAAAGACCATGAATGGTGTGGGTCTATCCGTATGGGTAAACTTTGTGAAAGGTGAGGAAAAAGAGGCTTAGTTTTAGAGTGTATAACACTGGTACATGCAGTGCCTGAATTACAAGTCTTTAAATTAAATTTTTACGTAAGTTAGAGCAATTAGGTACGATTTGTATCTAATATATAAGTTAGTTAGATGTTTGCCTTACTATATAGTGTACCTTTCTATGCATAAAAAATTACAGAATTGAAACAGTTCCATATACACTAAAACATCTTTAACATAATAATACCATAATAATAATAATATTTTGATGGGTGTCACAAAGCTGTGTCTGTTTGTTATTATGTACCTTGAACTTGTAATATAATAGGCTTTACCCTGGTTGGTTCATAAGTACCAGTTGTATGTAAGTCGGATGTTTATAACCCGGGGACTTCCTGTAATTCCTTTAGAAGGTGTATCTGATCACCACCAGCCTTCTGGTTAGCAGTCAAACGCCTTAGGCACTATGCTACCAGAGCTCAGGGTAAGGGTAAAAGGAAATGTGCATGACGCTTGGAACAGGGAAAGAGGAAAATACTATTTGGGGCCAGAAAAGAAGGGTTAACAACGTGCTTTTCCTGTGCCCTCTCAACTCTCCCTACTCTCAAAAGAATCGGTAAACAGCCTGCTCCTAGCACCACCCACCTACCCAAAATCTCTTAAGTACAACTCAGATCCTTCGAATCAGCCTTTTCATATGCACTTTCACATTCTACCAGCTCAAGCCCGAACCGCCCCTTTAGGCAAATGTTAAGAGGGAAAATGTATTCTTGCAATTCAAAACAGACTTAAATCCTATCAGAGAGCTGGTTCTATAATTCCTAGCCTGTATATTTTTCATAAAACGACCTGGCCACACGGTCACAGACCCCACTCTAATGCCTTGCCATCCTGTTACCCTTTTAAGAGGCGGATCCCGCAGTGTCCTTTCCTCTCCCCCAGCCACCTCCACCCCCAGTCGGCTACGCGGAGCTTCAAGCTAAAGCCCCAGAGCC
>NW_006921923.1:449259-450536 GCF_000298275.1 Orycteropus afer afer
CGCCGCTCGAGCCGGTGGCTGGGGTCTTAGTACCTCCCGACGGCCCCGGGGCGCTCAACGCCTGCAACCCGCATACGAATTTCACGGTACCCACAGTCCCGGGGGACTGGGGAGGCACCGTGCAAGTCTCTTGGTTGGCCCTCATCCAGCGCGGCGGGGGCTGTACCTTTGCAGACAAAATCCACCTGGCTTACGAGAGAGGGGCATCTGGAGCCGTCATCTTTAACTTCCCGGGGACTCGCAATGAGGTCATCCCCATGTCTCACCCGGGTGAGTGCAGCTGCTAAATTGCACCCCTCCAAACCCCTGCCATGCCCAGTTTCTCTCATTTTCCTCAGTGCCCTTCTCCTCCACTCTCTTGCTCTGAAGGAAAATGGGTGCCCTTTCTGTTCTCACTTTGTGGGGCAGGGTCTTCCCCTCGCTAAGATTCATCCCGCGTGGGGGTTGGGCGGATAAAATCCTTCAAAATTTACCTCTCTGATGGGAAAAGATAGAACAAACGAGGTGCGGAAGCTGGCATATCAGGAAGAGGGGTAATTTGGCTCTTGGCGTCCCCTTTCCCTGGCATTTCACATGGATGCCTTGTCTGTGATTAAGTGATTGGTGGGCATTGCCTTTGAAATGACCGAGAAGAAGACTGCCTGGCAATCCCTTCTTTACCTTTCCTGCTCGACAGTCTCAGGCTGGCAGCAGATTTTCCCCTCCTATTCTCGCTGTTTTTCTTTCCATGTTTCCTAGGTGTCTGGTATAAGATTGTGTTACTGTGTCCTGTTAACCTCGTTGCGATTTTGGTGGAAACTTTGCTTAGTTCTTGGACTCTTCTCTGCCCAGTGGGCTCAGGTCCCAAGTGATCGCCCCTATCAGTGCTTTCGTTTTCCTCTGAAAAGTCTGATTTATGTTATTGAGCTGCAAAACAGGTGATTAATGTTACTGAAAAAGAAAAGATTTATTATGCATGAGGATAACGAAGGCCTACTACACTTTGGAAAAAGTAGTCTGGGCAGTTCTTAAATTTGTGGAGCTGTGTGAGTTACTATTTTTCACCTTTCAGTTAACCTTACAGAAACCTTCTCCGTTTTTCTGAGTAGGTAGCAGTTTTATATTTAGAGATAGGATCTATATGTATGTATACTGTGTCTATATGTTTATATTTAGGAGCTCTGCTGGCCTAGTGCCTAAGGCATTGCACTGCTAACCAGAAGGCTGGCGGTTCAAACCCACTAGCCACTCCTCAGAAGGAAGATTGGGCAATCTACTTCTGTAGTGATACCACCTCG
>NW_006921923.1:451230-459341 GCF_000298275.1 Orycteropus afer afer
AAAAAATTTTTTTGGAGAAAAAGGAAGACACATGTAATAACAGTATATCATAGTGGGCCTTTAGTCCCACTTGGTTCAAATAGTCAGACCTTGGTTCAAATTCCAGCTCCATTGCTTCCTAGTCCTGTGACCTTGGACAACTTCCTTCAGAGTTTTGAGTCTGGGTTCCTTCATTGGTCAAGTGGTAATGAATAATAAGAAAATTACCCCAAAGATTTGCCACGAGGATGAAATGAAACAACACTGGTCAAGAGTTTACTACCGATCCCAGCACATCATCCACTCTCAATAAAGATTAGCCAACAGGATTAACCTATGAGAGTCACTGGAGAGAGAAACTGTTCATTTAATTACTAGAGGTTTTGTGTTTTGCTTAAAACAGTGTGACCAGCCCTGCCTAGAGAGCACTTGTGTTGAGTGGTTTGGTGGCATAATAGAAAGAGCACTGAACTGGAACTCGGGAGATCTGGATTAGTTTAGCCCCTTCTTTGCTTTGTGACTAGCTTTGTGACCTTGTCATAGTTACTCATATGTCAAATGGTGATAGAGAAGTAGGAAGTTGGAGGCCAAGTTAGCAGAGTGTACAAATACAAAAATGAACTAGATGTACTCTGCTTCAAAAACTCTAGCTCAAAAAAATGCTGTGATTCTTAGATTTTATGTTGATTAAGGGAACAACTCTATCTCTCTTGATTGATAACTCTTTGATGAGAATGAAATTACTTTTGAAAGGCTGATCAAAATAAAGAATAAAGACTTGGTAACTTTTAAAGTCTTTACATTTCAGTTAACTAACTAAATGCAAGGGTTTGACTTTGAATCTCCTCTGACTAAGATTCATTCACACAAATGATTTGGAATTAGAATATTATTTAATTGGAGAGTTCCTACTTGGGCTGTTTTCATTCTACTTCTGTTAAGGATGTAAGGTTATGTTTATCTGGTAGCTTCAGTGGACAGTGAAATTAACTTTTGTAGAACTCACACTCTGTGCCAGACACTGCATACATTTTATACTCGATTGAGAGGCAGTAGGACACACGAGGGAAAGCACAGGCATTGCACTTGAGAGTGGGAATCAAATTCTAGATTTGCAACATGATATAGTTTGTAGTTTTGGTCAGATTATTGAACCTTGCTGAGCCTTGGTTTCCCCATCTGTAAAATGGAGGTAACATTTTTGTGATTATTGACAATAATATAGGTAAACTACTTAGCACATAATAAACACTCAATGAATGGTTAATGCCAACAGGATGCAAACATTCAATATACAATTTAGTTGACAATAATGTTGCAATTTAAAATACAAATATATGACTGCAGCTGTCGTTTTGAAGACACGAATACACTGGGAATCTAATAATGGCTGTCTTGTTTCAGGAGACTATGTAGGACTCAAGCCCCAAATATTGATCACTTAGTTAAACTACACTCAGGAAGGTATTTTGAAATTTTAAAAATGTATTATTAATTAAGATGATGGGTATAGCAGAGCTTGCTGTTAGGCTAATTAGCTAAAAATAGCTAACAAATTATTTGGAGTATGGAACCATATTTCTCCCTTGAACTGAAGGAACTACTTATCAACAGAGGGAAAAATCACTCTGTTTTTCATCCACAACAACAACATTTCATCCGCATGTGATGCTAAATATTTGCAAAGTGGTTTGTTGTGTGCTTTGCTCATTTCTAAAAGGGTAGGGTTCATTGTAATCTCTGCACAAAAACTACTTATCTTGGATCATAGTGGCAGGTAGGACTGGGATTTAAGGGTTGATTAACTCAATATATAGTACCACAAATTACATAAGGGCCACCAAATTGGGAAAAGCTACCGCTGTCAAAATCTCTCTTTACCCATTCTCAATGAGGCCTGTGCTTGAATTGTTTGCTTTTTGTTTGAGTTTGTGCTGAGGCATCCACTTTAGCCTATCACAGTCCTGTGACCCTAAAGACCTATTTATCTCAAGTAACAGAACTAAATGGTTTAGAGCAGTTGCGTTAAAACTTTTATTTGGTGGAGAGAAACTCCACTGATAAGAGCAATCAATTAGGAAAATGAGGCTGGTTTGATGTGTACCAAAATTTGACAAAAGATAGTTGTAGCCTTGTATCAGCCACACACTTTATTTCTGTATTTTATTTTCGTTGCAAAGTATCCAGAAAATCTTGACTTACACAGGTAAATGATTGCAACTGATAGATGTTTAACAGCTTACCTTGCAGTCTCAGAATATTTTCCAGTCATATCGATCCAGAAACCTGGAAGAAAATTAGAAGGAAGTTTTTGGTTTCAAAGCTGAATTCCTGTTCAGATCTTTTATCTCAAATATGAAAATCATGTAAGAAGCTGTTGCAACTTAGAGTAAGCACTAGAGCCATCTAAGATGTGAGATTGTCACGATGAGACACGTTATACATACTCTTGTTATTGCACAACAAACTGTTCTGCTTTCCCCAGGCAGGTGGGCCTGGGCTTTGCCTGCCTTCTAATTGAGCACAGCCCATGAGTTAAAGTGATGTGTACTTGTATGATTTTCCTTAGCGAACATGTGTAGGCATGAATTTATTGAAAGACTTGTGTGGAGTTACAAACGTCATCATCCATGACACATTTACAAGGACTTCAAACATATGCTAAGGGAGGCAGGAGAAGCATTAATCCTTAGGGCTGTGAAAAAAGGGAAGGAACCAAGCAGTTCAAGTGAATGGTTTGGTAGTCTCCAATGGCATACAGTTTGATATATAATTGGTTACTTGTATACATTGCTGAAAGACAGTAGGGCATATTAGTTAAGATGTTGGGCTCTGCCATTTACTATTTTTAAAAACTTAGGCCAATTACTTTACTTCTCTAAGTCTCGATTTTCTCCTAAGATGGGCATAATAATAAATTTGCCTCAAAAAATTGCTGGAATTAAATGAGAATACATATCAAGTGCTTCTCCTGAGGCCTGGCATATAGAAGCTGCTATTATTTTGTTTATTTTGTTATCACAGTTTTAAGAGATTTTTAGAAAATGAAAATGGAATCTTATGTTTTGAGGACATAATTTGAAAATGAATCCTCTAGTGTTCTTCAGAGTTCACATTATCTAAAATCCTAACTTTAGAGCTGTAGCTATAAGGCAGGTAGACTGAATTCTTTACAAGAAAATGGGCTTTTGGCTCGCCTGCATTTGTCATTCTTTTCTCTTCTCAAATAATTGCTTCCCTCTCAAGCCACCAAACCTTCTTTTCATTCACAAAGGACTTTGGAAATAGTATTTTACACTGGTTTATCACCACCTAGGAGCTCTGGTGGCATAGTGCCTAAGGTACTTGAGTGCTAACCAGAAGGCTGGCGGTTCAAACCCACCACTCCTAGGATGGAAGGTTGGGCAATCTACTTCCGTAGTGATACTGCCTCGGAATCCCAAGGAAGGGTCGCTATGAGTGGGGTCCGACTCCACGGCACATAACAACAACAACAACATTACCACCTAATCACCGCTCAACCCTTTTACATTTAGTTTTTATTCTAATATTTTTCTTGGAGGTTGACTTTGAAAATAACCTTTTTCAGTAGAATGATTGGTAGAAAAGAGGTTGAAAAGGGATTGGGTGGTGGTAATCAGTATCAAATACTATCCCAAAAGCTGTTTCCTAATGTATCCTTCTAGATACCTCTGCAGAACTGTATTTGATTTGACATTGCTGACCACCCCTTCTTGGAAACTCCTCACCCAATCTCTTATGGTCTTCTTTTTTCTCCTTGCTTCTTTTTTTGTTTCATTTCTGTTGTTTCATTAATTATTCATCTAACACCTCTCCTTTCTTGCATTTACACCCAGGCCCTTAATAGTTCACCTCCAATAAATAGCTGCCATATCTCGTTAATTCTATTTAAATCTTCTCACATATGTCCCCTTCTCCCTTGCAACTGTTATTAGCCTGTCTTCAGTTCCTGTGTCTTCTCATGGAACAAATACCTTAGCTTCTGGCTTGGTCTCCCTGCCTCCAGTCTTCCTCTCCCTCCGGCTCTTTTTCCACATTGATACCAGAACACAGCCCTGATCGCATACATACCATTGCTTAGCAGCTCATAACTTTTAAAATTTGGACTACATTTCTCAGCATGGCCTACAAGACTCTTAACCTACTTTTGAGGCTTACATCCTTCTCTCACGGTAAGTTCTCTGTTTAGAATCAATCAATA
Source organism: Orycteropus afer afer (assembly GCF_000298275.1). Taxonomy (NCBI): domain Eukaryota; kingdom Metazoa; phylum Chordata; class Mammalia; order Tubulidentata; family Orycteropodidae; genus Orycteropus; species Orycteropus afer. The sequence goes on from NW_006921923.1 coordinate 455,432, forward strand.
AATAAACAGTTGCCACTGAGTTGATGGCGACTCTGTGTGTATAGAGTAGAACTGTACTTGTAGGATTTTCTTGGCTGTGACCTTTTGGAAGCACATTTCAAGGCCTTTCTTCTGGGCTACCTCTGGGTGGGTTTGAACCTCTAACCATTCAGTCATTAGTCAAGCACTTGACCTTTTGTACCACCCAAGGACTTCTCAGTACTCTGAACCTGATCTCTATCTTTTCACATTGTTCCTTTGCTTGTACTTCTGTTTTTGCCTACGTATAATTTCCTTCTGAGCTCTGCCGGTCAGAAACCCACCCATTCTTCAAAATCCCACACAAATGTCTCCTCATCTTTGAAAATTAATTCTTCCTTTTATCTTCCCACCACAGCCCACACTCAAAACAAAGTAATCTCTTCTCTTTTTTCTCCTTTTCTTACAGCAGTCTCTGCATCTGCTGGCAGTTGTTTACATATTTTACCTTCCTACTGGATTGTAGTTATTTTAATGTGTTTTCTTTTTTTCAATTTTCATATTCCCCATAGGAACCTTTGTACTGTGTGAGCTCTACAAATGCTTGTTGAATTGTCTTGAACATCCAAGAGCTCTAATGCTAGAAAAGTAACTACACTTATTACTCACTATTGACTATCTTATTATCCGACATTCCATATTTATGAGAATAGAAAATAATCTGACTGTTTTGTGCATTAATGATGCAGTCTGGCAATAATGAATGCCAAGGTACAAGATGAGAATAATGCTGGCTGTGATGGTTTAAAAGAGCTCAAGTGACATAGTGCCTAAGGCATTTGACTGCTAACCAGAAAGTTTGTGGTTCAAACCCACCCAGCTGCTCTGCGGAAGGAAGATGGGACAATATACTTTTGTAAAGATTTATTGCCTCAGAAACCCAATGGGGTCGCTATGAGTTAGAATCAACTAAGTGGCAGTGAGTTTGGTTTTTTCTTTCTTTTGTTGGTGTGTGATGATTGAAGTTATGTATGAACTTGGCTGGGCCATGATTTTCACATAGCAGTATGGAATGATGTAAACATCCTTCATTTGTACATAATGCAGATTCTCACATAACTATATGATCTTTGGAACTAACCATGTCAATAAGTTAGGAGTGGGTGTAATGGAATGAGATTGGAATTCAGTTCATTTGAGGATTGATCAAGGATCAACTGTATGGTAAAGTTTGTGGGTGGTGCAAAAGACTGGCTGCTGACCAAAAGGTGGTACACTGTTTGAATCCACCTAGAGACACCACAAAAGAAAGGCCTGATGATTTACTTCCCCAAAAATCAGCTGTTGGAAACCCTGTGGAGCACAGTTCTATTCTGACACATATGGGATCACCATGAGTTAGAATCAACTGGTGGTACTGTGTGGTAGGTACTCTGTGCTAGGTACTGTGCTTGATGCTGGAGGATATAGAATAAGATAGAGCCCTGCCCTCTTAAGGAATATAGGGTCTAGTAGAGGGAATAAGAGCGTACAAAGACTTCAAGATTGCAGTCTCCCTTATTTCTGTGGTGATCACCATCATGGACCAGTTAATGGGCTATATTCTCTTATAGTTTTAATGGCAAAATGGCCTAGCTAACAAGAAAATAGTGAGAAATTTGTTTTTGCCTTAAACTTTCCCTCTGCTATGTATTTCTGATGTTTTAAAAACTATTTACACCAACATTCAATTTGTATCTCTAAACAAAATGTTTTTACTGAAGGTAATGGTAAATGTGGACTTCCATAACATAAAACAGAAACCTTTTTTACAAAGAATATAGCTCGATCAGCATATATTTTATCTAACCACATAAAGAACATTTTATTCCCAGTCTCTGGTAGATGTGTGTTATCACGTACGGAATGTCACATTTAATCTCTGTTCCCAGTATTAAATGGAACAAAGAGAGAAGAGTACTAATGATGTCTACTAGGTTAATATTATTAATATTAAATTAATCATATGCCTTGTAGAAAACTTGGAACAGACAGAATATAACACTGAACATAAAAATTACCAATAATTCCACTGTGTAACGATACCAAACTAAACCCACTGCCACCAGTCAATTCCAACTCATAGCAACCCTATAGAACAAAGTAGAACCTGCTTCACAGGGTTTCCATGGCTGTAAATCTTCACCAAAGCACACTACCTCATCTTTCTCTCACAAAGCGGGTGGTGGGTTCAAACTGCCGACCTTTTGGCTAGCAGCTGGATGCCTTAACCAGTTGTACCAACTAATATTTTAGTGTAGTTTTTTCTTCTCTTTTTTCCATGAATATGTATGGTTTTGTATCCGACTTGTATCACAATGGTTATTTTTCTTATGTGTATTAATGAAGAAAATACAGAAAGATTAAAAGAAGAAATAAAAATCTGTAGATATAATTGATATGGTTTCATAATCTTGTTTTTTCTTTTGTTCTGCATCTATCTATCTATCACTCTATATATTTTAATTGTGATCATACTATATATGCAGTTTTGTATCCTGCTTTTTAGTATAAACATTTTCCCATGTCATTAAGAATACTAAGTGGGTTTTCTTGTAGTTGAAAGTTATGACCTTTGACTCTAGGGGATTAAGCCTCTCTTCTCTTGGCTACCAGAAAGGAAGTACAAAAGTGGTGACGAGGAAGGGTGTAAATTAGAGCACTTAAAGTAAACAAAATTATGCTCCACAGAGGTTTATGTAAAAATATACTTACTAGCCACAAACATCTGGTCTAACCTATATTCAGTGCCTATTATATATAGCTTTGGTCTTTTCAAGGATTTGATTACCCTTTGTACTCTTGTTCCTTTTCTCTCACAATATTCCTGTAGATGATGTCTTTGTCACAATTCTGATTTGCACTTGGTTTCCCTGTTGCTTTCTTTAAATAGCAACTCATTGACTAAAGTGCCTTTTCTTTTATCATGATACCCATTGTTGAGGTTTTCCCCAGAGTTTATTTGATTAGGCAATGGTATCACAAAGATTGCTTGGGGATGAATAATTGTTATATATGTAAATTTTATGGAAGTAAAATATACAAACCAAAAAGGTTCATAAATCATAAGTGTACATGTCAGTGATTTTTTTTACCAAGTGGTTACCTGTGGTAACCAGCACTTAGACCAAAAAATAGAACAGTACCAGAACCCCAGAAGCCTCTACCTGTACCCTAAGATGAAGAATTTTTGATGCATTACAATGGGTAGCTTTGTCTCCTGAGAGAGTGACCTCGGGCTGCATGTGGTGGGAGCCCAGTCACCACAGAAACAGTCTCCTTCACTGCAATGGAACCATGTTATTGTGATGATACTCAGCTCCCTAATACTGTAGGGAGTTAATACCGAGCACAGGGCACATTCACTAAGCCAGTTGACACCACCCACTTTGGGGCCCTATATGCCAAGCAGAGCACAAGGGCTCTTTGTTATCATTCCATTTCCTGTTCTGTCTTTTTCTCTCTGAGCTGTATGCATGCCTTTCTATATATCATGGTGTATGGTTACTGCTCGAATTTACCCTTGTACTTATAGAAATATTCTAGAAGAAAATTTGGTGATTCATGTTAAGCCCCGGGAAACGTGATTAAGGTAGTTAGGTTCAGTATCTAGTCCTGATTTACTTTGTTTTATACTTAAGTGCTCAAATTAGGTACAAATCAATGATTCTGAGTTAACCTATTAATTTTGACTTTTTTTTTTGAAAGAAGATGGTATTAGAATTGACTTGGTGATATATGTGTGTCTTTCAAAGATACTAACTTGTCATTTCAGACAAAATGTTGAAGTGGCTTGCTTAAATGCTGCCTGCAGCTACAAACATCTTTTTTTTTGTTAGGTACCATTAGTGGCTAAAAGCACTTGCCTGCTAACCAGAAGGCTGGCGGTTCAAACCCACCAGCCACTCCTCGG
>NW_006921923.1:459889-464267 GCF_000298275.1 Orycteropus afer afer
CCTGATAACATGTCTAAAATACGTGAAACTAACTCTTGCCATCCTCGCTTCTAAGGCACATTCTGGCTGTACTTCTAAGACAGACTTCTTCATTTTTCTGGCAGCCCATGGTGTATATTCAATATTTTTCACAAACACCATAATTAAAATGCATAAATACTTCCTTATTCATTGTCCAGCTTTCACATAGATATGAAGTTATTGAAGATACCATGGCCTGGGTCAGGTACAATTTAGTCCTCAGAGTGATATCTTTGCATTTTAACACTTTAAAGAGGTCTTTTTGCAGTATGTTTGCCCAATGCAGTACATCATTTGATTTCTTAACTGTTGTTTCCATGGGTATTGATTGTGGATCTAAGTGAAATTAAATCCTTGACAACTTTAGTCTTTTTTCTGTTTATCATGATGTTGCTTATAAGTCCAGTTGTAAAGATTTTTATTGATGTTGAGATATAATCCATACTGAAGGTTCTAACTAGTCTTATATTTTTGTCAGTAAATGCTCAATGCCTTCTTCACTTTCAGCAAACAAGGTTGTGTCATCTGCATATTGCAGGTTGTTGATGAATGAGTCTTCCTCTAATCCTGATGCCACGTTCTTCTTCATACAATCCAGCTTCTTGAATTATTTGCTCAGCATGAAGGTTGAATAAGTATGGTGAAATGACACAACCCTGACGCAGACCTTTCCTCATTTCAAGCTATGCAGTATCCCCTTATTCTGTGGGAACAACTGCTTTGTGATCTATGTACAGGTTCCTCATGAGCACAATTAAATGTTTTGGAATTCCCGTTCTCTCGGTGTTACTAATTTTTTATAGTCCACACAGTCAGATGCCTTTGCATAGTCAATAAAATGCAGGTAAACATCTTTCTGGTATTCTCTGCTTTCAGCTAAGATACACCTCACATCAGCAAATGACACCCCTCATTCTACATCCTCTTCTGAATCTGGCTTGAATTTCTGGCAGTTCCCTGTCAATCTACTGCTGCAAGTGTTTTTGAATTATCTTCAGCAAAATTTTATTTGCAAGTGATATAAATTATATTGTTTGATGATTTCCACATTGTGTGGGATCACTTTCTTTGGAATGGGCACAACTATGGATCTCTTCCAGTCAATTGGCCAGGTAGCTGTCTTCCAGATTTCTTGGCATAAATGAGTGAGCACTTCCAGTATTGCATCTGTTTGTTGGAACATCTCAGTTGGTATCCCATCAATTCCTGGACCCTTGTTTTTTGGCAATGTCTTTAGTGCAGCTTGGAGTTCTTCCTTCAATACCATCAGTTCTTGATCATATACTGCCTCTTGAAATGGTTGAACATGGACCAATTCTTTTGTGTACACAAAAGACTCTGTATATTCTTTCCATGTTCTTTTGATGCTTCTTGTGTTGTTCAGTATCTTACTCATAGAATATTTTACCCATAGCTCCTTATCTTACCCATGGAATCCTTTAATATTGCAACTCGAGGCTTGAATTTTTTTCTTCAGTTCTCTCAGCTTGAGAAGTGCTGAGTGTGTTGTTTCCTTTTGGTTTTCTAACTCCAGGTCTTTGCACGTTTCATTATAATAGTTTATCTTCTGAAGCCAAACTTTGAAATCTTCTATTCAGCTATTTTACTTCATTTCTTCTGTTTGCTTTAGCTAGTCTATGTTCCAGAGTCTCTTCTGACATCTTTTCTTTCTTTACTGCCTTTTAAATGATATTTTACTTTCTTCATATATGATATTCTTGATGTCATCCCACAACTTGTCTGGTCTTCAGTCATTATTGTTCAGTGCATCAAATCTATTCTTGAGATTGTCTCTAAATTCAGATGAGATATACCCAGAGTTTCATTTTGACTCTGGTGGACTTATTTTAATTTTCTTCAGCTTCAACTCAAGCTTGCATATGAGCAGTTGATGGTCTGTTCTGCAGTCAACCCCTGGCTTTCCTCTGAATGATGATACTGAGCTTCTCCATCATTCCTTTCAACAGGTGTAATTGATTTGATTCCTGTGTATTCCATCTGGCTAGGTCCCTGTGTGTAGTCACTGTTTGTGTTGAAAAAAGGTATTTCCTATGAATATGTTGTTGGTCTTGCAAAATTCCATCATGGATCTCATGAGTCATTTGAGACTCATCAGGAGTCATTTCTATCTCTAAGGCCATATCTTCTTTGTGTCCACCTTTTGCATTCCAGTCACCAGTAATTATCAGTGTATCTTGAGTGCATGTCTGATCAATTACAGACTGCAGGAGTTGATAAACATCTTCAATTTCTTCATCTTTGGCATTAGGGGGTGGTCCCTAAATTTAAATAGTAGTCATATTAACTTGTCTTTGTAGGTGTATGGGTATTATCCTATCTCTGACAGCATTGTACTTCAGGATAGATCTTGAAATGTTCTTTTTGATGATGAATGTGACACCATTCTGCTTCAATTGTCAATACTGGCATAGTAGATCATGTGATTTTCCAATTCAAAATGGCCAGTACTAGTCCATTTCAGTTCACTAATGCCTAGGATATCAATCTTTATGCGTCCCATTTCATTTTTGAAACTTAAAATTGTCTCAGATTCATGTTTTGTACATTCTACATTTCAGTTATTAATGGATATAGAATAGTTCACTCCTATAACCTGCACAGAAATTTCTAAGCCATGTAATACTTCTGATTAGATATACATTTTCTTAAATGTTTGTTTTGCTTTAGGTATTGCAATTGTTTCATTTTCTGAAAAGTTTTATTACAAATATAATGTAAGCTACAGTGTGGGTTAAATAATTTATATTTGCATTACAGTTTTTAGTCCTCAAGGCATTTTTAAATGCAATAATCCGTGGGCTAATTTGGGAACCCAAGCATTGTTTAGTAACATTTCTATGGGAAGATGTGCTGTCTCTAGTTCCAAACTATTGACTTACAAATGAATTTTTGAAACCCAACCCTTTAGTTTATTGCTTATAATGATGACCCCATAAAATATAATTTATTATATTCTTCCCAATCATACTGATTTAGAGTTTTCTCTACTTATTCACTTTTTTTGTGATATTGATCAAAGCTCTCTACTTCATGTTCTCCATGTGTTTCACCTTAAGAACTCTGTACTTTGTTTTCCTAATCTATGATGATCTGAGAATTTATCTGAGAACAAAGTTAAACAGCATTCTATTCTAATAGCATTTTAATAGTGTTCAGACTGTTCCTGAAAGTTTGAGAACATATCTAAACTTTGATTTGTGGCTTAGTCAATAGATTTCCAAGTACGTACACCTTTTCTCACTTTAGAGGAATTCAGCAGTCATTTGGACCAAGGCTAGAAAGGTGTGATTATAATGAGTGAGGTAATTATTTACAGAACCATGAGCAGTCTCTATTCAACACAGTTACTAAATATTTTGAGTTGCAGGGATGTTTCAGTCAAATTCTTGTTTTCTGACATCATCATTTAATTATGGCAAAAGGACAGGATCTGTAAGAGAGTCTGAAATTGGCCAGTGCAAAAGCACCAGTCACTTCCCTTGCCCCAACTCCCAACCCCCAGTCTTTTTGCTGCTTCTGTCTATCTGGTGTCTTTTGGTTAGTGACAAACATGAAAAGGGACTAATATACCTTGGGTAACATAATCAAAGCTCAATATATTATCTTTTGGTGGTAAGGAAAGTTATATGATTACTCCATTTTTATTTCAATCTGTTGTACCAAAGGTGAATGTTCTGTCTGGAATTGGGAGGCAGCCTATTACAGTGGACAACCAAGTATCCTTGAGTTTGAATTCCAGTTCTTCCAATTAATAAATATGTGACCTTTGGCAAATATTAACCTGGACCACATATATCTCACTTACTAAAACAGAAAAAAAAAATGCCCACCTCCTATGATGTTGTAAATAAAGCGTTTGACATAGAGTGGTCACTTGATGAACGTTAGTTCCCTAGAACCTTTTTTAAAAAACAATATTGTGTTTTCAGTGAAAGTTTACACAGCAACATAGTTTCCCATTCAACAATGTCTACACAAATTGTTCAGTGACATTGGCTGCATTCTTCACAATGTGTGAACATTCTCATGATATTAGTTCTGAGTGTTCCTTTTCCATTATCTCGTTGTTCCATTTCCATTAATTTTGTTTCTCTGCCCCTTATATTCTCATCTTTGTTTTAAAGTAATTGTTGACCATTTGGTTTCATACAGATGATTTTTTTAAAAGGGACACAGTATTTACAGGTGATACTTATTATTTTTTGTGCCAATTTATTATTTAGCTACAAGGTGACCGACCTTAGGGGGAAGTTTCAGTTGAAGGTTTGAAGAGTATCTCAGGGTTATAGTCTTGGGGAGTCTGTCAGTCTCAACCAGTCCAGTAGATGTGTTTTTT
>NW_006921923.1:465332-467968 GCF_000298275.1 Orycteropus afer afer
TTATGAGAACTATCTATATGGCATCAAAGTGGTAACAGTAACTCAAAAGATTAGATAGGAAGCTTAGGGGCCAGTGAGTTTATGTCAGTGAGGGAGGAAACAACTTAGAAAAGAAGGGTGAGGATGGTTGCACAACCCAAAGAATGTGATCAGTCACTGAATTGTACACGTAGAGACTGTTGAATTGGTGTGTGTTCTGCTGTGAATCCTCAACAACAAAATAAATAAAATTAGAAGAAAGATATTAAGCTCTAAAAATGGAAATAGCCATGGATTTTAATAGCACAAGTAGTTAAGAGAGGGAATTTAGGAATCAGATGACCTTGAATTGAAGGTCAACTTGATCATGTACTAGCTTTGTGATTTTGGGGAGCTCTGGTGGCGTAGTGCCTAAGGCATTTGACTGCTAACCAGAAGGCTGGCGGTTCAAACCCACCAGCCACTCCTCGAAAGTAAGGTTGGGCAATCTACTTCCTAGAGATACTGCCTCAGAAATCCAAGGAGGGGTTACTGTGAGTCAGGGTCCACTTGATGGCAGTGAGTTTGGTTTGGTTTCGTTTTGGTTTGAAGCTCTTTAAGACTAAGTTTCATTTGTGGAATGCCTGGGAGTGATAATTATGGCTACCTCATAGAGTTATTGTTAGGGTAAATTAGATAATCTACATGCAATGCTTAGTGTAGAGCTTGATTTGTTAAAGTTTACCTTAACCACCTTCTCACTCCCATCTATAGCCCTGTCTTGGAGATTTAGATGGAGCTCTGGTAGCATAGTGCCTAAGGCACTTGACTGCTGACCAGAAGGCTGGCGGTTCAAACCCACCCGCCACTCCTCGGAAGGAAGGTTGGGCAATCCTGCTTCCGTAGTGATACTGCCTCGGAAAACCAAGGAGGGGTTGCTATGAGTCGGGGCTGACTCTTCTCAGCAGCTTTGATATGCTAAAGAACCTTTTAAAACTTTGTTCAATGCAGCATTTTCTAAACTTACTTATCAATAGAACCTTTTTCTCACCAAACACTTAACATCTGTCAGAGACTTTGGAAAATTCTGATTGCCACGCATTTGACAACTCTCCTCCTCCCTTCTCTCACTGTTGTTTTCTAGGCTGGCTTCATTGTAACTCTAACAAGGTTTTGCCAATGTCAAGGAGTGACTAAACCAATAAAGCTACCTCACTATGATAACAATAGAATGTTTTCAACTAGTATAAAAAACATTTAGTTATATTTCTTTGTACTAATACTGTACCTTTTATATCAAGTTAATGTGGCTTCAAAGTGTAATTCTACAGGTTGAGTTTATTCTTCTTATTGACTTTCAGAAACAGTTTATTAGGAAAGATAAAAACACAAGTGAGACAGGTTCATGTTTGTCTTTATAATTAATGCATAGGCCTTAGTACAGAAGCTAGCTTTGGTAATATTTACTATAGCTAGAAATTTATTATACTCAGGTAGTAGAATACACTTATTTACGAATTTAATATGCTATATGGAAGATTGGGCAATCTGCTTCCGTAGAGATACCGTCTTGGAAACCCAAGGAGGGGTCGCTATGAGTTGAATCGACTCAAAGGCAACGAGTTTGGTTTTTGGTTTTTTATATGATACCAAAAGTCATGCAGAGAAATACCAAATTCTCTTTTTTTCTAATTGAGATACTAGTAAGTCACTAACTAGTTAGACTTCTGTAACTTCTATACCCTTTGGCTCTTGTGGCCAGGTTAAAATCAATACTCTAGTTCTCAACATAATGCTCTTTCTAATTTTAATGATAAATGAAATTTCCAACATAATTCCCCATTAAGGAGCTCTGGTGGCTTAGTTCCTAAGGCATTTGACTGCTAACCAGATGGTTGGTAGTTCAAACCCCCCAGCCACTTGGTGGAAGGAAGACTGGGCAATCTACTTCCACAAAGATTTACTGCCTCAGAAACCCTAAGAGGGTTGCTATGAGTTGGAATCAACTCCATAGCAGTCAGTTTGGTTTTGAGGTTTTTTTTTTTTTTTTTGGTGGTGCAATGGTTAAGTGCTCTGCTGCTAATTGAAAGGTTGGCAGTTCAAACACAGCCAATGGCTTTGCAGAAGAAAGACCTGGCGATCTGCTCCCATAAAATTATAGCCAAGAGAACTCTATGTTGTAGTTCTGCTCTGTCAAATGGTTCACTATGAGATGAAATCCAACTCAGCAGCATCTAAAAACAATAAAAACAAACCCCATTTTAAACTATATCTAGTGAAAATGCTTCCATAATACTTTGAATGTCCTTTTGGTACCAGCCCCATGTTGGATGTTGTAATAAGAAAAAACGAGTGATTAGATAGAAAGATAATGAATGACATGTTTTTTTTTCTTTCCAGACAGCTCACATTTCTGACCTCTATTGCATTTTGTTTTTGTTGCTTTTGCTAATGATGATATTTCAATCTAACACTCAAAAATATCAAGCTAGCTAGAGCTTTCTGATTTACACAAAATGGCACTGTCTAGAGTTTAGTAAAATTGAAAGTGCAGAGTACATGTCCTTTTCATGCATTGTTGTGCTAGGTTAGCCTAGCCTGGGGGGAAAGAAAAAGCAGACCCACTGCTGTCGAGTTGGATGTGACTCCTAGTGACCCCTCCTTGGGTTTCCGAGGCA
>NW_006921923.1:468068-473521 GCF_000298275.1 Orycteropus afer afer
CCAACCTTCCTTCCGAGGAGTGGAAGTTTGAGGGTAAAGTGGCAAGTAGAGGAGCCCAGGTCCCAGTTTCCTTGGAGGCCCAGGGTACAGCCTGGTCTGTGCTCATATTTTTTCCCTTGGATACAGCAAGAATTTATTCAGTGAACTTCCCCTTTCCCCTTTCCAAAGTCTCACATTTCAGGAAAATAGAACCAATGAATACAAGGACAAAAGGACCACCATGATTTCCATTGTTCATTTGTACATGTCTTCTTTCCCTGAAATCAGTTCCTGTTTACCCTTTTATCACTCCCCAACTTCTTTCTAATTTTTAGTTTAACCTATTGTATATATCTCGCTGGAGTTTTTGGGTGGTGCAAATCATCAACATGTTTGGTTGTTGACTGAAAGGCTGGCAGTTTGAGCCCACCCAGAGGCATCTTGGGGGAAAGACCTGGTGATCTACGGCCAAAAATCAACCATTGAAAATTATATGGCCCGAATTACAATAAAAAGTTAAAAAAGAAAATTCTATGGTACATAGTTCTACTCTGATGCATATGTGAGTCAGAAGCAACTTGAGGGCAGCTGATTTTACTTTTGTTTTATATGTATATTTTTTTGTTTATATGTATCTACCCTGTGAATTAAATAAATGCTTGCAAATACTGACTAGCAAGAAATATGTATACCTTGCTAGTTGGTAGTTGGTAGCTCTGGTGGCGTAGCATCTAAGGCAATTTGATTGCTAACCAGAAGGCTGGTGGAAGGTTGAGCAATCTACTTCCATAGAGATACCACCTTAGAAACCCAAGGAGGGGTTGCTATGAGTCGAATCAACTCGATGGCAGTGAGGTTTTTTTTTTTTTTTCCCCAAAGTCGGTAGTTAGAGGAACCCTGGTGCTATAGTGGTTAAAGCACTCAGCTGCTAACTGGAAGGTCAGTGGTTCGAATGTGCCAGTCACTTATGGGAGAAAGATGTGGTGATCTGCTTCCATAAAGATCACAACCTTGGAAACCCTATGGGGCAATTCTACTCTATCTTTTAGGGTCACTTTGAGTCAGAATTAACTCTGTGGCAGTGAGTTCAGTTCAGTTTGGGTTAGTCAGTAGTTGCTTCACCTAGTACCATCAAATCTTCTTATCTTACCAGATTATAAATAGCTCTGGATATTGCACAATTTATTATCCCAAGGGATGGAATACATTGATGAAAGTTGGGCAATCTACTTCCATAGTGATACCACCTCAGAAACCCAAGGAGGGGTCGCTAGGAGTCTGGTATCACTCGATGGCACATAACAACAATATCATCATGAAATGTACTGACCAGCATTCATCCAGGAAACAATAAATAACGTGGTAAACGTTGAATTTGGTTTCTAGAAAAGTTACCACCCCAACACAGAAACTATGACAATAGAAAACAGCATAAAATTTTAATACAATTAATTAAATAAAGTGCATACTACACCTTTTGCATGGCCTGGTAATAGCATATTTTATTATATTCCCTTCCTCAGTATCAGCACAAATTTAAGATTGTACAGAGGCTCAACCTGTTCCAACTGTTTTCAGGGTTTCTCTTTCATACTCATAAATGCTCAAACCACTCTCCTAGTGAACTAGGATGACTGTATTCTAACTTAAGCTTGAGGCTAAAATGGCACCTGAATGTAAGTCTGAAACTGAGGTGTAGCCAGCCAAGCGTCAGTTGAAGAGAGATTACTGCCATCATTAGTGCTGCTCTGGCAGTATGGTAATTTCAATGGGTCAGCACTGTGGCAGTAAGCTTTACACTAAATCCAAGGTCTGTGAAGTAGGATTAGTGTTTAACTTTTTATCTCTGTATAATATGCCCTTGCTGTAGGCAGACATGTCCTACCTAGACATGCCTTCTTTGACCACAGGTCTATTTTATGAAATAGAGGAGTTCTTGAAAATGGTTCAATACATTTTCATCGTTTTCCTATTGATCTTCATTTTTTTTTTTCTAATGGGAGTTATTTTTCAGAGGTACATGTCTCGTAGATTTTTATAAAAAGCAGATTTAAGATTAGAATAAAATGTAAAAATTACTGTATTAGTTATCTCCTGCTTTGTACTAAGTCACAGACTTTAAACAGCTCAAAACAACACACATTTATCTCACAGTTTCTGGGGGTCAGGATTCCAGGCATGGCTTTGCTGGGTCCTCTACTCAAGGTCTTCACAAGGCTGAAATCAAGATTTCAACTAGGCTGGTTCTTATCTGGACGCTTGTCTAGGGGAGATCTGCTTCCAAGTTCCCACAGTTGGTGGCAGAATTCCTTGCTACTGTAGGACGGAGGGCCCAAGGTCTTGCTGGCTGGTGGCTGGATGTCACCTCCAGCTCCAAGAGGATAACTCCACTCCTAGAGGCTGTTCACAGTTTCTGGAAGCTACCTGCCATTTCTACATGCCATTCACAGTTTCTTGCCCATGTAGGCTTCCCCAACATGGCCAGCTAGTAAGGAGAGTCTCTAGAGTGAGTGTGTTAGCAAGTTGGAGTCTTATATAATTTAGAATAAACATAGAAATGGCATCCCATCCCCTTTACATATACTGTTGGTTAGGAGGAAGTCACAGTGTCACCCACACAAAACCAAAAAAGAGAGAGAGAGAGAGAGAGCTCTGCTGGCATCGTAGGAGCTCTGGTGGTGTAGTGCCTAAGACATTTGACTTCTAACCAGAAGGCTGGTGGTTCAAATCCACTGGCCACTTTTGGGAAGGAAGGTTGGGCAATCTACAAGGGGAAGATATTTCATAAAGGCAGTCAGTGGGGAACCTGGTGGTGTATGTGTGTGTGGGGGGGAACTTTCTTAATGCCTGACCACTATAATTGCCTTTAAAAGATGCATTTGTTTTCAGATTGAATCTAGATTCAGATTATCACTAAATATAAACCAAAACCGAATCAAACCCACAGCCATTTAGTTGATTCCAACTCTTTAGTGACCATATAGGAGAGAGAAGAACGGCCCCATAGTTTCCAAATCTCTAAATCTTTACAGGAGCAGACTGCCACATCCCATTCCTGCAGGAGAAGGGTGGGTTCAGGCAACAGACCTTTTGGTTAGCAGCCGAATGCTTAACCACTGTGCCACCAGAGCTCTGAATATAGCATATTTAAAATTACATTCATCAAACATTTATTTGACAAATATATGTGCCAGTCATGCTGCTAATCACTGTAGATTCAGTGATGAAAGGCCTAGTCCCTAACTTTAAGGAGTTCAGAGTTTAGTTTGAGGGACAAGTCAAGCAAATAATTGCAAGGCAAGTTTGTACTAGATGGTATTAAAGCAGTAACCAAGATGGGTCAGGATCTTAAAAAATGAGCTTGAACTTTGTTTTGTAGATGAAATGGAGCTCTTTAAAATAGGGTCTTTAGCAAAGGAATGTTACGAGCATTTTCCATGTAGAAAAACTTTTCTGGTAGCTGTTAGAATTTATTGGAGGGTTAAGACTGGTGATTTGGAGACCAGTTAAGTGGTTGTTACACTGATTTAGGTGAGAGATTATGGTGCAAATGGAGATGTAACAGGAGAGTAGTGCTCCTGTTTCTAATATGGCTAATTTTCAAATTTCTCTGTATTGAAGTTATTATGTATACATTAGAATCACCTGGATTTATGGTTGGGGATAGTAATCAGGGCTGTGAAATTAGATGTGCATGAACTGTTGAATGTAAAACAAGTTTGCTTTGTAAATTTGCACACAAAGCACAATAGAATTTTTTTTTTCTTTTAAATCACCTGGGCATTTATAAGAATCACTAAACTGTAGATTCTGAATCAGTATATCTGGGGTGGAAATGCAAATTCTCAGCAGGGTGTTGAACTGGAATGGACTAATTCAAAGCACTGCTATAATCAAACTCCAGTGCAGTGTTTTTGGAAGTACTGGCCACAGACCACCTGCAGCAAAATAACCTACAGAACTTGTTAAACCTGCAGATTCCTGAGCCCCACCCTAGACCTACTGAATCGGGGAGTGAGGCCCAGGAAGCTCAATGTTTTAAGAAGTTTGCCAGGCAATTTTCATCCATATTAAAGTTTGGGGATCAATTCTCAAAATGTGATCTGGGGATCCCTGACCCGAGGGGAGTCCATGAGGTCAAAACTATTTTCATAGTAATGCTAAGATGTTATTTGCTTTTACACTGTGTTGACATTTACACAGATGGTACAAAAGAAGTGGTGGGCAAAACTGCAGGCACCTTAGCACAAATTAAGACAGGGGTCCCAAACTGTGTTAATTGTATTCCTTACTTCCATGCACTTGCAGTAAAAAAGAAAATGGCAGTTTCCTTTAAAAATATCCTTGACGAGTCACTAAGAATAATTTATTAAATATTTATCCTTCCATGCACGTCTTTTATATAATATATATAAACCACTACCATTGAGTTGATTCCTATTCATAGTGACCCCCATTAAGTTTCCAAGGCAGTAAATCTTTATTGGAAGTAGATCGCCCCGTCTTCCTTACGCGTCCTCCTTCCGCAGAGTGGCTGGAGGGTTTGAACGGCCAGCCTTCTGTTTAGCAGTCAAATGCCTTAGGCACTGCACCACCAGAGTGCCTTTTATTTTTTAGATAGATAGATAGATAGATATAGATATATGTATAGTGTGATGAATGGGAAGTAGACATAAGGCACTTCTGTAGCATACCAGTTGTGCCAAGGAAATATGTGCACAGTTGTTTGAATTGCAAGCTGAATTAACTGCTATCTTTAAACAACTTTTTAACTTGATAGAATGACAGGCAGTGAATGATTACTCAGAATTGGGTATTTAGAAGATACTTTCTCAAAAATGAACTAAATGAGCCTGTCACTTTAAGAAAAACAACAAACAGTGTTTGTAGCCAATGATAAAATCTAAGTTTTCAAGCAAAAATTACTATTTTGACAGCTCTCTAATACTTGGACTTTTCTGCTGAGATCAATGATGATATTAATGACTATTGTTTAATATTGTTTAAGCTTGAAATGAGTAACCATTTGGAAGATTTGCATGACTCGATGAACAAAGATTTTCCAAATGACCAATGAGTGATATTACAAAATCATGTGTGGAAAAGTTATCCATTCAAAATGCAAGATAGACCAGTGGATTTTCATTTAACCAAGAGCAAATTTTATGGTTTCAAATTTTACTCTGCACCTTGTTTTATTTGGTGTAGTATCAAAGAAGAATATTCGCAATTATATTAAAACAGTCCTCACTTTTCCAACTACATATTTGTATGAAGACAGTTTTCCTCCATATACTTTAACCAAAACAACATACCACAGTAGATCTAATGCAAAAGCAGGAAAGAGAACCTTGCTGGTTTTTATTGTCTGACAATAAAAAAATAGGTTTCTACAAATAATAAACAGTGCCACTCTTCTTAATTACTTTTTTTGGAAAAATGGAGTGATTTTTAATTAAAATTCTGTTAATTAG
>NW_006921923.1:473621-481026 GCF_000298275.1 Orycteropus afer afer
TACTTTATTGTACTTTTAATCAACCAGGATATAAACTCTGTAAGAGTAAGGTCTTTTGTCTGTTTCACTCACTCAATTTTTATACAGAACCCAAATGAGCACCTGACACATAGTATCTGCTTAATAAATGAATAAAATGTATTGGTATCAACTCTGTACTATATTCTAGGTGTTGGAGATATAGCAGTGATCAACACATCAGAAATTCAAGCCTCATTGAGTTTATACTCTAATAGGAGTAATACCAAGATGATAGTGAGTGAGGGAGAGAGCAAGTAAGAGAGAAACAGAGAAATACATGGATGAATGTATAGATTATGCCAGGAACTGTAAGCATGAAGAGAAATTATGCTGTGTCTGGATGTTACGATGCTTAATTCATTGATTGACCCCCATTGAGTTTCTGAGGCAGTAAATCTTTATGGACATAGATTGCCCAGTCCCTTCTGTAGTGTGGCTGGTGAGTTTGAATGCCTTAGGCACTGCTTCACCAAATTCTCAAAAAAACTCACTGCTGTTGAGTCGGATTTAGCTCATAGCGACCCCTCTTTGGGTTTCCAAGGTGGTATCACTACCGGAAGTAGATCACCCCGTCTTCCTTCCAAGGAGTGGCTGGTGGGTTTGAACTGCCAGCCTTCTGGTTAGCAGTCAAATGCTTTAGGCACTACACCACCAGAGCTCTTTAATTCATTGATTAGTCTGAGCTAAGTCATTCACTCTTTTCTGACTTTATGAGGATAGTCTCACTTAAAGACTTTTTTCCTGAAAGATCAGAAGGGATGTTTCTCCTTAGAGGCACCAAAAAGTATTTGCCAGAGGATAATGGAATGGATAAAGGAGTTCTGGTGGCACAGTGCCTCCAAAGCATCTAACTGCTAACCAGAAGGTTGGAGGTTCAAACCCACCAGCCGCTCCATGGAAGGAAGTTGGGGCAATCTACTTCCGTAAAGATTTACCACCTCGGAAACCCAATGGGGGTCACTATGATTTGAAATCAACTCAGTGGCAGTGAGTTTGATTTTTTTATTTTGTTGTTTAATGGAATGGATGCTGTGTAGGCAACAGAAGCAAATGATCCATGTAGTTTCAATTGCAATCTTGTTCTCTCATTCAATATGTATTGAGTGCCTAGTATGCCCCTTGCACTTTACTAGGCTTTTGAGATCATCAAATATCTTAGTCTAGTTTCCCATAGGGTAGAGCATGAAGCAATGCCAAAAGCATTCTGAGAACAGAGGCCAGGAGAGGGAAGAAAGGAGAATCAATATGAGGATGACTCCCACTTTGTATCAAGTATCTGATCATTTCTATTTTTGTTTCTTTGATGAAGGGCAATACAAACAACTTCTTTTCAGTACTTTCCTGATATAGTAGAGAGAATATAGCCACAGAATCCCACCTGCTCCTAGTATCAGATTTCTTTCTTCCATTTTCCCACCTCTCCATCCCACTCCATCGGTGTAATACTATGATTCTGGGCAACCATTCATAGAAACCTAGCAATAGGAGAGCTCTGGGAAGGACATTAGAGGAGTGTAGCATGGACAAAGTGGGATACTATGGAGTTGTGTACAAGTGAAATTGGCTAGAGGCCACACAGACTAGATCAAGTCATTGGGAATGTGAACGCAGATGAGACCAGCAAGATACTAAGTGATGCATTGGAGAAAGAACTGTCCCTACCCACATGGAGCTTATATGCTCAGGGATAAAGAATAAACAATAAACATAATAAATTAATACATTCTAAAATATATTAATGGGGAGCTCTGGTGGCATAATGCCTAAGGCATTTGACTGCTAACCAGCAAGCTGGCAGTTCAAACCCACCAGCCACTCCTCGGAAGGAAGACTGGGCAGTCTACTTCTGTAGAGATACTGCCTCAGAACTGTGTGTTTATTACTGGAATAAAATGAATTTGTATTGGGCATGGTGTGTGCTCTTTCTTCTAAGTTTCCAAATAGCAAATTACCTCTTTTGCAAATTGTTTACATTATAAAGATTATGTATAACCTTTATTGTCAGTAAATTTTATTGTAACCGGTATTTTCCCAGTTTGCCTTTTCAAGTTTAGACATAAGCCTTCTTGCCACAGGCTTGCAAGGTTTAATACTCAGGTCCTTCTAATTATACTGAACCTTTTCCAAACTTAGTATCTAATAATTTTATGCAATTTGTTCCCTAATGTTCACTGTCATCTGTCTCTTAATCTTTTCACTGAAAAGAAATGGAATGAAATCTCTAGTGCTAAGATGTATTTATGATTGCTGTTTTAAATGAATGAATAAGTAAACATATTTAAAATTTTCAGTGTTGATTTATAATATGGTAAATATAAATAGAAATAATCTACATAAGCAAAAATTATTCAGGGAGCTCAATAACCTTGAAAACTGTAAAGGAATCCTGAGACCAAGAAGAAAGAGAAATGCTATAATCTAGTCTATGGGTTCTTCATAATATGTTAAAAATACGACTAGTGAAAATCAGAATAATCAAGGCAGGATTTGGTACTTTTAAAATTCTAAGAATTATTTACCTGAAAGTGTGACATGTCATCCACAAACTATTCATCTGTGACCTTTTGGACAATGTTGCTTTTGATTCCCTAATGTCTTTAATATGCTGTTTCCTGAGGACTCCATCTGCCAGAGATTGTCTTTTGTGCAATATCTAGTCTATGACCCATTCCCTAATGCGGTTTTGCCTTGAAAAACTACAGCAAAAGTATACCGGGGTACAGGGCAGAAAGCAAGGCAAATTGGTGTGTTATCCGTGGCTGTGTGTCTCTGTCTCATTTATTGTTTAGGAGAATGATAATGATAATTATATATATATAATATGTATATATGTATGTGTGATTTTGGTCACCTTTGATGCCACCACCCCTCCTCCAAATAGATGATTTATATTAATACAGAATGTTAATAAGCAACACTTTTTACCATCACCTAATCTGTACTAGGGAGCTTTGGTGGCGTAGCACCTAAGGCACTTGACTGCTAACCAGAAGGCTGGCAGTTCAAACCCACCAGCCACTCCTCGGAAGAAAGATGGGGCAATCTACTTCCGTAGTGATACTGCCTCGGAAACCCAAGGAGGGGTCGCTATGAGTCACGTCCGACTGGACAGCACATAACAACAACAACAATCTGTACTAATGCTATTTCCTATTCTGCAACAGGCTAGAATATAACTAAAGGCTAATTAGGGAAATAATGATACATTGAACCAAACCAAACCCACTGCCATTCAGTAGATTCTAATTTACAGCAACCACCGTAGAGTTTCTAAGGCTGGAAATCTTTACAAAAGTAGATTGCCTCATCTTTCTCCCACAGAGTAGCTGGTGAGTTTAAACGGCTGACCTTCTGGTTAGCAGATAAATGCCTTACCCACTGTGCCACAGGAGCTCCTTAATGACATATTAAAGGGGTGTATAATACTGATTTAGTCTGGTCCCTGCTGCCAATAGAGCTGTATTTTGAGATACTTTTAAGAAATCATTTCTGTATTTGTTTGATGAAGTGCAATGATAAGACTAAATAAATGGAGAGAGCTTCTATGAAGCAGTCAATTTAAGAAACCTAAATTTGCTTCATCTGTAGTTGGCAATATTAAAAAGGGAACCAAAGAAAAGTTGTTATAAAATAGGACTTTGAAGAAAGAGAGGCCATTTTGGCCTAATATTTTAGATAATTTTTTACTGGATTAAGAAAGTGCCACTTATATTTGGATGGTCTGATGAGCTTTTGGCATTCCTGGTTGAAAGAGATAACAGAACAGCTTTCCCCACCTACTTGTGTTTGTGTTTGAATGCCCAGGTGCTGGAAGTGTGCCATATGCTTATGTTTCATATATTGCAAAATGGTTTAGAATATATTTTATGTTTTGGGAAGCTCTGGTGGCATTTTGAAATACATTAATATTAAGTGTGAAAAACAAGGTCCAGAAGTACATTACTTACTACACAATTGGTACTTGCTACATATTTATTTATTCAATGAATTTCTCTGTATTTACAATAAAATAATTATAATTAGGCCAAAACCATATTAGTAGGTTTTTGAAAGAAATGAAAGAGGTTGATCAGCAACAAGATCCTAGGTCAATTTTCTGTATAGTGTGAATAATAATTAGAAAATACATTTTTTTCCCCCAGTATAGTGAGGATAGTGTTGTTGTTAGCTGTCATCAAATTGACCACCGACTCATGCTGACTCCACGCACGGCTGAACTTAATGCTACCTAGTTCTGCCCCCATCCCCATGATAAGTTGCAGATTGGATCATTGTGATCCACACGGTTTGTGTTGTAGAAGCAGATCTCCAGGCCTGTCTTCCTAATCCATCTTAATCTAGAAGCTCTGCTGAAACCTGTTCAGCATCATATCAATGCACAAAACCACCACTGACAGCTGAGCAGTGGCTACACATGAGGTGCGTTGACCTGGAAGCGAACCCATGGAAGGCGAGAATTCTACTACTGAACCACCAATGTCGCCATAGTAAACCAAAACAAACCAAACGCACTGCCGTGGAGTCGTATCCAACTCATAGCGACCCCTCCTTGGGTTTCCGAGATGGTAACACTACAGAAGTAGATTGCCCAACCTTCCTTCTGAGGAGTGGCTGGTGGGTTTGAACCGCCAGCCTTCTGGTTAGCAGTCAAATGCCTTAGGCGCTATGCAACCATAGCATCCAGTAGTGAGGATAAATACCCTTTCTTTATATTAACATGCTAATTGAATGACATTCAGTAACACGTTAAGAATTGCTATAGCCTGTTTCATTACATTTGATCCCAAAATAGACACATGGCAAAACCTTTATTCATTGTTGAACATTTGAAATTGTAATCTACTTTTTCTTCTGATTAATTCTCACCTATTCCTCATCTGTCCCTTCTCCTAAAATACTTTAGATAGCAGAGTAAAAATCAAAAACTTGAGCCATATTGTGTTTATTATTAATTGACCTTTAAGTGGGATGTTCAAAGATTTCTTATAGAATTGAGTGATGTCCCTCCCTGCCTTGTGGTATCAGGATAAGAAGTGGTATTTAAGTTATATTGGACTAAGAAACTTGTGCTTAAGCAATTATGGTCCAAACAAACTACTCTTGATCATTTTTCCGTTGTAAAGTAGAAATAAAACATCTCTCATGGGTTATTTGAGGGATTATGTGATATGAATATATAAAATAATTTAATAAATTTTCAAATATAAAGTGGTATTAATAAACTGGAATTTTAAAAATGACAGCTTTTCTTGCTATTCAGCTTTGAAATTTTATTCATCAAATACAAGGCTCTAGCATTCATAATGTGATACTGCCTCAGAAACCCAAGGAGGGGTCGCTATGAGTCGGGTCCGACTCAACAGCACATAATAACCACAACAACAGCAGCATTCATAAATAAAGCCCTGGTTTATAGCTACAAGTTGGATAGGCATTTAACTAATACATTTTATAAACTAACTAACTCACTGACATCAAGTATGGTCTAACCCATAGTGACCCCTCCTTGGGTTTCCGAGGCAGTATCACTACAGAAGTAGATTGTCCAGTCTTCCTTCTGAGGAGTGGCTGGTGGGTTTGAACCACCAGAGCTCCTAATACATTTTATTGTTGTTGTTGTTGTTATTTGCTGTCAAGTCGGACCTGACTCATAGAGACCCCTCCTTGGGTTTCCGAGGCGGTATCACTATGGAAGTAGATTGCCCAACCTTCCTTCCAAGGAGTGACCGCCAGCCTTCTGGTTAGCAGTCAAATGCCTTAGGCACTATGCTGCCAGAGCTCCTAATACATTTTATAGTTTGTGTTAATTGTTTTACATAACAGTCCAGGAAGCAAAAGGGCATAGATGTGCTCATGGTCACCTTTGGAACAAAGTGCAGATTTGGTTCAAAAATTGAAAGGACATATGTCCTGTGGTTGGGGGTTAGGCTAAAGAGGTTTGTTGTCCAATTAATGGTCAGTTTTCCTCATCAGATGCTCTTAGCAAATAAAAGATTTTTTCTTTTCTTTTCCTTAGAAGAGGTGCCATGTTTTTTAGAAAAACAATGTGAAATCAATAGCTGAATTGGAGATCTTCTAAAGATAGAAAAAGAAATACAGTCATGTTCTTTTGCCAGACGTGTTTATAAAACCTTAGAAATCTAGTACAGCCTTACCTCCCTCAGGAAGAAGCTGCAACCCAATATTCTGGTTCCTACTTCAGCATTGTTTTTACTACAATGTACTGCTTCCCTCACTCAAACTCTAGGTTGTTTCTAGTTACGAATTTTTTAAAATAAAGGGCACTACCAAGCAAGAAATATCAAAAGAGGTACAATTTGTTATTTTACAAATTATTGGATACTGAAGAAAAACATGTTGTTGTTGTTTATATTCTACAAAAGGAGATATGGTGACACAGTGCCTAAGGCATTGGACTGCTAACCAGAAGGCTGACAGTTCAAAGCCACCAGCCACTCCTCGGAGGGAAGATGGAGCAATCTACTTCCGTAGTGATACAGCCTTGGAAACTCAAGGAGGGGTCACTATGAGTCAACAGCAGTGAGAGAGTGACTCCTGATCATGATAATGGATATTCACAGTTCAGTTCACTGTTTAGATCACATTCTTCCTCATGGTGAATGGCCAACAGTATGGGAAACATTTGGAAATGCTTAGGGTGCAGGGTCTACATTGTATTCATTTCTATAGCCTCAGGGCCTAGCACACTGGATTATGTGTAGATACTAAAAAACTACTTAATGAATGAGGGTAGGGGTATTGTAGGTCTTGTGTATAACTGGTCCACAAGAAGGTTAATTAACCATAGCCTTGGTCTCATTGGAACTATGCTTTAATCACCTGACCTTCGCAAGCCATATTTGCCTTCTTAAGCCTAGCACTTTCCAAAGGAGATAGTTGTCACAGTGAAATTTTGGATAGAAAAATAGCTCTAGAACCTGCACAAGAGTCTATGTACATTGCTGTGGTTCTTAAAGAACAACTGTAAGAATATTTTGAGGATATAGCAATGGTTTTTCAGACTGTAATAAAATTATTTCTACAATAATGATTCTGGACAAAGTGGGAGAAAATATAGAACAAGATTCAAAATCATTAAAAAGACCAGACTTACTGGTCTGATAGAGACTGGTGGAACCCCCAAGACTATGGCCCTTAGAGACCCTTCAAACTGGAACTGAACCCACTTCTAGAAATCACCTTTCAGCCAAACAATAAACAGGCCTATAAAATGAACAATAACACCTGTGCGGAGTGTACTTCTGAGGAATGTACTTCTCAGAACAATCAACCATAGAAGACCCAAAGGGCAGCCCAAAAACCAAGGCCAGAAAGTGGGGAGGGGCAGCAAGGATGGGTGAATGGAAGAGGTGCAAAGAGTACT
>NW_006921923.1:482041-488336 GCF_000298275.1 Orycteropus afer afer
ATACTGCCTCGGAAACCCAAGGAGGGGTCGCTATGAGTCGGGGCCGACTCGACGGCAAACAACAACAACAACAACAACAACAACAATTTAAATTTGAGCAGTTCAGTATCAGCTGAAGCATAATGGGAGCGCTTGGGTCTGTAATGTTTTAAGGGCAGAGAAAAGCTTAAGGGACAAAAATCCTCAGCTAGGCCTGCTTTAGCAACACACCCACTCAGAAAAGAGGTTTTTTTTTTTTTTTTTTCTCTTCTGTTCCACAAAAGAAAGTCTGTTCTTTGGGTTATCAGAGTATAGTTCTTATGTTGTGGTTTTCAACAAAGTAGTAGGTAGAAAAACAAACATAACCTGGGATTGTATGTGTATGGACTTTGGTTTGTAAAAAGAGGTGTGAATAAGTAAGAAGAGTAAGCGGAGTCCATTTGTTTCAAGTTAAATTTTGAATTGTGTAACATTTGTACTTCAGTTTTGACAGTTCGAAGCAGTGATATTTTAGAACTTGCTTGTTTGGCCAATTTTACATAAATCTTCCCAATTCCACTAGTGCAGAGGTTATAGTAGCTCAGCTACTAACCAGAAGGTCTATGGTTCAAATCCACCAGGTGCTCCACAGGAGAAAGATGTGGCAATCTTCTTCTGTAAAGATTTACAGCCTTGTAAATCCTATGGGGTAGTATTACTATGTCCTACAGGGTCACTGTGAGTCGGAATTGACTTGACGACAGTGGGTTTCGTCTGGTTCCCAACTCCATGCTAATGTGGTCATAGTAGGAGTATTTACACCACGGAAGTTGGCACATGGTACAAAGGACTTTCATCCCCCACCACCAAGAGTCACTTGTTAAACATTCACCACTACATCTCTGGATGTACCTATTTAATTTTCATTTTTATAGTCAAATAATAGCATTAGGCTTCATTGAAGATGAAGTAGTAATGTATAATGGTGGTGAAGAGCAGTGCAGTAAAGCCACACTGTCTGGGTTTAGTTACCAGTTCTGCACCTTCCTAGCCTGTGTTATCCTAGACAAGCTAGTCAACCTCATTTTTAATGGGGATAATCGCAACACCTACTTTATAGGGGTGGTATGAGGATTAAATGGGTTAATGCATGTAAAACACTTAGAGTAAGGCCTAGTTTATAGGTAAGCCCAGTCACTTATCTGGCTACTTCCACTATCCGGAGCATAGCCAGGATTCAGGAAGTAAACAAAAATGTCAGTGAGAAACCAATATAAATGTCAGAGTACTTGCATCAAAACCTTCTAAGACTCTCTGGAAGCCTATTTTATTCTTTCTTTAGACTCAAGTTTGGATCGTCTTTTCAGAGACAACCATAGATTTAAAGTATCAAATTAGAAAGATAGGAGAGATGCTGCTAGAAGCAGCAAATTAAGTGAGAATTCATAAATGAGTCAGACTGTATGATTCTTAAGCCCTCCATATCATAGCAGTTTAGGGACAAATAACCATACTTAGTATAGTAAATAGGAGCTCTGGTAGCATAGTGGCTAAGGCACTTGACTGCTCACCAGATGGCTGGTGGTTCAAACTCATCAGCCCCTCCTCGGAAGGAAGGTTGGGCAATCCTACTTCCGTAGTGATACTGCCTCGGAAACCCAAGGAGGGGTCGCTATGAGTCAGGGCTGACTCGACGGCACATAACAACAATAAGTATAGTAAATAATGGCTTATAAAGATGATTTGGTGTCAATAAATCATAATCAGCGTATCCTAGTTAATAAAATAGGATAGTGTGGATTACTTTTTTAAAAATGTCATCAAAATTATTAAAATTAATTATTTGTATAAGGGCATGCTTTTGTTACCTGAAAAAATTTGCTTATATATGGAACACCTAATTCCCTGACAATACCAGATAAAAGAAGGCATTACTGTAATTAAGAAAGTCTGTTTATAAAATGTTCTTAATCTAGAAAAGGTATAAATCATGCCAATTAAAATGCAAAGAAAAATGAAATACTGGATAGAGATTAAAAACCAAGTGTTAGGGGAACAAAAAAGGAACATTCACACTCTGACTTGGAATATAGGGAAACTATATACTCCTCGGAAGGAAGGTTGGGCAATCCTACTTCTGTAGTGATACTGCTTCGGAAACCCAAGGAGGGGTCGCTATGAGTCGGGGCCGACTCGACGGCACACAACAACAACAACAACATATGGGAGGCAACATTTGAATAAGACTTGAGTAATAAATTGACCTGAAGAGAAGGAGCAGGGCCTGTCAGAGCAGATGTAGAGCCTGAGGAAACAGTAAACGAGAGGGAGAGGTATGAGAAGTGGGTAACTGTAGTAGACAGTCTCATGTGGCTAGATCTGAGTGTTCATGAGGTGGGAAATGGTAGAGATATATCAAACTAAAAAGGTCAGTTAGGGCCAGACCATATAAGACTTTTAATGTTAGGCCAAGGAGTCAGACTTTAATGAGTAATAATTAGCCGCTAAAGACTTTTGAGCAAGGAAGAAGCCCAATTCAAACAAGTGATGACAAAGTCAACTGGGAAGATAAACTCTAATAAAATGTTAAGGGGAGGAGATAATTGGATATAGGGAGACCAGTTAGGAGGCTACTGAAATAGTTTAGGAAGGGAAATTTGAGGGCCTATACTAAGGGAAGGGAGCTCTGGTAGCATAGTGCCTAAGGCACTTGACTGCTAACCGGAAGGCTGGCCGTTCAAACCCACCAGCCACTCCTCGGAAGGAAGATTGGGCAATCTACTTCCATAGTGATACTGCCTTGGAACTGGTAGCACTGTGGTTAAAGCATTGGGCTGCTAACCAAAAGGTTGGTGGTTCCAACCCATAAGCTACTCTGCAGGAGAAGGATGAGGCAGTAAAGATTTACTTCTTAAGTCAAGATTTACAGCCTTTGAAACCCTATGGTGCAGTTCTAATCTGTCCTGTAGGGTCGCTATGAGTTGGAATGGACTTGACTTCAACAGGTATACTAAAGGAACAGAAATGGAAAGAAGGATCTGATGATAGGAAACACCAGTAAGTAACATCTACATGACTGACTGGATGAGCAGTGAGGATTCAAACATGGTTTTGAAGTTACTAACCCAGATGACCAGAAGGGTTGTCATGCTGTGATTAATTGTGAGTAGGCTGGTGGTTCAAACCCACCAGCCACTCCTCGGAAGTGATACTGCCTCGGAAGCCCAAGGGGAGGGGTCACTGTGAGTTGGATCCAACTCGAGGGTGTGAGAGAGTTTGGTGAGGCACAATGGAGGAGGAGCAGTTTTTAGATGGTTGCAAGGGTGTGGGGAGGAAGAGATCTATAATGCTTAGAGATAGGTCTTTTATATGATTAGAGGGCTACTTCAATAGATGTTTTATAGTTGGGCTATATATTGTGGGTATGAATATGGATTGGGAGGATTGAAACACCGTATTGTTTGTAATGTGTAGACTATGTACATGTCTGATTATCCTTGTTTTTTAATTTCCATCTGACCACAATAGCCAATATGTTCCTGAGCACCCACCACTGCCACCCACCTCATATCTTCTAAAAGAATAAAAACTTAATAAAAGGGCACATCTGTGATTTCAAAGGTCTTTAATATTTTAATATATTCCACAGCCTCATTTTCAAAATCTCTGTGCTTTCAAAGATTATGGTTTACAATATCAGAAATGAACACTAGGTTACATAATTAATCAAAACTTTATATAACCAAATTTTTCCTGATAGATGGCTTGCAGAAAAAAGGCAAATAATGATAAAATAGAATGGAGATATCTGTGCTTTTAGTGTCATAGGGTGCCATTTAAAGACCCTCAGATAATTTGTAAAAAAGAGCCCATAACTTGCAAAATAACCAAAGCTCCAGACACATAAGGAATATTTGAGTCATCTTATACTGATAAAGGAGAAAGATACTACAGACTCCTTCATTCCCCCCACTTCTTTAGAGATTTTCTCCATGTAAACTAGAACAAAGTGAGTCGTTAGCCTCTAACAAACAGCAATGTGAAATGAGTCAGTAAAGTCATAAAGTTTTAACCCATTGTCTAGCGTATGTAACAAATAGTCTTTTGGAACTTTAAGGATCTGTGACAATACCCTACTAACATTTTTTTGAATTAATGACTTCAAATAAGAGAGGATCCCAGCTAGTGTGTGTTATGAGGTAGTTCTGTTTAGCCTAATCTTTTGAAGACTCTGGCAACCAGGGACTCAAATTTAAGGCACTACTTGGATAATGATTCTACTGTTTACATGACTATTTAAGATTTTTATTCTTAATTTGATCATTGAAACCATGAGTACTATTTTAATATTGTATTTTTGTATTTAAGTCCTAGTCTAAAGGTCCTTTTTAGAGTTCTGTGTGTATATGTGTGTTTCTGTTTATGCCAGATTGGAGTTTGATCATTAACCTAGGTTAGTACCTTTACCTAATATCAGTGGGAGGTTTCTGCAGTTGGCAATCTCTTAACATTCAAAGAACTCTATTCTTTTGCTTAAGATTGTTGGTCTTATTAGGTCAGATAAACTAGAAGGGATATAAACCTTGATAAGCATTGGAATGACATGAGTAATCTGACATTCTCACATTGGGAAAGATGTTTGTCCTTTATTCTTTTCTCAAGACTTATATTGTTGGGGGTAGAGAGAAAGGTATTATAAATATTGAACCTTCAATGTTAAGTTTCATCTAATTTTGGGGTTCTTTTTAATTGATATAGACTAAAAACATAAATTTCTATCAGTCTACTTGTTACCCTTATTGTTAACCTGATCAATTCCATGTGAAACCGTAGAGCACCTTGGACAAATTTTATATTGCTTTTGGGGATATAGAAAAATGACACTTGTTGGACATATGTATACATATTGCATTTGGGTTTCTGGACTTTATTTGTCTCAGAGTACTAAATTTGATATGTAAATCATCATACATTTTAGTTAGATATTTCTGTATATCTCAAATCTCAGATTCTTCAGGATGTAAGCCCTATTTTCTACCAGTCAGGGAACAATAATTATCATTAAGCAAGCTTTCGTATAAGACTCAAATGGTGCCCCAAACTCAGTACTGTCACCCTAATAAAAAAAAAATCAAACTCATTGCCATTGAGTCGATTCAGACTCATAGTGACACCCCTTGGATTTCCAAGGTAGTGAATCTTTATGGAAGTAGATTGCCTCCTCTTCCTTCAGTGGAGGGGCTGATGGGTTTGAATGGCCAGTGTTCTGGTTAGCAGGCAAATGCACCACAGAGCTCCTTTACTCAGATCCGGGGAGGAGATATTTGTTAAATATCTTAGCTTCCTTCTTAGACTTTGAGTTCTGTAAGGTCAGGAACCAAGCCTCATGCATGCTTCTATCCTCTACAGCTGTTATATGCGTAGAGGCTCAATAAATGTTAATTGAATGAATGAATGTCCTTTGTCTCATTGGGATTCATTGAAAATCATCTTAGCAATTGGATTTTTATACTAAGGAGGCTTTACCAAACTAAATTTGAATTCTTTCTTTTACAGGTGCAGGAGACATTGTTGCAATCATGATTGGCAATCTGAAAGGCACAAAAATTCTACAGTCTATTCAAAAGGGCATACAAGTCACAATGGTCATCGAAGTAGGGAAAAAGCATGGCCCTTGGGTGAATCACTACTCAATTTTCTTCGTTTCCGTGTCTTTTTTTATAATTACGGCAGCAACTGTGGGCTATTTTATCTTTTATTCTGCTCGAAGATTACGGAATGCAAGAGCTCAAAGCAGAAAGCAGGTTTGTAGTGGTCATTTCTTCCAGTTTCAAGATATTTGTATTTTAATACATTTCATTTACTAGACAGTGATCCATGCATGTATTTTATGGGCTCTGATAGTTTTTAAAAGTATACCTGCTTCCATTTTCTTAAACCTTTATTTTCTAAAACTTGTCAAGGAACTTAATCCAACTTGATCAAGTCTTTTAACACCTCATCAGGGAACACAGCCAGCATTTAATTATATAGGGGTATAAGTACATCAATTCTTTTAAATAAACATTTTTGTTAATTATAAAAACAGAACATACTCAATATTTAGAAATTAGAAAGTACAAGGAAAAAAATCTTCCCCCAAAACCCCACATAAAATTACTGTAGCCACCACCCCAAAGTAACCACTATTATTTTGGTGTGTGTCCTTTCAAATTTTCTTTGACATGTATGTGTGTGCTTGTGCATGTGAGCTCTGGTAGCATAGTGGCTAAGGCACTTGACTGCTAACCAGAAGGCTGGCGGTTCAAACCCACCAGCCACTCCTCGGAAGGAAGAT
>NW_006921923.1:488436-507974 GCF_000298275.1 Orycteropus afer afer
GGCAATCTACTTCCGTAGTGATACTGCCTCGGAAACCCAAGGAGGGGTCACTATGAGTCGGGTCTGACTCGACGGCACACAACAACAACAACAACAAATATTTGCATGGGGACGAGATGGGGAGAAAGAGACTACTCTCAATCTGTACATGAGATAGTGTTTCATGACAGTGTAAGAGAGTCACATATCCATAATTAGTATAATGTTGATATATAAACAAGTACAAAGTATAGAAAAACAGAGCAAAAATACCAAAGCATTATTGAACAGGGAAGTACTTGTGGTTGTGTGGCATTAATCCTCCCACTTTCAAACTGTCCATCATCCCCCTGATAGCCTCAGTTCTCTTCATTAAAAAAAAAAAAAAAAAAGGTGCTGTGGAGTTGATTCCAGCTCATGGTTACCCTGTGTGTTGCAGACTAGAAAACTCTGCTCCTTAGGGTTTTCAAGGCTATATTACCTTTGGGAAGTAAATTGCCAGGCATTTCTTCTGAGATGCCTCTGGGTGACTTCAATCTGTCAGTGTTTTGGTTACTAGTTGAGTGCCTAACCATTTGTGCCAGCCATGGAGTCCCTTCTTTCTCCAGATCCAGCTTAAATTCCATGGTCTCTCCTGTGCACACATCTTTAGTTCCCTTGCCCCTTGATGTACAGTACAACCTTGGTTAGATCTGACTTTCCATCTACTCTGTGCCTTCATCCTTGACGGTTGAAGTCACAGAGGAACATTTGTATCTGTACTGACTGATTTCACTTTAAATTCATGACCACAAATTCAGAGTGGGTTCTCCATGCTACCCAGCAATCATACTATGTTTTCTTACTCATTTACTCTCTTACTTTCTTCGGGGAATCCATGTTCCTTTCTCCTTAAATGTCCAACACTTCTTCCAACTTTACTCTCAGCTAGTATCATGTATCCTACACCACCAAGAAAATTGAAGCAATCAAGAAAGTGCTTTGACAAGCTCCCACACATCTGTTACCTACTTGCATCTGGGTCTGTATCTTCTGTCTTGTCTTGTGTAATTATGGATGAACTGTCCCCTTACAAAGGTCAACCCCTTCACTTGTATAAAGGATACTTTTCCTCTTTGTCTACTCAACAACATCACTCCAGCAATTGTCCCTTCTTACTGTCCTCCTTTAACAATTTCTCCCTCTTCTCTGAATATTTTCCATCAATACTCGAACATACTATTATTACTCCCATGTTCAAAACAACTTCTCCTGACCCCACCTCTGCCTTCAGCTACTTGCTTCATTTCTCCCCTTTCTATACAGCAAAACTCCTTGAAAGAGTTGTGTACATTCACTATCCAGTTTCTCTCCTTCCATTCTTTCTTGAAACCATTCCAAACAGACTCTGACTCCTCATCATTCCACTGAAAAACTGTTCTTGTTAAGGTCAGCAGGGACCTGCATACTGGTAAATCCAGTGGTCTTTTCACACCTCTCCTCTTTTTTTGACTTAGCATTTGATAGAATTGATGTCTTACACCTTCATGAAATATTTTCTTCACTTGACTTTCAAGATACCACACTCTCTTGGTTTTCCTTCTGTCTCTTCAGCCACACCTTCTCAGCCTCCTTTGCTAGTTTCTTCTCATTTCCATGACCTCT
This sequence comes from Orycteropus afer afer, assembly GCF_000298275.1. Lineage (NCBI taxonomy): Eukaryota > Metazoa > Chordata > Mammalia > Tubulidentata > Orycteropodidae > Orycteropus > Orycteropus afer. The sequence continues at coordinate 490,060 of NW_006921923.1, forward strand.
TAACACTGGAGTGACCTGTAACTCAGTCTATTGACTTTTCTATCTAAATCTCTTTGATGAGTTCAGCCATTTTCATCTATACACTTATAACTGTCAAATTATATCTCAACCCCAGACCACTCTTCTGACCTTGAATAGCCAGTTGCTTACTTGACATCTCCACTTAAATGTCTAACTGGCATCTTAAACTTAGCTTGCCCAAACTGAGCTCCTGATCTTCTCCAAACCAGCATCTCCCTGCTCTTCCTCATCTCAGAAAATGTCAAGAACATTCTGACAGTTGCTCAAGCCAAAACCTTGGATTTATTCTTGATTCTTCTTTTTCTCTCATATCCCATATAACCTCCATCAGCAAATTCTGTCGGTTATACTTTCATGATATATTCAGAATCTACTTCTTACACTTCATTGCTTCCAACCTGGCCCAAGCCCCCATCATCTCTTACTTGCTGTGAAATTGAACTAGCAGTAATAGCATAAGAACCTGTCTAGCTTCAGGGGGTCTAATGCAAATCCAGATCAGCCCAAGACTGATCCCTATGAGGTGGAGATCAAATATACCTCCATTCTCCAAACTTTTTTTAACCAATTCTGACACCAGCCATCCCTTCCACATCACTGTCTACTTCTCTTCTGGGTTCAAAAATCCATTGCAGTGGCCACACACAACTCGCAGATCATGCTTACAGTGGTTTATTAAGGAACGGGGTAGAATTCAGGATCATGAAGCATGTAGGCAGTCTTCCTTCTTCATTTCAGAACAATTCTTTCAGCTCCTCTTGGCCATGCAGGCCTCTTCTAGGCCCCCTAAGACCAGCTCCTCTTGGCCCTGCCACTGGATCTGTTGCTTACCCCTTCTGGGCCTCTCACTGTCTTCAGTGTTACAGCCCTTGACCTATGTTACAGCTCTTTTAGGAGGTGCTTTGCCTTTATCTCTCCCTGGTTCTTTTTTCTTTGCTGCTTCTTTTCCTGTTTCTTTCTTCTCTGAAACCTCTGTGGGGCTGGCTGCTTACATATACAAATGCCTGGTCAATTTCCAGGCATGGCACTCTCACCAGGGTCACAAACTGACCAATTCCCTCTCAGTAGACCACAGACACTTCATTTGCATAGTAGACTATAACTCACCTCATTTGCATGGACTATTAACTAATCCCTGCAAGGTACATACCAATCACAGGGGGCAGGCTGCAGCCCAAGACCAGACAAAAAGTATCAAACCCAGAGAATGTCAATCAACCTTGACAAAAGTAACAAATCCTCTGGGGTAGAAAACTAGGGCAAAAGTAACTCCTCAAGGTTTAGGGGGAAATTATCTCAATCTAATTTTCCAAAGAACCAAGGTAAAAGGCCACATAAAGGAACTCCTTTCACCACACTTACCCAACCTCCAAATCTCTTCTCAACACAACAGGGTATGTGCCATTTTTCTATAATTCCAAGTAGGGATTTAATGTTTTCAACTGATCATTTAGTAGCAACAACAGAATACATTTTTTACATATGCTCAGAAATCTCTTCTAAGGCAGTGAAATCCTGACCACTTAAAGCATTCTTTCCCTGATCAAGAAGAACCCAGTTTATTTGGGGGAGGCAGGTATAGGGAAGATTTATATTTAGAAAGAAAGTTAATTGAATTTAACAATATATGAGAAATTGAAATTTTATTAGAAAGCCTTCATATAGAATAGACACCAGCATGTGGTAATGAATAATGATTATTTCCATGTTTCAAGTTAATTGACTTCTGTCCTTCTCCTCAGAGAAGTAGCTTATCACATTGGTGGCAGGTTCAGCCTGTACTAGCCACAGTCGAAAGGATGTTTAAAATTCCTGTGCCAGGGCATTCAGTATCTTCACACTGTGTTAATATTTGACATTTGTATATTGTGCTGATTTTATCTCTGAGGCTAGAAAGAAGTTGGGGCCCAGTATGACTAACTATTCAAAGGTTATAGTTACAATGGCAAGAGTGTTTGGTTTGTATATGTTTGTGGTGGGTATATGTTTCTTTATTTTAAGTGCTGTGGTAAATCTATCAACATGGCATAAAACCTCATCGGCATATAATAAGCTTTATAAAGAACTTTGTCTGGTATAGCACAAGCTTCTGATCTCATCATTCATTTAAGGAATTTTCATATATTACAATATTTTATAAAAATCAAATTCTGTACAAATGATTCTCACATTGTGGAGAAGGTTTCTGAGAGAGCCTTTTCTACTAAATGCACACCATCTGTTTACTCTTCAAGGACTAAAGGATTAGAGTATAGATGATAATCACTTTTGCTTGTAAATATTTGAGAGTACTAGAATGTCTTTTACATGTTATTTAATTCTCATTTTCCTTGACTTCCTATTTTTAATAGGTAGAGCTTAATGTACGTGATAAGTATAACCATCACTAAATATTTCATTGCTTTTTCATCATTTTATTGGTAGAAATGGTGATGAAACTGAGTTATGTAAGGTTAGCCTTCATTAAAATATTAGGTAAAATTAAATATATCCAGGTATTTCTTTCCTCTGAACCATTATGATGCATAGTATATAATGTCAGGCAAACAGATAACTGTATAACCTGTAGCTGTAAATTTTGATGACTGAATGCTCAGGTGGGTCCCCAGATAGAGTAGGCAGAACATAGGAGCTGTATGTCCAACATGTCATAGTGTAAGATGTAGGAACATATATCATCCCTGTTTTTGTAGGTAGAAAACTTTGAAACAAGATAGAAAGTATTAGTTTGATGTAAATGGAAATAACATATTAGGCATTACATGGTAGGCTTGTGTCCCTGCCGGGAACAACCCTAACCTGAGACAAGGAAGATTATGGGAAACCTTATGGCATACTCAGACTAAACTACATCTGAGAGTGGCCACTATACATTTGACTCTACCATGGAGTACCAAACAATTTTGGGGTACAGTGCTTGTATCCTAACTCTACTCAAGCAGTTAGTACTCAATGACAATAACGTGGTAGATTAGACATTGGCCAGTGTAACAAAAGAAGGCTCTAGGTGAAATAGGAGTTGGCCTAGATATAATGGGACAAGCTGAATTCACTCTTAATAAAGAGTGACTTTCAGAAGAAAAGAATTTACAAGCTAAAATAGACAAGACTGGAAGGAATTGTCTTCCAAGAGAAGGGAAAAGAGTAGGGATCCACTTTTAAAGATCATAAAGCCTTAATAATATGTTTACTCAGACCTAATACATAATACTCAAGAATTCTAGGATTCAGCATTGGAAAAGAGCATATACTCTGACACAACAGGGTCTATTAATTATTTTACATCCAGTGGAGGCCCAAGTAGTCATGGTGTAATGGCCTTCCATTTTATATGTGGAAGCCCAGGGAGAGCCTCTTTAGAACACCTATGTATCCCAAAATTTATAGAGTTTTATGGGGAAATTGTAAGTTACATTGTTGACTCCTGGCTGATCTTGACCCAAGGATGGACTAAAATAAGATTAGGTACTAGGAATAGTAATAATACTCAATAATATTCCTGTGCTCTTCGTGGGAGGGAGATAGACCTTGCTGCACAACAACACTCAGTGGGAACCTATCACTGTGCAATAATGTGAGTTGAGACAAATGATTGGCTTTGTCCTCAGATAACATGGAAACTAGATGTGACAGAATCACTATCACTGGTGACAACACCTGTCCATAATAATATCTGTCGTATGGGGCAAAGACGAATTCTACTGAGAAGGTTTCATAAACACTTTCATGATACTTCTGAATTATTTTGTAACCAAACCCTATTGTATCTTAACCATACTATGATATAGTGTAATGCTGGTGGTATTGTTGATAAGGTTCAACTACCTTATATAAATAAATCATATGATAATACTGATATTGATGATCAAATGTATTGAGAAATTGAATAAAGCCTCCTCAGAATGGGATACCAATGCAGAGTGTTTGACCCAAGGAAAAATTAGCTTTAGTTCATTACTATATTAAATAGTTCTGTGCAAGTTTATCACAAAGTTCATGGTGATAAATAGATAATTAACTTGGCACAACAATATAAATATGTTGAGGCTATTCCCACCTCTCATTGGTTTTTGCAAATATTAAATATGCTTATGTTGTTGGTCTTACTGTACCTTATATATAAATGTTGTACTAACTGTAATTGCCCAAATAATTATAACTCTTTTGCTATGAAAAGGCTTTGACCAAGGATGAGGGGGGAGATTATGTCTAGTTGCTTACTCTTTGTACGTCTCCAAAGGAACTGTGATTGGCCTTCGATAAACCCTGGGAATGTAGCCCTCAAAGTGTTTTTTATATTACCAATTGATGATTTTGTTGTATACACCTGGCGCAATGAACCATACATATCATGCCAGGTTTTCAGGGTTGGTTTGTACAATACTCAAAATTGATGATGGGCACCTAATTTCATTGTTTATGGTCCTGAGATTCAGGCAGCATAGCTGGAATCTAGCAAAATGTGCCTGTGTGACCAGCCCCTGGGCACACCATCTGATCCTTAGACCTTGAGTGTCAAATGGGCTCCCTGGGGAGAGGTATTCCACACATGTCCTTATAGTTCACTGCCATAGAGAAAGCACTCCTGTGTGACCTCAGATGAGGAAGGACTAGCTTCCATTCATATCTTAAAATTTGTCCTTAAACTTCAAGCATGACTAAGACAGATAAGAAATATTTCTGGTTACATCAAGTTTTCTTTCTACTCCACTAGCAGATGAAGTTAACTGAAAGATTACAGAGATATCTGGATACGGTGTAACTATCAATATACACACATTTGTAGTGGGTGTATGTATGTATTTGTTCCTGTCTAAATTTGAGAATTGTCCTTTTTTAAAAAATGTTAGAATTTGGGGTCTTATACAAGAAGAGCAGATTAAACAAATTCTTGTCTAAGTGGGACCTAGCATCAGTCTTTCTCTGACTTTTTCACTGAACAAAAGGGAGCTCTTCTAATGGGTCTCAGGATTTTCATATATTTACTTACTCTAATTTCATTTTTAAGGAGCTCTGGTAGCATAGCGGGTAAGGCACTTGACTGCTAACCAGAAGGCTGGCGGTTCAAACCCAACAGCCACTCCTCAGAAGGAAAGCTGAGCAATCTACTTCCGTAGTGATACTGCCTTGGAAACCCAAGGAGGGGTCGCTATGAGTCGGGTCCAACTCGATGGCACATAACAATAACAACAGCAACAACAGTTTCATTTTTATACTGCCAATGCTAAAGGTGTTGGTTGTCTTTGAAGCGTGTTGTAATCTGAGCCATAACCTATCTGAGCCAAAGTCCCCTTATCTCATTGCTCTTCCCTACACTGCATTTCCTTACACTCATGGTATTCACCATCATGGGAGTGGGCTGCACCCTTGTTTATCGCCATCTCTGTAGTCTCATAGACTTATGGGAATCTGGTTTATACCCTTCATGTCCTCTTACCATTAGGAATACTTTTATCCAAATGTTTTCTAGGTTTTTATTTTATTTTTTAAAAAGAAATAGATTTCTTTGTTTCCATATACCTAAGGAGCCACATGACTCAGACATTGATTTTGTTCCCAAGAACAAATTTGAGGGAAAGAGCCCTCTAATTACAATTCTTGATTTTAATTGTCCTGCTTTATAAAGCTCTGAGCCAATTTTTATGAAAAAAAGATTTTAAAGGTGGTTATTCAAGTGCAGGAAAACCCACGCTTTCTTCTTGTTTTTGTACACTCTGCCCCCATCAAGTAATCATTTGTGATTACAAACCTAGTGTCATTCATGTGGATTTCAGTTAAACTAAAAGCTTAAAGCTTTGGAACCAAAAACCACATTTACAAATCACTAGACTGAAACATCTATTTTATCTACTCGGATATAAATACTGGGTAGAATATCTTTGAATTCACTATAATTTTAAAATTTAACATGTAAGATAAGAATTATCCTGACTTTTCATTTTCAGCCCCAATAAAGTCCTAGTCAGGGTAGTGACATTTAAGCTTCTGTTGAGAAAATTGGCCAACAACCAGCTTCTTTGAATGAGTCTTCAACTCCTCTGCCAAATATTCTTAGGCCAGGTATCTCTTAGGATTGGGGAGGAGGAGGAGGATGCTTCTAGTATGAAATACTTGTTTAAAACATTCATCCAAGTCACAGTAAGTAGGAAGGATTGCTAGATTGGGTAATAGCCGACTTTGAGGTTTTTTTTTTTTTTTTTTTTCCTTATTTCTTTCATTTATCTTCTTCACAAGGAATGTTAAGCCTTTTAAAGGCTTCTTTGCTATTACACAATGGAGGTAGTGTACTATAGTGGAGAAATCGCCGGCTTTAAAGCCAGGTAGAACCTGGGCTTGAATTGAATCAGCTCTGCAACTAACCAGCTGTCTGGACTTTAGTCAAGCTTCTGAACCTTACTATTCTTGTCTATAAAAGTTGGGTATTAAAATACCTATTTCACAAGGTCTGTTAATGGTTAAATGATATGACACATATAAAAAGCTTAGGTTTGAAACCGACACATGGTAGGTACCCAATAAATGTTCTCTTAACTTTTCCCAAATGTAGTGGGGTGGAGGTTTTAACGAGCAAGACCGAGAAGTGACTTGGGTAAGAACATGACAGTTTGTTTCTATTTTCTAAATTTGGGAAGTATTCATTAGGCAATTACTAGGTACTGTGAAGGAGCTCTGGTGGTGTAGTGGTTAAAACAGTGGGCTACTAACCAAAAGGTTGCTGGTTTGAACCCACCAGCTGCTCCATGGGCAAAAGAGGCGGTCTGCTTCCATAAAGATTTACAGCTCTGGAAACCCTATGGGGCAGTTAGTTCTACTCTGTCCTATAGAGTCACTATGAGTTGGAATCGACTCGGCACCAGTGAGTTTGGTTTAGGTACTGTGAGAAATACAGAAATGATTAAGGCTACTTGGCCCTAATGCTGTTCTCATATTTCAGTTTTTAGAGGAGGAATGCATCTTGGAAACTCTTACTATCAGTGTGACAGTGAAATATTTTAAGAACTAATGGCAGTTTTGCCAGTGACCTTCATTTGAGTTCTAAAAATACCAGTTTGTACTTTTTACAGAAATCACTTGTCTTGCAACTATATTTTAAAAAATGGATTTTCTTTTCTTCATGCAGTATCCAAATTTCCTTTTAAACATTTTTTAAGAGATCTGCTTTGTTAAACATTTCTTTGTGTTATGCTGCAGATCTTTTAGTGATCCCTGAATTTAGAGATCTCTTGGAATTTTTGCTTATGATCTCCTGGCATCTTGGATTTTGCCCTGTATATTTTGATTTCTCCCCCCACCACACCCTATCTTTTAACACTGGTATTAATGTAAGTTCTGTTGTTCTCATGAGCATAGACTCAAACTTTATATTTAAAGCTTACCTTTGATCCTCCTCCCAAGCTAATTTGCATTACATCCTAGACTATAATTAAAGAAGGTTATATATTTAGCATTGTTCTTAGTAAATTGATAAACACTAGCACTGAAGACTCAGGAAGTCTATTGTGTTGAATTAAATATTTTGGAATGAGAAATTAATCACACTATATAAATATAGGGTCTATGAATGGTGCAGTTTACACTCTACTACTAACCTAAAAAGTTGGTGGTTCAAACCTACCCAGTGACACCATGGAAGAAAGGCCTGGTGATCTGCTTCCATAAATATTACAGTCAAAAAACTCTATGGAGCAGTTCTATTGTGTAACACATGGGTCGACATGAGTTGGAATCAACTAGACAGCAACAGGTTTTTTGTTTTTTTGTTTTTTAATATATAGACTTAATGAAGTAAATACACTAGAAATGTATGAGTTGTTGTTGTTAGGTGCTGTCAGGTTGGCTCCGACTCGTGGCAACTCTATGTGCAACAGAATGAAACAGTGCCCATTCCTGTGTCAACCTCACAATCATTGCTGTACCTGAGCCCATTGTTGCAGCCACTGTGTCAGTCCATCTTGTTGAGGGTCTTCCCCTTTTTCACTGACCCTCTACCAAGCATGATAATGTTCTCCAGAGAAAGGTTCCTTCTGACAACATGACCAAAGTAGGTGAGATGAAGTCTGGCCATTATTGCTTCCAAGGAGTATTCCAGCTGCACTTCTTCCAGGACAGATTTATGCGTTCTTCTGTTAGTCTGTGGTATTTTCAGTATTCTTTGCCAACACCACAATTCAAAGGCATTATCAACTCTTCTTTGGTCTTTCTTATTCATTGTCCAACTTTCACATGCATATGAGGTGATAGAAAATACCATGGCTTGGGTTGGGCACACCTTAGCCTTCAAAATGACATCTTTGCTTCTTAACACTTTAAAAAATTCTTTTGCAGCAGATTTGCCCATGCAACAAGATGCCTGATTTCTTGATTGCTGCCTCCGTGGGTGTTGATTGTGGATCCAAGTAAAATGACAACCTCAGTCTTTTCTTAGTGCATTTCCCCAATTCTGTCATAGTGACTGTTGCTTAAACCTAAATCGAAAATGCTCTGGAGATAAAAGAGCAAAATGATTGTCAGAAACTTACAACTATTTTACTTTCTCTTTTCCCATTTTCTCTTGTTGGGTATTTTTTCTCATTTGCATTTTTCTCTTGTCTCAATGTCTAAGTAGCTCATAAGCTATGGAAAAAGAAAATAATGAAGTTTGGAAATCTAACCCAGGGCCAACACCCTGTGGATTTACAGTTGTTCACCCTAGGATCGGCCATAGTTTGGCAGACCGTAGAATCCAGGAGTTTGAAGAACCTTAAAAGATAGCTGAGTTATGGATGCATGTATTTTAATGGGTTCTTGGAATATGAAAAGTAGAGTTCCAGTACCAGCTCCATCTTTTGGACAAATTATTTAACTTCTCCAAGCCTTCACTTGCTCATCTTAAAAATGAGGATATTACCTCCTGTGAGGGGGTTGTTGTGAAGATTCAATGTGTTAGTTGATATAAAAAAATGATTTTTAAACTCAAGATAACTATATAAATGTAAGGAAATAGTAATACTAGCTTCCTGCTCCAAGCCATCATCAAAACAGAGCACTGTCTTTATTTAAGGGAAAGAAATGCTTAACTCTAGGCTTCTGTGGGACTGACACTAACCAACTCTGAGACTCTGAGCAAGGCATTCTTCCCTTTTGACACCAGTTTTCTTATCTATCCAATTATATATTGGACTAAGTAAACTCTAAGAACTCTTCCAACTCTGAAGATCATAAATGTGCCCCTTTCACTGCTATGCTACTATGTACTTATGATGCAAGTGAGAAAACAAAAGGGAAATGTTTGTGCTCAACAGAAAGTATTTGTGCTCTGAATAAGCATCATCATAGGATTCCCCTGGTGAGTTACTTAAAGCACAGGTAAGTCCCGAGATGGGAGTGAAAAGGCTTCAGTTACCACCTTTTTCCCTCTAAGGTTCTAGACCTGTTTCTATTAAGCTGTATTTGCTTGTCTATTGAGAAATTTCTGCTCCTCATGTAATAGCAAAGAAATCATTTGGCTAGATTGGGCAATCTACTTCCATAGTGATACTGCCTCGGAAACCCAAGGAGGGGTCACTATGAGTGAGATCCAACTCCACGGCAGTGAGTTTGGTTTTGGTTTTAGTAATCCCCTAAGCAGTAAGCCAAATACCTTTTATGAAATTATAAGGAGACAGGTTTGGGCATTAAGGAGATTTGTCACATATCTGTATCATGGATTGTTCCTTCCAAAATACTTTTGGTAGCATAGTGGCTAAGACACTTGCCTGCTAACCAGACGGCTGGCGGTTCAAACCCACCAGCCACTCCTCGGAAGGAAGGTTGGGCAATCTACTTCCGTAGTGATACTGCCTCGGAAACCCAAGGAGGGGTCGCTATGAGTCGGGGCCGACTCGACGGCACATAACAACAACAACAACAACCACCAATATGGAGAGACATGTTACAAGTACCCGTCATACTTATTGATGAATGATAATTTATAGTTTAATGTAGTGAATATTTTATTATTATGTGCCAGGCATTGTATCAAACACTTTATATTATCACTAACTTTCAGCCTAAATGTCAGATGGGGGTCTTTCTGCTGGGGTGAGGGGTAGGTTTAAAGGCAGGAAGAAGCTGTTTACATTCTCATGATCACTTCTGGTTCTGAGCACCTACTTTTTGCTGCAATTCTGCTAAATTTGTTGATTTTCAAGATAGGAAGATTGCTTATCATCTTGGTATTGTGTACACGCTATCAGTTTATTCCATACACCATCCACCCAGGTTTAGAACCTAGCCTCTTCTTCGATTCCCACATATATTATATTCACTTGAGACATTTGTGTATGTGGTAGATATAACTGAAATGGAAGGAAGAATTTATTCCCAGCATCACCAACTATCTTATACCACAAAGGAGCTCTGTGGCACAGAGGTTAAGTGCCCACCTACTAACTAAAAAGGTCAGCAGTTTGAACCCACTAGTGGCTCCACAGGAGAAAAGACTGGAGATCTACTCCTGTAAAGATTTCAGCCTAGGAAACGCTGTGGGGCAGTTCTATTCTGTCCTGTAGGGTCACTGTGCACTGAATGGGGAATCAGCTTGATGGCACACACCACAACAACATCTTGTACTGTTTGTCATTTTGTCTCAGTGTGGTGGCTTGTGTGTTGCTGTAATGCTGGAAGCTATACCACCAGTATTTTAAATACCAGCAGAATAACCAATGGCGGACACATTTCAGCAGAGCTTCCAAACTAAGACAGACTAAGAAGAAAGGCTTGGCAATCTACTTCCAAATATTAGTCAATGGAAACCTTATACATCACAACAGAGCAATATCTGACTTACTTTCTGTGTTGGTTCTCTAGTGCTGCTATAACAGAAATGCTGCAAGTGGATGGCTTAACAAACAGGAATTTATTTTCTTACAGTGTAGGAGGCTGGAAGTCCAAACTCAGAGTGCTCTGGGGGCTGGATGAAGGCCCCTTGACTTTGTGCTTCAGCTCTGCCTCCTATCCAGGCCCACTTGACCTGAGGCTTTTTCTGACTCACGCAGGTCAACAGGTAAAATGACACAGTCCCAAGATCGTCAGGCAACATGGTGGGCCACTGGTTCAAGTAAAGGAATGGAGATGAAGCATCAGCCAAATGCAGGATCCAAATGTGCCAGAAAGCTAAAGACCATTCTCAAAGCTTCTCCATATATACTAGAAACAGACCACACCCCAAAAGCAACTCCCCTTCAACTGATTAGGTGTTCACAGCAGATTTCATAATGGAAGTGATTGTAGTCTCATCATGGGGAAGAACTACATTCAGCTGCCCAGCCACTCAAAACGATGGCCCAGCCAAGTTGACACACAGCTTTAACTATTACACTTGCTTTGGACATACTATTGTTGTTTGTTGTGTTGTTATGTGCCGTCGAGTCGGACCCAACTCATAGTGACCCCTCCTTAGGTTTCTGAGGCAGTATCGCTACGGAAGTAGATTGCCCCATCTTCCTTCCGAGGAGTGGTTGGTGAGTTTGAACCGCCAGCCTTCTGGTTAGCAGTCAAGTGCCTTAGGCACTATGCTACCAGAGCTCCTTGGACATATTATTAGGAGAAATTAATCAGTGGAGGAAGATGTCATGTTTGGTGAAGTAGAGGGCCAGGGAGGGTGAGAGAGACCCATAGTGAGATGAATTGGCACAATAGCCACAACAGCAGAGTTGAACACACCAGCAATTGTGAAGTTGACACAGGACCAGACACCATTTCATTCTTTAAGATTGCCGTGAGTCAGAGTTGACTTCACAGCAGCTGTCTATCAATGTACCTGTCTCATACTACCTGGGATTTTTTTCCACTGGCCAGTTCACCCCACGTAGAAGCTCAGTCTCTCATTGACTCCTCTCTTTCTCATCTTTCCCTCACCTCCTAGAATCCTCCCAACTCCCAACTTCTGATTCAATTACATGTAATATTTTAGTCATCATTCCCTAAATGAGCCTTGGATTTACCTTTGCACGTCTAGACTCATCTAGATATATGTTCAGTGGAATAATTTTTTTAAAAAAATCTATTACTTAAAATCCACCCTCCATATAAGGCAGTAGTGGTTATAAATAATAATTTTTTCTTCTTACTAGCAAATAACACTATATGGGTTTGTATTATCCTCATTTTATAGATAAGGAAATAAGTACAAATAATTAAATGACTTGCCCTGGGCCTATTCATTTGGTAAGTAGCAGAGTCAGATTTTGAGTATGGATCCATTTGAATTCAAATCCTGTATACTTTCTATCAAACAAGACATGATTCAAAAAGTAAATGGGAAAACACTTTAAGGTCCTCTGAGTTTGAAAATAGGCAAATTGTTTTCAAAAAGCAAAGCATCCAAATCCATTTGGTATAAAACACATAGCCTTACCATTGTGGTCCCAAAGGTGCTGTTTAAGAAGATAGGTATATATGATAAGTAAGAAGTTTCAGTGATCAGAAAAATGCTGCCTGATATCAGAAAAATGGGACATTTATTACGGTTAGTGAAATGGTTTTATCTTTGTAAAGTTAATTTATACATTGACTTTTGCCTGAAAATATTTAATAATCCTCTCTATCTTTTTCTATCTTATTTCTTTTTAAAAATAATGTATCTAATAATACATGCTTTATTATTATTATTACAGAGACAACTAAAGGCAGATGCTAAAAAAGCTATTGGAAGACTTCAACTGCGTACTCTGAAACAAGGAGACAAGGTATATATTGTTTTAAAGCAGTGCTACCTGGCCTTTGTGCAAGCTAAATGTTATTCCAAAGTATGACTTTCATTGACATTTATAAATCTTATTGACTTCTTTTCTGTTTGATACTGATGGTAGGCTGAATAATGGCCCCTAAAGATATCCAGGCCCTAATCCCTGGACCACCTCTCATCTGTCAGATGTTATATAGTGGTGGCCAGGTTCACTTCTGAAAAAAAAATTGGCCACTGAAAACCTTACAAATAGCAGTGAAACACTGTCTCATATAGTGCTGGAAGATGAGCCCCTCAGGTTGGAAAGCATTCAAAATAGGACTAGGAAAGAGCTGCCTCCTCCAAATGGAGTCGACCTTAATGATCTGGATGGAGTAAAGCTTTCAAGGACCTTCATTTGCTGATATGGCATGACGCAAAAGGAGAAGAAATAGCTGCAAACATTATTAGTAATTAGAACGTGGAATATACGGTGGACTGCTAGAAGAATGAACAATTTGTCTTGGAGGAAATACAGCCAGAATGCTCCTTAGAAGCAAGAATGGCCAGACTTTGTCTTTCATACTTTGCTCATGTTGACAAAAGGAACCAGACCCTGGAGAAGGATATCAAGCTTAGTAAAGTAGAGGGTCAGTGTAAAAGGGGAAGACCCTCAACAAGATGGATTGACACAGTGGCTGTGGCAGTGGCTCAAGCATGGCAATGATTGTGAGAATGACATCTGTTCTAGGGTCTCTACGCATTGAAACTGACTTGACGGCACCTAACAATAACAACAATTCTTAGAAGTTGTGAATGTTTATCCTGTATGGCAAAAGGGACTTTGTAGATGTGATTAAGTTAAGGCTCTTGAGATAGGGAGATTATCCTGGATATTCTTGTTGGACCCCAAATGTAATCCAAGTGTCCATAAAAGGGAGACAGGGAGATTAGACTATAGTTACAGAACTTGTACCAATAGCATTTTGTGAATTGTAAAATCAAGAAAAACAGTTCAAATCATTGCTGATGTTTCTTTTTTTTATATGCTCCCCTTTTGGTTGACTTTCTTCTTTTATCTTTTTAAAATCTAAATAATGTTACTTATTTATTTATTTTTAACACTGTTGCAGAGGACCTTCCAATCACTTGCTACTGAGCAAACTTGAGAATGGAATGGGTCTCTCTGGCAGGCTTGTTTTCCCTCCTGTTTCTGAAGCTGGCAGAATACTAGCCATTCTCCAGATGAGATCCTAGTAGGCCTAAAATCTAAATAATTTTAAATGGCTTATTGAAAGTATACAGTTACCTTTAGTGATATTTAGCGATACAATGCTCCTCCTTCTAGAGGAATTTATCCTAGTTAAATACATGTATATTCTGATCTTGCTCCATAGTTTAATGTATTTTTCTTACAATTTGCTCATAGGAAATCGGCCCTGATGGAGATAGTTGTGCTGTGTGTATTGAACTGTATAAACCGAATGATTTGGTGCGAATCTTAACCTGCAAGTAAGTTTGATTTTCTTTTATATCATCAATAAGAATAGATGACCTACAAAAATGCTTTTGATGGGGGAAAACTATGTTGAATGTTTCCAGATTGATATAATGAAAGTGTTTAACTTACTTTCATTTAAACATAGAAGAATGCTTTGGTTTTTATATAATACTGAAACTGGTGTAAGTCTAATTGAATAAAGTTCCATAATCTGATACAATTTCTTTGTTTATATTCCATATAAAATTGAGAACCAAGCCAGCACAACAATCATATATGTAGTAAGATAGTACTGTATTATCTAATTTAAAATTCATTCTGAATAACAATCCTATTGAGAAAAAAAAATCAACTTGTGAGCACCTATTTGGAAATCTTTACCCTTTAGATTTTATTATTACTTCTCTCCTGAAGTTGTGCTTAACATTTTCTTTTTGCTGTTAAATAGTGGTGTTCTTAAGATGTATCACATTGCCTAAAATGTCAATCCTATGCTATGCTCAGTACGGTATTGTACTACATTATTGAAAATGACTAACTGTACTATTTTATAGTTAGGGAATGACAAGATAATTGAGATCTGAAATACTGAACAAAATTTTATGTCAGGTAGCATCTTAGCCATTTTTCAAGCAATTAGCACTAAAAATAGTTTTTGGTACCTAGAGTAATGAGGCTTTTATATTTCAAAGTACTGTACTATGAAATTTCCAAATTTTGCTTCTGTGGCTCCTTCTTAAGTATTAATGCTGTAATAAAGTTTAAAAGGAAAAAAGAAAAGGCATCCATTAAAAAAAAACTAAGTAAAATACAGGTTAACCTGTTAGTATATTAGGCAAAGTGTTGTTACTATTTCACAACTGATAACTAAATTATTTGTTTTTTCCTTAATTAGCCATATTTTCCATAAGACATGTGTTGACCCATGGCTATTAGAACACAGAACCTGCCCCATGTGCAAATGTGACATACTAAAAGCTTTGGGAATTGAGGTAAACATTGCCACACTATTTATATGAAAGAATTTAAGCATTGTGTTATTTATGTGCCTAGACTTCCAAGAAAATAACATCCCTGCTTTTTTTTATATATAACTATGTACTGATGGCATCTGATTGCTAACCAGAAGGCTGGTGGTTCAAACCCACCAGTCACTCCTAAGAAGAAAGATGGGCAACCTACTGCCATAGTGATACTGCCTCAGAAACCCAATGAGGGGTTGCTATGAGTCAGATCCGACTCGATGGCAGTGGGTAATGTGCCAGACTTAGGATTTATATCTAAAATTGGAAATCTCTATGTCATAGAGACAGTGAGGGGCCATCTTGCATCTTGGACCACCTCCATTTTCCTTTGTCTTTTCTCTCCCCAGGTGTACTTATTAGTTGGTCAGAAATTGAAATGATGACCATGTAATCTACAAACTTGGCTCCTGACCCCTTTCTGTTTCTTTACTTTGTTGTTGCTGCATAGTGACAAAACTTTTGCAGTTCAATGAGCATGTATAGTTTAAAAAAGCATATTAAAATTTAATTATAATTTCACATTTGGTAAATGAAAAAACCACATATTTTCACAGTACATACAACAGAAAAGTTGAGCTCAACAAAATCTTGACTTGAGATACATAGATGACCAAATCAAAATCAAAACCAAACCCAATGCCATCATGTTGATTCCAACTCATAGTGACCCTGTAGGCCAGAGCAGAACTGCCCCATAGGGTTTTCAAGGCTGTAAAGCTTTATGGAAACAGACTGCCTCATTTTTCTCCCACAAGAGTGGCTTCTGAGTTTGAACCACCTACTTTTGGTTAGCAGCCTAGTCCTTTAACGACTGTGCCACTAGGACTCTTTATATAGATGACAGTGATTGTCACTTCCCCTAGGGAACAGCATGAGGTTTTAATTTTGTGTTTTGGTTTTTCTTGTTTGTTTTTTGAGTGCTTGCCTTGCACCAGGCATTATGTTACAGAACACTGGTATCACCCAAATGAGTATATCAGATGTGAAGGCAGTCTGCTTATAGCACCTTTCACCCCACTCAAGGACCCCACTCACCTTTCACCCCACTCAAGTCATTTAGTCTAATTGTTCTGGTTGAGGCCAACAAAAGATTTTTGTGTTCATCAAAATGGATTATAGGCTGAATTGTACACGTAGAAATTGTTGAGATGGTATATGTTTTGTTATGTAGATTTTTACCACAAAAAAAAATTTTAAGAGGTTAAGAAAGATTGCTCTAATGAGTCGCCTGTGGAGAAACTTTGTAATTATATGTCAAGGAAAACTGTGTTCTCTGAAAGTCTTTTGATTTGTTCAATTGCTATCCAAAGGTGGATGTTGAAGATGGATCAGTGTCTTTACAAGCCCCTATATCCAATGAAACATCTAATAGTGCCTCTCCTCATGAAGAGGATAATCGCAGTGAGACTGCGTCATCTGGCTATGCTTCAGTACAAGGAGCAGATGAACCACCTCTGGAGGAACATGTGCAGTCAGCAAGTAAGACTATACTGGAGGGTCTGTGCACACCCCTGATGCGATCCATTGTGGATCATATACTCTTCAGAATAGCCCTGCTTTTTAGCATAACTTCCATTCTCCTATCAATACACTCAAAGTTTTTTCTATTTAAAATAATGCCATGTGGGGGGTGCCCCTGCCTGAACTTAATAAACCCATACCCACATGTACCTGAAACAGATGAAATGCATCAGGGGTAAGGGTAATTCAAAAAGAAAAAGTTATCAGAAGGCTTCTCTCTGGTTCATTTATATTGTTGTTGTTGTTATGTGCCATCGAGTTGGCCCTGACTCATAGCGACCCCTCCTTGGGTTTCTGAGGCAGTATCACTACAGAAGTAGATTGCCCGACCTTCCTTCCAAAGAGTGGCTGGTGGATTTGAGCCACCAGCCTTCAGGTTAGTAGTCAAATGTCTTAGGCACTATGCCACCCGAGCTCCCTCTGGTTCATTTAAGTGTTAGCTTATTAACTCCTTGCAGGACTAAGGAGAAACTTAAACTTTAGAAAGCATTGCTTATTGCAGTTCAGTCAGAAGTTAAGAGAAAAGAGTCTTGAAATAATAAGTAGAATTCAATTTATAAAAGCTTGATTTATGTCAACTCCTCAGGAGCCATCTTTTGTACAAATAGGAAACTGTGTTAAGAATGGTATGTGCTGCCACCTGTTGACTATTTACCATGAAATGAACAAATCGTAGAAACTAAAATTGAACATATTCTTTTCAGAATTCATATGAATTAGTATTGGAACTTAGTAATGTTATGCAAATGGAGAAATCTTAGGGAATTGTTACTTTTTTCCCTGAGAAAGAGAAAACTCCTACAAAAAAATTATTCTCCCTTTCTTTAGCCTTGAACATTTTTCATGTTATTTGTAGGTTTGAAAGTATTTTCTCATCCTCATATTGAGATACTCTAATTCTAACATAAAAAATAAGACAAACTCGCTGTCAAGAAGACTTATTTCAACATCCTATGACATAAAACTCTGTGCTCTTTAGGCTTATCAGTACCATAGATACCATTTCTGAAGATGTCATGGGGTATACTACCATGCAAAAGCAGGCCTCATATTTCTTGTAATCTAATCTTCAGACATCACCTAGTATGTAAAGTAGTCATAAGAAGCTGAATGATCTGTGGATTATTCTCCCTATAGTAGAGAATCATTGTCTGTTTGCCCC